>NW_020664439.1:25415117-25445241 GCF_002925995.2 Terrapene triunguis | reverse complement strand
TAAAGATGAACTGCAAAAGTGAGGTTTTGTTTTGTTCTTTTTGAGTTTGTACCTTTTGATGTATTATATAAAGAAGAAGACCTGAAAGAAATCAATCCAGGGCGATTTTTTTCTTGAGGGGGGGGGAATATAGGGGGGGAAGACACACCAGGTGAGGAGGGGAAGAGTTTGTAGCTCTCTTCATCTGGGTTTTTTTTTTTGTTTGTTTTTTAAACTTATTTTAACTGTAGAAATATTAGTTTGGCAGGAAAGCTTCTTGGGGGTTTAAGAGAAGTGAAATATTGTGAGCTCAGATGAAGGTGGATGTTTAATCTTTAAGGCATCATTTCTCCCAATTTTTTTTTTGCTAGGTATTAGGAATTAAATAAATGCTATAAATCAGAGAAAAACAAAAATGCCCAGTTTTCAGCTGAAGTACAACAGTCACTTCAATGATTGAAATCAATGAAGTCACACCTGTGTAAGGCCCTGATCCTGCACAACTGATGTCAACAGGATCTCTGCTATTGGATACAGTGAATTTATGATCAAGGTTTAAATTAGGAGCGAGAAGAATTAGGCACCCTAAGTGTTAATCAGTTTGACTAAAAGTCCCAACTTCCTCAATTGCTCAGCTTTTGGTTTCTTGTGATGTCATAATTTCATTAGTTCCCATAAAGTCTTCCTGGACAGACAAATCATGAGTTTAAAACAAAAAAAACCCAACACATTTGGGAATTTTGGGGGAATAAATGCCTTTCAGGCCTTATTTAAAAAAAAAAAAAAAAAAATCAAGAGGATGGGGGGGAGAAATAGGCACAAGCGCATCTTCCCCTCCTTTGCAAGTTACATTTGAAATGTTAAGGAATCACAGTCTTAATGCATAATTTTAAAAGCTGTATCTTTTTCAGTAAATGAGTAAAGTCTCGAAGTTTACAAACAGCTGACCCTCAACACCTATACTCCAATAAACCATGTTATTATTAAAATTACAAAATAAGATCCTAATCCTGCAAGCTGTTCTGCATAGAGCCCAAATGACTTCAACAAGCATTATATAAGTGTAGGATTCTGCCCACGTACAGCATCATGTAGCATCAGGGCCTAAATATAATTATTCAACTGTTTCCAACATTACCAGTAGATACAATAGAAACATTCCCTAGCCTCATGATTTTAGGTTACCTTCCCCCATTCTTAACATACTGTTATTTTGGTTAGACAAATATCATGATTAAAAAGTATGTGTCTGCCATGATTGAATATTAAAGTCAGTTCTCCTTACAATACATTAAAAAAAACCACAGTTTTGCTCTTCTTTTTTTTAAAAAAACAAAACATTTGTATTAAAATTCTTAAAACGGATAGACATTAAACGCATGTCTGGAATTAAAGTTACAGTTGTTAGAATTTTCTTGGTACATCACAACATTAAGATTTCTCTCTTTGCTGGCTGGAGGTACATCCTACATCAGAGAACCAAAACAAAAGAAATCCTCCCAAAAAACTAAATGCCTGTAAATTTGAATTAAATGCAGTCCAAATTTGCAAGACATGGAAATGACATTTAAAAGGCTCAAATGGAAATAAGAAATAAATTCCACTAAACAATAGGCTTTTTTGTCCTGGCTTGTTCAGTGTGATTACTGAAAGGAAGCTGTTAAGTAGTTTCTGGAGTAGTAGATAATGGGATTCTGTGGAGCTTTCACAGGTTGGCACCGGCTGGAACAGCTGAGTTTTGAAGGCACTCTACAGACACAGGGTTGCTGTTGGCCCTGTATCACATTTTAGGAAGTCTTTGTACTTTAGAGAGCTAATCAAAATCAGTTATTGCCAACCCAAAAATAAGGAAAACAAACCACCACCACAAACCTCCCTCTCCCCTGAAGAAAAGAAGAAAACACAACTAAAAAAATATTGTGCAGATTTGTAACATTTTCACAGCTGATTTAAAAAAAAAATACTACCGCTCTCCCCCAAACTCCCATCCGATACAGCAGGTAAACAAAATAGAAAGTTTCACAAATGATCAGCAGACACGTTCTGGCACCCCACACTGTATTGGCATCAGTGTTATTAAAAGTCCCAGTTCAGATGTGCAATACTTCAGATTGGATACACTGTAACAATAATCCAACTTTGCATAGAAATCCTCAGAATCAATATCATAGTCACAGGGTGCATTCAAGGTTGGCTAAAGAAGAGAGAGCACCAATCTTAGTTTTACCCCCACACGTCCACGGAAAGATTTCTCTCCCCCTCTCTGCAATGGTTTCTTCGTTTACTGCTCCCCTCAGTTCCTTAAGTGTAATTTAACTCTTCCAGTTAGAAAACGATTGCTCATAAGCTCCCCTTTCTCCAGGCCGAAACTTTTCTTACTGCTGTATTGGCAACTGACACCAATCTGTAAATGGTACTTACGGGAAATATGCAACAATCAAAATCGATGAAATGTACATGCTGAAAAAGCCACGTTTCCAACAATACACCCACCCCATGACACTGATCACTGCAGCAGCTGCTGCTGCAGCCTGGAATCCTTGTGTATGCAAAGTTGTTTCCAATCTTTGTTTCGAGCGATCACATTGCTGCTTCTTTTTGTTGTAAACCTTTGCGAACGACAACATTGCCCCCCACGCCCTTTCAGAGGATCACGCAGGACGAGCAGCACTGATCGTCCCCGTTGGGCTGGGAAGCGTAGTTCATCTGCCTGACAATCTCTGCAAACAGTTCGTCCACTGAAGCTTTGTTTTTGGCTGAAGTTTCCATGAAGGGGCAGCTCCACTCCTCGGCCAGAGCTTTGCCTTCCCCATACGAGACCTCCCGCTCGCCCTCCAGGTCCACCTTGTTGCCCACCAGGATCATGGGCACCTTCTCGTACCTCTTCACCCGGATGATCTGATCCCGCATGGGCTTGATGTCCTGGAAGCTCTGCTGGTTGACCAGGCTGTAGACCAGGATGAAACCTTGCCCGTTCTTGATGTAGAGGTCCCGCATGGAGGCGAACTGCTCGGTGCCGGCGGTGTCCAGGATCTCCAGCACCGAGGGGGAGGAATCCACCTCGATCTCCTTGCGGTAGAAATCCTCGATGGTGGGGTCATACTTCTCGATGAAGGAGCCGGTCACGAACTGCACGGTGAGGGCGGATTTGCCCACCCCGCCCGAGCCCAGCACCACCACTTTGTATTCTCGCATGGCTCCGCTCCGCACACCCGGCTCCTTCCTCTCTGGGTCTCTTCTCTCCCTCCCACCTCCAGTCAGCGGGGAAGGAGGGAGGGGAGAGAAGCCGCCCCGCCGCGGCTCTCACGGGAGCGGGGTGAGCATGCAGCAAGCAGCCGGCGGGGGAGTGAGCAGCGGCTAACGCCCGGGCAGCGCCGGCCCCCTTCGCGCGGCAAGGGCTGTGCTCAGCCTCCCGGGCAGGCTCCTGGGCCAGGCAGCCGCGGCCGAGCCCCGGCAGAACGCGAGGGCAGCGCGAGCCCCTCTGACAGGCAGGCGCCGTGCCCGAGCCTCAGCAGCCCTGGGAGACGGGGAGGCGGCAGCTGCCAGCGGGGCGGGGGAGGAGATCGGGAGTTCTCATCGCCCCCCGGCAGCCAGCGCGTGGTGCACCAGTCCCGCGGTGCCGCCTCGCGCCGCCACGGGCCATCCCTTCCCCGCAGCCTCGCGCTCAGCTCCGCTCACAGCCCGCCCGGACCCATTGGCTCGCGCTAACGCCCTCCCCCCGCCATTGGTTTCTGGAGGGGAGGGAGACCACACAAGGACACGCGCCCCCGCTCGCCCTTTTGTTCGGATTGGCTGCCGCCTAGTGCCCGTCAGGCCGCGCTGCCTCATTGGCTCAGAGGTTTGAGTTCCTCCGCCATTGGGTCTCCAGAGGGAGGAAGATGATTGGCCGGTGAGCCGCTGTCTGTCTTTCTGCCCCGCCTATGAAGGAGTTTTGGCGGATACTTATACTTTACAAAAGGGCAGAAGCGGAAGCGGAGGGACCCGGTGCGGCCCAGGGGGGGTAGGCCCCTTCTCGGAGGCGCCCAGCAGTGCAACCCCCCTCGGGTTAGTCCCAGGGTGGAATTAGGGCAAGCTGCCGCCCTAGGCACCCCCGCCGGGGAGCAGGGCTGTGGCTTACCGCTTTGCCCGGACCCCAGGGGTCACCCACCTAAAACACACGTGCTGGGCACGAGGCGGTGTGGACAGTCTAGAGCAACCCGAGACAGGCAGCTCAGTCGGGTTATTTTGCTCCTTAGGTGAGGTGGAGGGGACCTGGCTGTGGGGACAGAGGTAACGCCCATCTCTCTTCCGAGCCCTCACTGCTGCAGGTAACCGGGAAGGCCCCAGGCTGCCTGACTACCCCTGTTTTGATCTGACAGGGGTGGGGGGAAAAATCCTGGGGTATGAAAAGGGAGGCCTCGCAACCCCTGTAGGAAGAAGGGGCTGGGACCCAGGCCAAGGAAGACCCCCCCCCCTCTCTCTCTCTCTGCAGAATGAATTACTACTAGAGCTCAAGTTCATTTTCCTCTCCTCTGGAGGGAGCAGGGAGAGAGCCGGAAACATGCCCTCCTATGTTTCAACTTGAGCATGGGTAGTCAGTGGTTTCACACCCTGAATTAAAAGCAGGAATGGGGGTTGCCCCCTCTGTATCATGGAGCATGGGTGTCTGGGCACTAGGTCAGGATCACACACCCCACTCCTTGTGAGCAAGTGCAGCTTCATACCAGGTGAGCTGCTCTCCCGGCCACTTGGCAAAGCACTGTGGGGGTGTGTATAGGGGACTTTGTTGCCACCCTCCCAGCAGTGCTTTCGTTGGGTGGGATGGGCAGCTACTCCGTAGAGTCCCCTGCTGGGGTGCAGGGAACCCCCATCTGCTTATGTGGGTATGGCTGAGTCCTCCCTCTCCTCAGAGGGCCATTCACATAATACCCACAGGCACTAGTTCCTATTCTACTTTAAAGACAAGCAGCTGTTTAAAATGTCTGAGTTAAAAATTCATTCAAAGCACCTTAAACTTCTCTTACACACCACACCTGAAGTTTGAATAATTAATGCCCAAGAATGACAACTGCCACATGTTTGACACTATTTGCATTTTGTTGCTTGTTAACAACTCACTCAGACTGTGACTGAGCCAAAGAAACACTGGCTATTTGCCATTGTTTGCAGAAGTCATTCCTTTGTACTTTCTGTCAGTCTATTCGTAGTTTTAAGAAAAACATCACTGGTTATTTTAGCACCTTCCAATCTTTGTTTTGTGTGTATTGGCCATACTTAACAGTTCTCAGTCTTTATCCAATTAACCCTCTCTATCCTAGGCTCAGCCCCGTTTAGGAACTTGTTTAAATGCAGTTCTTCTTAAATTGGTTTATAACTTGATCAGTCTGGTCAGTGCAATCAGAGACAAATTGACAAACCCATTTTTTAAAACAGCATTCTGGAATGGGTGGGCGTTTTCCACACTTGCTGGCCAAACTCATGTTAAAACCATTTTAGCAGGAACTAACACAGTTCTAAAACCACCGTAGGCGGGGCTGCATTATGATGCTACTGTTGCTGATCCTGCACTCTTTGCACACCTGAAACTCCCCATGAAGAAAATGGGGGAGAGATACTATGCTGTGCCTCATGGAAGACAAAGGAGAAAAGTGGCTTTAAACTACCTTTGCATCAGCCAGATTCTGAGCTGCCTGGGGATTAAAGAGGTCCCTGGTGTAAATTAGAAAACAGGGAAGCTTCACCAGTATAAGTCACTTTTTACATTGGTGTAATGCATCCCCACTAGAGTTTTGCGCTAATGCAGTTACATCCATATAGTTAACATGGAGCAAAAAACCCGTTGTAGGTAAACTCTCAGTATGTTCTTCAGTCTCTGTCACAAATGGGGGATACCTTGTGTAAATCCTAATAAGTTTAAGTACATAGATTTGCAAATTATATATGTAAAGTTAGTGACTATTATATGATGGTATCTCCAGGGAAACAATAGCAAAGGTCCAAACTACATCCCCACCACATACTACTCATTGAATTCAGCAAGTTTTTATCTTCAAAGCCTAATTGCTAATGATGAAATAATAATGCATTTTGTTTATTGAGAACTTATATATCAATAGCATCCTATGTGTTTCACAGAAACCCAAACATAAACCACACTCATTAGGTCATCCCCCTGCCTTTCATGTTATCAGTTGAGCCTATTGATATTTAACTCAAGACACCTGGATGATTTTAAAGGAAACAGACAAATTTACACTTTAAACTGCCTTTTATCATAGGGCAGGGATAGAGGCACCGGAGTTAAGGTTGCAGTGTGGCTTTCTGTTTAAAGCTATTCACATACATAGCCAGATTGGTTTGAAAATTACCATTTCAGGTGCCCGGGTAGAGTTTGTGGTGCAAATTTGAGTCCATTTTATCAAAGGGTTCTAGAGATACAGCTCCTCCCCAAATGACCTGTTATTAAAATATAATTCTTACAATTTTTTGCACACAAATAGGAAGCAAACATGGAGGAAAGGATCCAGGGACTTTGTATCACTGGGATGCGCTCCCAGTGAGGTCTAGTGTCCAACACTAAGGAAAACTCCCCAAGTTATTTGACTTTATTTTTGGTTCTGCAAGGTGGATGGCAATAGGAATTGGGAATATCCCAATACTTTACCTCTCCTTAACCACATAAATAAGCCATATTTCTGTGCCCACCACAACTCCAAATCAGGACTCCTATTCATACAGATCAATGGGACCTTTAATGTGGCCTGCATAGCAACACTGATACAGGGACTAACTGCTGTTGGTTGACAGAGATTACATTAGATCAGTGGTTCCCAAACTTCAACAACCTGTGAACCCCTTTCATTAAAATGTCAAGTCTCGTGAACCCCCCTCTTAAAAATGAATATTTCCAGGAATTTTCTCCTTTACCTGAGTATAAATTATAAATGCAGAATCTTGGAAATATAAAATTTGTTTTTGTGACATGCTTATTACACACTATTTATTATTAATCATTACAGTATTTTTATTATGTTATGAAAGCGGCAACACTCTTCCAAGATCTCACTTTTGTAGATTGTATCACTTTGAATAAGCCTGTTATAAGACAAGGCTCCTATGTTTCATCAAGGAGTATCAGATTTGAAACAGCATGAAGGTATCTAAGAAGCCAACTCAAAGAGTTCCTCCTACACAAGCATTCAGGTCTTGAGCAGTCCAGGCAAACAACTCACGTTACAACAAAGCTTAAACTTGTTCTTCATAATAATTTTAAAAATAATACAAGCTGCCTATTTAATTTTAAAAACAGCAAAAAATATCTACCTCCCTTTCCATTTCTTATAAGGGGTCTTGAAGTTTAAATCTCTTCAGTGTGATAGATATGTTTGCTTTGATCTGCTTAGCTCTTGGAAGTCCAGGGGCTCCAGGCTGCTGGCCTCGTGCTGCCCGGGGTCCCTAGGGACAGCTCTGTCCGCCATTAGGGAATTTTTTCCCGAGAACCCCCTGTAACATTTTGCGAACCCCCAGGGGTTCACGAACCCCAGTTTGGGAACCACTGCATTAGATGCACTGAGCTGCCTTTCCTTCTTATTTCAAGCTGCAGAGTCACAGTGAAAGTGACTAAGGCCAGGCCTATGCTACGAAGTTTTGCTGGCACAGTTTTGTTGGTCAGGGTGTGACAAAAACTACACCCCTTAGCTAACACAGCTGTGCCAACAAAATCCCCAGTGTAGACACAGCTATGCCAACAGAAGAGCGCTTTGAAGGGCTAAGGGCTTGTCTACATAGGGAAATTTACCAGCATGATTATATTAGGGCTTGTCTACACTTACATTTTATAGCGCTCTAACTTGCTGGCTCAGGGGTGTGTAAAATCACCCCCCTGAGCGCAGCAAGTCTGAGCGCTTTAAAGTGCTAGTGTAGACAGGCTCCGAGTGCTGGAAACCGTGCTCCCAGCGCTCGGAGCTAATCCCATCATGGAGGTGGATTAACAGGAGCGCTGGGAGAACTCTCTCCCAATGCTCACGCGTGACCACACTCGCACTTCAAAGTGCTGCCGTAGGAGCGTTCCCGCGGCAGCACTTTGAAGTTTCCAGTGTAGACATACCCCTAGTAAAATTATACTGCAATAGTTACATCAGTATAACTCCCCACATAGACAGTTTTACTCAGGAATAAGAGTGCCTTTTTGGAGTTTAGTTTATGTTGCTTTGGATGCCTAAACCTATAGGCAACCAAGAGCCTCTATTAAATTAGGTGCTAATTTCAGCTACACAATTTTGAAAATTGTAGGCCTAAAGCCAGGTCTACACGTAGATTCTGAACTGGTATGACTATTTCAAATTAGGAGTGTGATTTTTTCCCCCCAACGTAGTTATACCAATATAACCCTTGGTGTGGACTCTATACCCTTAATCATTTTTTTGCCTTTTGCTGTGCTTTTTCCATTTCTAATATATATAATTTTAGATGGTGTGACCAGAACTGCATGCAGTATTCAAGGTATGGGTGTGGCATGGATTTATAGAGTGGCATTTTGATATTTACTGTTTTATTGTCTATCCCTTTCCTCATGTTTCCTAACATTCTCTTAGCTTTTTTGACTGCAACCGCACATTGAGCAGATGTTTTCAGAGAACTATTAAGAATGACTCCCACATCTCTTTCTTGAGTGGTAACAGCTAATTTAGATCCAATCATTTTGTATGTATAGCTATGTTTTCTAATTTGCATTACTTTACATTTATCAACATTGAATTTCATCTGCCAGTGTGTTGCTCAGTCACCCAGTTTTGCTACCTCACTGTTTACCCTCTTTTCCAGCTCAATTATGAATATGTTGAACAACACTCATCCCAGTACAGATCCTTGGGGGACCAACTATTTACCTCTCTCCATTCTGAAAACTGACAATTATTCTTATCCTTTGTTTCCTGTCTTTTAACCAGTTACTAATCCATGAGAGGACCTTCCCTCCTATCCCAGTACTGCTTACTTTTCTTAAAAGCCATTGGTAAGGGACCTTGTCAAAGGCTTTCTGAAAGTCTAAGTACAGTACATCCACTGGATCACCCTTGTCCACATGTTTGTTGGCCCTCTTTAAGAATTCTAACAGATTGGTGAGGCATGATTTCCCTTTACAAAAACCATGTGGACTCTTCCCAACAAGTCATGTTCATCTTCATCTATGTGTCTGATAATTCTGTTCTTTACTATAGTTTCAACCAATTTGCCTGGTACTGAAGTTAGGCTTATTGGACTGTAATTGTCAGGATCGCCTCTAGAGTCTTTTTTAAAAATTGGCATCACATTACCTGTCCTCCAGTCATCTGGTTCAGAGGCTGATTTAAGTGATAGGTTTCCTACCACAGTTAGTCGTTCTGTAATTTCATATCCAAGTTCTTTCAGAATTCCTGGGGAATACCATCTGGTCCTGGTGACTTGTTACTCTTTAATTGATCAATTTGTTCCAAAACTTCCCCTATTGACACCTCAATCCAGGACAGTTCCTCAGATTTGTCTCCTAAAAAGAATGGTTCAGGTGTGGGAATCTCCCTCACATCCTCTGCAGCAAGACCAATGCAAAGAATTAATTTAGCTTCTATGCATTGGCCCTTTCTTCCTTGAGTGCTCCTTTAGCACCTCAGTGGACCAGTCCCCACTGATTATTTGGCAGGCTTCCTGCTTCTGATGTACTTAATTTTTTTTGGTTGCTGTTAGTTTTTGTGTCTTTTTCTAATTGCTCTTCAAATTCTTTTTTGGCCCTGCCTCATTACACTTTAACACTTGACTTAAAGTTTATTCTCCTTTCTGTTTTCCCAGTAGGATTTGACTTCAGCTTTTCAAAGATGCCTTTTGGACTCTAACTACCTATTTTACTCTGTTTAGCCATGGTGGCATTTTTTAGTCCTCTTGCTTTTGTTGTTGTTGATTTGGGGGTATACATTTATTTTGAGCCTCTATTATGGATTTTTTTTTTAAAAATGTCCATGTGTAGTTCCCCTTCTTGAAATTAAATGCCATAGTGGTAGGCTCCTTTGGTATTCTCCTCCTCCTCCCCCCAGGATTTAATTACATTATGATCACTGTTCCCGAGCGGTTCAGCTATATCCACCTCTTGGACCAGATCCTCTGCTCCACTTAGAACTAAATTCAGAATTGCCTCTGCCCTTAAGGGTTGCAAGACTAGCTGCTCCAAGAAGCAGTCAGTAATGTTGTCTAGAAATTTTATCTCTGCATCCCATCCTGAGGTGATATGTACCTAGTCAATATGGGGATAGTTGAAATCCCCCATTATTATTGAGTTTTCTATTTTTATAGCTTCTCTAGTCTTCCTGAGCATTTCACAATCACAATGACCATCCTGGTATATTCCTACTGCTATAATAATATAAGAGAACATATAAATATAAGAAGAGTATATTCCTACTGCTATACTCTTATTAGTCAAGCATGGAATTTTTCTATCCTTAGACATTCTGTGGTACAGTTTGATTCATTTAAGATTTTTAATGCGTTTGACTTGCTGCTCTCTTTCACATATGTTGCCACTCTCCCATCAGGACGACCTACTCTGTCATTCCTATATATTTTGTACCCTGGTATTACCATGTCTGGCTGATTATCATCATTCTGCTAAGTTTCTGTGATGCCTCTTATATCAATATCCTTATTTAATACCAGGCACTTGAGTTCACTCATTTTTAGACTTCTAGCTTTTGTATACAAGCACTTACAAAATTTGTCAATATTTAGTTCTCTGCCTTCACATGATGTAATTGAATGGGACTCTTATCTGACTGTTTCTCTTCAGTTCCTACCTGTACTTTATCAACTTTTATCCTGACCCCTTTGTTAGGATACAGAGTATCCCCTTAATAGAGCCTCCCCTAATGGATATCTCTGTCCGAACCGTGTACTTCTCCACTCCTGTTGGGTTTCTCCCAGCCCTTAGTTTAACAACTGCTGTATTATCTTTTTAATTTTACATGCCAGCAATCTGGTTCCATTTTGGTTTAAGTGGAGCCCATCCTTCTTGTACAGGCTCTTCCTTCCTCAAAAGTTTTCCCAGTTCCTAATAAACCTAAAACTCTCCTTCCTACACCATTGTCACTCTCGTCCACTCATTGAGATCTGGCAGTTCTGGCTGTCTAACTGACCCTGTGCGTGGAACTGGAAGCATTTCAGAGAATGCTACCATGGAGGCCCTGGACTTTAATCTCTTACCTAGCAGCCTAAAGTTGGTCCCCAGGACCTCTCTTCTTCCTTTCCCTATGTCATTGGTACCTACATGTACCACGACCACTGGCTCCTCCCCAGCATGGCATATAAGTCTGTCTAGATGTCTCACAAGATCCACAACCTTCACACCTGACCGGCAATTCATGATGCAGTTCTCCCAGTCATCACAAACTATCTATTTTTCAATAATCGAATCTCTCATTACTATTACCTGTCTCTTTCTAATAACTGGGGTTCCCTCCCCTGGAAGGGTATCCTCAATGAGAGACAACACTATGACATCATTTGGAAGGAGGGTCTCAACTGTGGGATCGTTTCCATCCACTCCAGTTTGACATTCTCCTTCCCCGAGGCTTTCATCCTCCTCAACAGCACAGGGGCTGTCAGACTGGAGGTGGGATCTCCCTATTGAGTCATGGAAAATCTTATATGTACCTCTCTGTCTCCCTTAGGTCCTCCAGTTCAGCCACTCTAGCCTTAAGAGCCCATCTCTGGTTTTGGAGGGCCATGAACTGTTTGTACTGAGTGCACTCATATGCCATTTGCCCACAAGGCAGTCAATCATACATGCTGCTTTCAGTGCAATAAACTGGATAGCCCCCAGTTTGCTGCTGGACTTCTGCCTTCATTGTTGTTACTCCTGCAGCTCCCCCCCCCCTTTTTTTTTTGGCAGGGTGGAGAGGAGGTTATTGCCCTAGAGCAGGGGTCGGCAACCTTTCAGAAGTGGTGTGCCGAGTCTTCATTTATTCACTCTAATTTAAGGTTTCACGTGCCAGTAATACATTTTAACGTTTTTAGAAGGTCTCTTTCTATAAGTCTATAATATATAACTAAACTATTGTTGTATGTAAAGTAAATAAGATTTTTAAAATGTTTAAGAAGCTTCATTTAAAATTAAATTAAAATGCAGAGCCCCCCGGACCAGTGGCCAGGACCTGGGCAGTGTGAGTGCCACTGAAAATCAGCTCATGTGCCGCCTTTGGCACGTGTGCCATAGGTTGCCTACCCCTGCCCTAGAGAATGTTTATTAGGTGGATCTGGCTCTCACATTCCCTCTTTAAACTCCCTTGCAAAACTCTTGTTTTCTAGCTCGGCCTTCACACAGTGAGTCTATGGCAGAGTCAGGAAGAGATCCCAGGGTCTTCTGACTCCTAGTCCCTCCTTTAATCCTGTTCTAGTGGCCTTGTGTAGCCATGCAGTAAGTTAGAAACACAGCAAAATTCTACTCATGGATGCATATTATCAGCAGTGGGAGTTAGTGTGAGGATTAAGACCCCGGGTTCAGGAAAGTATTTAAATAGTACATACTAAGTCTATTTCTATTTAGGACAGCATTTAAGCACATACTTAAGTGCTTCTTGCATAGGGATGCTTTCCTTAATTAGGTCCCAAATAACTAATGGTACCTCAAAGTTGTGTGGTGTGAGCCTGGCAAAAAAGAAGTAGACTATTTTACATTGGTGGTGCAGTCCAAATCCAGCACTGAAATATGATGGCACAACTCCCACTGAAATCAATGGGAGTTGTGCTGGCTTATTCTAGGGTTGAATCTGGCCTTATGTTTCTCTGTAGAATCCATCAATATGGAAAAACTTCCCACAATTTTCCAATGTCCTGGGAGATCATTCTGTACAATAAGGACTTGCTTATCTTTTTCCTCAGGATTCCAAGCATGAATTAACTAACAATTAATTAATTAGCAATATATTGTTGAAATAGTAGAAGATTTATAAAAACTGGACAATAAATTTTAATTTTAGCTCAAAATCCACCGTGTGTGTGTTTGGACTTGTTCCTCAATGATAGAATAACATTGTGATACAGCATACTTTTTTCCTTTCTGCACTGTGCTATTAAATCCCACTTTTTCTGAAAGAGAAGATATATTATGTCTAAAGGGCAACCAAAGTAACAAATGGCATTTACATTGTTGAATTAAAGGGAGGCAATTGTTTGCTGAGCCCTAATCAGTTATTAATAAACTTAATTTGAGCTAATTACTAGCCGGTTCTTGGAGACCAGTTGGTGAGGGGTGTAAACAGTTCAGAGATTTAAGTGGATAATAGCTGTATTCAAGGTAGTTTGTTCATTTTATGAAACACTAATTAAATTGAAACTCCTATATTTATCCATGTGATACAAGGAGTAGTGCAAACTTTAATTGTGGCTCTAGTGATTTGGGGGTGTTTTGTTACCTGTCTCATGAAACCATCATGAAAGGCGCCAACTCATGATTTTTCCCATATTCAAAATGTTCATCTATTACTGTCAAGAGGGATGAAGCCATCAAGATAGCCACCATTTCCTTACAATCTGCATGTGGAAGTGAGGCTACCCTTAATAAAGTTGGCTGCCACCTCTCATCCTTTTCAATTAAATTAAACCCAAGCCCACAGAGAAAATATCTGCCACTCTGTGGTTCAGGGGATTGGATCGGACTCAGGGACTGTGAGGAGCAGCAGGGACACTGAAAGTGGATGGGATGAGTAGGGGGGAGCAGGGTACTGTGGGGACAGGAGCGAGGCTGAGGGGGGTGCAGAGGACAATTATGGGTTGGGGGGAGATGGAGGAAATAGAATGGCAGCTCCCCCACCCCCAGCCTGGCGGTAGTGATGGGTAAGAGGAGCCCCTTCAGAGCAGCTGGGGGAGGCAGTGTTGCGTTGCCAACTCTCATGAACTGATCAAAAGTCATGGGATTTTGGTGCTTCCACGAGGAGCTTTTGCAATGATGCAAGAAGCAAGTCCAGTCCCACCAATGTCATGGCTGGGTACATGGGCAGAGCTCTGTGTGAGAGCCTTAGGGCTGAGGAGACACATCTGCCCTGCCACTGAGCTCTGCTGTCATGTATGGCCTGATACCAAAGAGAGAGTTCTAGGGCAGTGGGAGTCAGGAAAGTGCTGCTGGGACCCAGGTAGAGAGAAGTCCTGGAACAGCAGGAGTCAGAGAAATGTTATTGCTGGGTCAAGATATGGGAACTGCTATCCATTTCCTATTACTCTATCAGTGGTGAGGAGAAGGTAAGGGGAGTCTCCACCTGAGCAGCCACAGACAGGCATGCATTTGTGTGCAGGGAAAATTGACTTTTCAACCTGAAATTACACACACATTGGCAGAAGAGTGGGGAGCCAAAAAGTCAGAAGACAGACTAAAAAAAAACACACTGTGATATGACTTTTTTTTTAAAAGCCTCAAGATTTTTGGGGGGCAATCTCATGGTTTTGAGGGTTTGACTCATATTTTTTGATCTCTTGAGGTTGGTAATATCATACTATATTTCAGCATCTTCTGAAAAATATGCACCAATCCTGCAGTGAGCTCCAGATATACAGACCCATGAACCTGTGCATGGATCCATTAGAAGAGGTAAGAATATTATTAAGCACCTTAGTTAGCTAAATAAACAAAAATACCAAACAGTTGATTATTTTCATATTCAACACTTGCAACACCAACTATTTTATGAAAAGCAACAAAGAGTCCTGTGGCACCGTATAGACTAACAGACATGTTGGAACATAAGCTTTTGTGGGTGAATACCCACTTCATCAGACGCATGTGGTGGAAATTTCCAGAGGCAGGTATAAATATGCAGGCAAGGCATATTTATACCTGCCTCTGGAAATTTCCACCACATGCGTCTGACGAAGTAGGTATTCACCCACGAAAGCTTATGTTCCAATATGTCTGTTAGTCTATAAGGTGCCAGAGGACACACTGACGCTTTTTACAGATCCAGACTAACACGGCTACCCCTCTGATACTCAACTATTTTATATAGCTTCAGGATGCAGCAGATGCTTCCAGTCCATACTTGGGGGGAGGGGGAGCACAGTAGGAGGTTTTTGATTCAACAGTCCATAATAAAAAGATTAAAATTGTTGGCTTTCATGCGGAAAATTAAATTAGGCTTCACGGTTAACCCCACATTGAGTTGAATAGGAGTGATTCAGGTTGTTCCTTCAAGAGGACAATAGGTTGTAAGGCTTATGAGTTCTCTACATCTTGTAGAGCTACAAATATTGAGGCCAGGTCTATACTACAGACTTCTGCTGACATTCTGGTGTTGGTCAGGGGTGTGAAGAGATGTGCTTCCTGGCTGACATAGTTATACTGGCAGAAGTTCCTAGTGTAGATGACTCTATAGCAGCAAATCATTATAGCTTGTTTCACTCATGGAGGAACCTTTCCTCTTAGGGTAACTGGCAGGTTGATTAAAATAAAAATAGAATATTTTATTAGCTGAAAGTGACCTTTTGAGCATTAAAAATCTGCTTTTTGTTAAGTATTTGTGTTTTATAATAGAAAGTATTTGTGCATTAATTACTTTATAAACAATAACATTACTTTTGGGCTTTGTATGTATGATCTGATCTCATAGGATTCCCTCAGCTTTTTAAGTAACATCCTCGGTTAAGTCTATAAAAAGGCCTCGTCCCTTAAGAGATCATTGTTTATTAGTCCATTCTATGGTTGGTTACTTATTACACGTTTCAGTGTTATAAGGTTTTATTTACTGATTGATTGAGGCCTGTTGTGACACTTACTGTGGTTGCTCTCTTCCAAAGGCCCCTTTACAGCCGTAGTTATCCCCACCAGAAGAGAAATAACTGTATTAATCACAAATTGGTTAGTTTTACTACAGGTTAAATTGGAGCTTAGGGCTGCTTACCCCAATAACAGATTGTCTGCCAATTATAGAAACTGACATTTTATTATTAAAAATTTGTTACATATACTCTCCACATGGGTTCTGACAACAAATTTTTTGGTGGCCTCAGAACGTGGCCACCAGCTGTTTCTGGTGGCCGCTCTGACAATTTTTCGTAAAATACTTAATTAACTTTAAGAAAAACAGATAAATATGAAAATATACATATCCAAATCATTGTAAGTTATTTATGTAGAATTTTTTTTGCAGACTCAATGATAAAAATAATG
This sequence comes from Terrapene triunguis, assembly GCF_002925995.2. Classification (NCBI taxonomy): domain Eukaryota; kingdom Metazoa; phylum Chordata; order Testudines; family Emydidae; genus Terrapene; species Terrapene triunguis. The sequence goes on along the minus strand of NW_020664439.1, from coordinate 25,429,103 downwards.
TACAGTTGTTTCTATTCTTTACTGGATCTAAACAGAATAGAAATACAAATAAGGTGCTTTGCACATTCTTGTCTTTTGTTGTTTTTGCTTTTTTGGTTGCTTTTTAAAAAAAACTTGCTAGGTAGTAAGTCTGCTGTTGCAAAAAGTAATATTTGTATGTTTGTTAATATCACTTTTCACAGCAGACTTACTAGCTAGGTGGGAGGCTGTGAAAAGTGATATTAACAAACATACAAATATAAATTTTCACAGCAGACTTACTCAGCTCTGGCACGCCAGGAGACATCTTAAGCCCTTGCTGGGGAGGCAGATAGGGAGTCAGAGGGGGCCAGGGGGGATGAATCGGGGGCCAGGCAGGGATGATACAGGGAGTGGCAAGCGGAGGGCTGGCATTCACAGCCAGGGACCAGGGCCGGAGCCTGAAGCCCCACGACCAGAGCCTGCTGCCTGCCACTCCAGGACTGAAGCCCGAAGCCAAAGCCTCACTGCAACCAAGAGGGTGGACGAACTCACTGGCTGCCTGCTTCTCTGACGTTTGTGATTCCAGCCGGGGGGCAGGGCCCAACCCCTGCTTTCCCCTCTTCCCTCCCCAGTCACTGCCCAGGAGGCTGTGGCCACAAGAAAAGCCCCTGGGTGGCTGCATTTGAGAAATGCTGCGGAAAATAAAGTAAAACACATATAACCCATTTCTTCCCTCAGTTACGCACTTGCAGTCCTACTGATGGCAATGGGGAGGAGGTACTGGTGTAGGTGAGAGCAGAGTTTTACCCTTATTCTTATTGGGGAGACTTTTAAAAGTCCTAATTTGAAGTAAAATAGCAACACACAAATCAAATGAATGCAGATTTGAGGCTTACGATCTTTAACTTGTGCTCTCCTACCCAGATATTCTAGTATACACTATCACATTAAGCCCTGTTTTAAGACCCCCCTGCAAAGCCTACAGCACATTTACGTGGAAGAATGAAAGCATGTAGTGTTGATGCATTTGCCTACATAGGGCCAGATCCAATACCCCTTACAGTCAACAGAAAGAGTTCCTTTGACTTTAAAGGGCATTGGATCTGGCCCTAGGTCCATTCTCAGTTTCAAACTCATTACTATAAAGTATTATGGTGTGAGTTTGAAGGGTTCTATATACTTTCAAATTCTATTTCTTTCAAATGGATTGGGTCACTTCACACTTTGGAGGTATTAATTAGGAACACAGAAATTACTATTTGACAGAAAAAGATCTAACACTTTGTGTCTCAAAGCGGCAACTTTGGTTCCATTTTATTTAAATATGCCTGTTATAGTTAAGTGGTGGGAGTGTGCTCAGCACTGTATGAGCTATAGCCTCTACCCTGAGGAGTGTACCTTGTTCTCAGACTGTCTACAATTACAGCACTGCAGTGCTTAATGAAGACATTACCTACGGCGATGGAAGAGCTCCTTCCACCTCCCCAAGAGGTGGTAGCTATGTCCACGGGGGAAGCCCTTCCATCAACATAGCACCGTCTACACCGGGAGTTCAGTCCGTATAACTGCGTCGCTCAGGGGTGTGGATTTTATGTCAGTTATGCTGACATAAGTTTGTCGTGTACCAGGGCTGAGAATTTTACTGGCAAACACAGTGAGTTAGATTTACATATTGGCTGTTGAGCTGGCCTTAGTGTCACAATGGGAGTAGCTGGGTGTTGAACACCTATGGTCCTTATGTAGGTACCTGAATGGGTGCTGAGCTCATTTGAAAATCTGGCCCCAATTGTGGTTGCCGAATACTTGCAAAGATGGCCCTGAGCCCTTTCGGAGGTCCAGCCCCATGTTTTACACTTTTCCCAGTGCCTTCCATCTCCCCTCCCTCTACATCACCAAACCAAATGTTTATAATGGAAATACGGGCAGAACTCAACCAAATGGTACTGGATGTCACCATAATAAAAACACCCCTTTGCCAAGCTTCCATGATCCTGCCTAGAAAATCATGTTTAAAAGATGCACTTTTGTGCAATTAAGTAATGTGCTTACTGCTTGACATGTTGTTCTATATTACAACATGTTCAGATCAAAGGGGGGGAAAGAAACCACCAGGATTTTGCACTGGAAATCTCACAGCTGGGATCCTCACATTTCTATCTAGCATCTCAGAGCTTGTCCACACATTGCATTATTTCCGATTAACTCCATTGATGGACACCCTTATTCTGAATCCAGAATAAGATCCTTGTTCCTGTTTAGTTTACCACACTGGGAGTGAGTTGCCCCTAAGTGAAACTGCTCTGTTTGCTCAACAGCATAGATAATCAGAAAGTAGCCAACCAGATAAACCGATAAGTGACTCAGACCAAAGTTACTGCATTGGGCTGTAATTTGATATGTTTATAGTGTGAGCTGGTTTCTCTCCTGATTCAACCAGCTCTCCCTTTCACCAGCCATCTCCTGAGTAAGAGCTGATTAATGCAGAGTCATCCTTTCCCTGCCCATCTGTATTTGCAAATCCAGTGTGTCACTGGGAAGGGCAGCCTTAACTGTTGCTCCTTTCTTAAAGAAGATTCCCCTTTTCAAATGCTGTATACTGTATGCTCAAGTCTCACTTTCAAGACATCATAGTGAGCTGTACTGGGTGTAAGAAATCAAAATATTTTTGTTATTTAAAAGAAAAAAATAGTACCAGTCCAGATTCAGAATCTGATGTAACACACACCCTCCAATCAAACAATGATGCCCCCAGATCTTAACTACACTGTAAAAATAGCCTACCCTGCCAATACACATTTCATTTGCGCTCATTTGGATTTGGTATTACAATGCTATATTATATTTCTTTATTATGCATATGCCCAGAAGTATGTTTATACTTGCTCACGGCTACGTAGTTTGTGTGGGAAGATTCCTTAGCAAGGGTCAGTTCTATTTTTATATTTCTCATGAATATTAAAAATCCCTATTGACAGGACCAGTAGCTGAAACAAGAAGTGATGGAGATTAGAGTTCATTGTAGATAAAAATTAATTTTGTGTTTGATGTCTAGATATTCTATTGAGGGGACCAAACGCAAATAGAGCATTTATCCATCCCAACTAGGAACAGTTGTTAAGTTATATGTTGGTGTGTGTGAAACGTTTTTATTAGTTTGTCAGTTTGTTGGTCCGTATATGTAACATTAATCAGCACTTGCATGGAAACAATTCTGTTGTACATTAACAAAAATAATTTTAATCAGCCTGAAGAAAAGTTGATGAAGTCCAAGAATAAAGATTCCAAATATAGCAAAATACCTTTTATAGAGAAATTTAATGTTTAGTAAACCAACCTAATTCTCAATTACTGAGGGACAATCTCCACTCATTGATATATTTTGCTTTCCACAACCAAATCTCTGTACAACTTTTCATGAGTGATGTACCCGAGTATTCGGATTCTAATATCTAAACTGTATTGTTAAATCTAGTCACCTAAATTTGGGTTATTGCTGATTAGGTACTCTATGTATCATATGACTTTTAAAAACTAACTTTGTATTTGTGGATAATCTAAGCACTATACCCAGATGTACAGACACTCTTTTCCCAACCTATGTATTATATAATTTTTTTAACATTAGCTTTAATAAAAAAATTCAATCTGTTCTACACAGTGCCCATCAATAGTGTGCCATGTTAGCAGCGTTTGCACTGCTAGCATAGAGGCAGCTGCAGGACTAACATGATTCGGAGAATTCCCAATCTGCAGTTTCTGAAATATTTATTTTATTCCTGTAACTCATGACTGACAGCAACAAGTTTCCCCTAATTGGACCCCTCTGATCAAGTGGCAGTGACAAATGAAGGCCTGCAGCCATATTATCTTGGACTGCGATCTTGTATCTCATAAGTTAAGTGGGAGTGGGATGGGATACCTCCAAGCAAAATTCAGGTGCTGCACCAAGTGGTTTGTGGGTCAGTAGGTTATGCTTTTCTTTCTGAGTCACACTGTATGAGGAGTCACTATAGTACAGGGGTAGCCAACCTGTGGCTCCGGAGCCACATGCAGCTCTTCAGAAGTTAATATGCAGCTCCTTGTATAGCAGGGGTCGGCAACGTTTGGCACGCGGCTCGCCAGGGTAAGCACGCCAGGAAGCCGCGGCCAGCACATCCCTCGCCCGCGCCGCTTCCCGCCACCCCCATTGGCCCAGGATGGCGAACCGCGGCCAGTGGGGACTGCGATCAGCCAAACCTGCCGCGTCAGCAGGTAAATAAACTGGCCCGGCCCGCCAGGGTGCTTACCCTGGCGAGAGCCGCGTGCCAAACGTTGCCGACCCCTGTTGTATAGGCACCCACTCCAGGACTGGAGCTACAGGTGCCAATTTTCCAATGTGCCAGGGGGTGCTCATTGCTCAACCCCTGGCTCTGCCACAGGGCCTGCCCCCACTCCACCCCTTCCTGCGCCCTCCCCTAAGCCTGCCGTGCCCTCGCTTCTCCCCACTCCCTCCCGAGAGCCTGCACATCACAAAACAGCTGATTGGGAGGTGCGGGGAGGGAGGGAGGGGGAGGTGCTGATCGGTGGGGCTGCCGGTGGGTTGGAGGCGCTGGGAGCAGGGTGGGGGAGCTGATGGGGGGCTGCTGACGTATTACTGTGGCTCTTTGGCAATGTACATTGTTAAATTCTGACTCCTTCTCAGGCTCAGGTTGGCCACCCCTGCTATAGTAGATGTTCTCATCTTTTGCCTGTGGCATAAAGTTGAGGTCCTCCTGAGCATAAGGTTGCCAACCCTCCAGGATTTTCCTGGAGTCTCCAGGAATTAGAGATTAATCTTTAATTAAAGATTGTCATGTGATGAAACCTCCAGGAATACGTCCAACCAAAATTGGCAATCCTATGAGCATTTGTAATCATTGACGGGCTCAGAACTTTTTCTCAGCTAACACCATTGTTCTTGGAGTCATATCATGTAGTCACTTTCTGACTGCAGAAGGTAACCCTCTAACACTGGAGATATTATCCCACCCAAAACCTGGTTGCATTTCAATGGTGAGTAAAATGCTTGGGATTACCGTTAAAAAATAAGGTGGGTTAAGTTTCAAAGTAGTGCTGATGAATCATTAACCTGAAGAACAGGGCCATTTATGTAGAGCCTAAAGTGGTGGGGGCATAAACAAGGGATTGGTAGATGAAAGGGGCATGTGGACCCCATTTCCTCAATTTTAGGGGCGGGGGGAAAGGGAGAATCAAAATACATAGCACTAAACTTAGACACAGATATTTTAGTGGAAATTTTCAATGAAAAAGTAATTTGTTTCAGCTGAATACTGAAAACTTTTTTTGTTTTTCATTAAAAATTCAGTCAAAATTTTCTGTGGCCATCAGACACCATCCATGGAAAGTTTTGTTTAGTCACAAACCCAATTTTCTGTCACAAAAGCTTCAATAGAAAATTTTCATCCAGCCCTAATGGCAACTGAATATTTAAAATATTAACCAACTCTTTTCTCCTTCTAGCTCCAATTCTCTGGCAGTTGCCCTTCAGCCCAGCTTATTCACTTTGTCAGGTATTTTTTCATTATAAATCTCCTCACAAAGTCTCTCATTTCTTCCACCCAATATGATGTACTGTAATACATTTACCTTACTTATACTCCTGGCCTCCTCAATACTGCATTTTCACTAAGGGGCTACCAATTAACAGTGTGATTACTATTTGTTGTTGAGTTACATTTCTAAACCTTATCCAGCACTTTGGTATTAAAAGTAGTATATAAATAAATGCAATCTAGTGGTCTGTAAGAGTGAGATACCTATTCAACAACATTACTTTGCATTGAGCCAGTGGAGTTACACCAGGGATGAATTGTATCATTTGTGCTTTCAAGGGTATTTACATAAATCTCATTGTTCTCTTCTGACAGATCAAGAAGGATTTGCTGAATGACTGATTGTTCACTGCCCTGCCTTAAAGTGTTCCCCCCATAATGCTCATGAGCCAAATCAAGGAAACAGTTAACTTTTAAGGAGACTTCAGAATGGACTGCAAGGCATTACTCTACTGACAGTGGCTATTGAAAACAAGCTGCACTTTGCATCTCTGGGCTTAACAATGATCACACAGCAGTCAGCATACAATCTAAGCTTTAAAACCAAACAAATGTATGGTCTAACAACCAAGGTCTTTCCCCTGCCTTTATGATCACTCACTGACAATAGATCCGATGTTGTAAGAGCAGTGCAAGATGGCAAGTTCCCATGTGAGCATATTTTGTTCACTGTCTGAACTTGCTGCTACATGATTTCATTAAGAACGATGTCATTATTAGATATCATCTGGCAGAGGCTCACAAAATCTGCACACCATTTTTAGTCGCTTGGTACAAGCTTGTAAAATACTTAGGGCTTGATCCTTCAAGATGCTGCGCACCTTTAACTCTCAGTGAAGGCAGTGGCAGTTCAAGGCACACTCAGCCCTTTAGACTGCAAGAGAAAACCAGCTTCCTCATCTACACAAAAGGAAGTGTCTACTCAACTGAGCTGGCTTTTAATATATTGGAAAGGCTGCAAGATCAGTAAAACCTCTGCATACTATATGGCCACCTGGGCAACGGAGGTTTATGGAATAATTGTGCCAGATTTGGCAGCTGTTAGAGATGACCACGTGATAGGTCTGTGAAAACCATTTTAACATTACTTAAATAATCCCCTTAATCAGGCAAATGAGAAGCACACTGAAAGGATGGCACTATTTCAACTCTGAAACTCACATCTCATTTTTATATATAGTAAAATGACATAAGAATTTGTAACCTGAAGAGTTCTTTCATTACGTTAGGTAAATTAAAACAATCAAGTTTCCATAATCATACTTTACACTTGGATTTGCACCTTCTGTTTGAGGAGCTTGAAGCACTTTACAAACACCTCTACGAAGCATCCCCTATTTACAGATAGAGAAACAGAGCGGTTAAGTGACTTGCCCAAAATAATACAGCCAGTCTGTTGGCGGCCACAATAGAATCTAAGTCTCTTGATTCCTAATCCTGTGCTTTGACAACTGGACCATGCTCTTTCAACCATGAGTTAAAGTGCCACGGCTTGTGACTTAGACGCATGCCGCTTCTGGCTGGTCAAGGCTAGAGGGGATTATCTTGGCTGACTGTATCACCAACAACCTCATTAAACACCATCTGGACTCTCAAGACTCCCACTGCTGGGAAAATTAACATGAATGTGGTAGCAAATCAACCCTTGCAACACCTGGGCTTGGCTGCTAACCCCTCTCAGTCTTGCTTCAGGCCAAACCATGGCTCATAAACTATGTCAGTTGCATTGATGGATGATCTTATGACAGTGGACAGATAAGAAATAATGATGCTGATGATACTTGATCTATAAGCCAGTTTTCATATTGTCATTCATGAGAATGGAGACCCACATGCCCTGGGAGAATTTGACAGAAAGATGGCTATCATCACACAAAGAACTAGGAATTTACTATGATCTCACTTAAACCCTAATCCAGGCATTGGCTCCACATGGGCAGACCCCTTGTCCCTATGTTGAACCCCACTGTACACAGTTATCTGTAGGATTAACACTTTATACCTTGTTTACATACAAAAGTTGTACCACTTTAATTATACCAGCACAGCTATTCCCATACAGGAATACTGGGATAAGACACATTAATACCAGTATAAATGCATCCACACTAGGGGTTTTACTTGTATTAACTATATTAGTTAAAAATAAGCATCACTCCCCTACCCAACATAGGAATACCAGTACAAAATCTGTGTATAATCAGGAAAAACTCCACTCAACTCAATCATGTAAAACTGGTAAGAGCTCAGAATCAGGCCCATGGAACCAGGTGCTGAAATTTTTACTCATGTAAACTTTGACTTCAAAGGGAATTTTACCTGAGTAAATATGGTATAGTAACATAACTTCAGGATCTGACCCAGGAGACCCGAAGGGAACAAACTCCACACATTACATTCCTTCCTTGTCTGATATGTTCATGTGGATAGCATTGATTTCTTTAAACGTGGTCCATTTGTAACCAACAAACAAGATTTGCTGTGAGTCATTGCCCCTTTGCACCTTGGATCCATTATAATTAATCGTATCAATTAGCCTGCTCATTTTGGGATCTCTGATTGCCCATGAAGAAGTCATTGTACAGTACTTTGTGAACTTCATGGTAAAAATTTAATAGATGAGATGTTCTGACATTTTAAACAAACTACAATTTAGAGGCTCAGAGGGAATTTCTATTTTTATCTGTGCAGAAGTTAACTGGGTTCTCTCCTGTCTTTGTGAGAAGGCTCTTTCTCTGCAGCAATGAATTAAAAGTTTCATGCTGAATTAGAAATTAAAAGTAGATATAGCAGTGAGAAATATACTTATGAGGCAAAATCCTTTAAAGGTTACCGGTGGGAGAACTTGATGGCTCAGGGTAATGGGATAAATTGTCAGTCTGAATCCACCTCAACTTGTTAATTAGTGAATAAAAGTAATTACCCATCTAATGGTTGCTCAGAAACAGGTTAGTGATCAGTTCTTTTAATAGATTCATAGAATTTAAGGCCAAAAGAGACCATTAGAGCATTGAATCTGACCTCTTGTATAACATGAGCCATAAAATTTAATCCATTTACTTCTGTATTGAGCCCAGTCATGTGTGTTTGACTAATGTGTATCTTCCAGAAAGGTATCCACAGTCTTGAGAGAAAAGTTCTTCAGAAGCACTGGCAGTTTCCCAGAGACACAATATTAAAGGCTCAACAGCAATCTATCCCAATGTGAAGGAAAGGTAGGAAGAACAGTAAACTTCCATCAGGAGCTTTTTATGAAAATCATAAAAGAATACTACAAAAAGTGGAAACATGAGCAAACAGCTAAGGATGAGCACAAAAGAATAGGACAAACATGTAGGGACAAAATCAGAAAAGCAAAGGCACAAAATGAGTTACACCTAACAAGGGACATAAAAGGTAATAAGAAGAGGTTCTATAAATACATTAGGTGCAAGAGAAAGATGAAGGAAAGCTAACAATGGACAATATCCATGGTCCTGCATCAATATAGGGGGCTGAACCAGATGAGCTCTTGAGGCCTCTTCTAGCCCTACATTTCTACGATTTGAAGACAGCGAGAAATGGACAATCCACCACTATCCTTGGTAGTTTGTTCCAGTGTTAATCACCCTCACTGTTACTGAACTATACACATTTCCTAATAAACAGCTGTCCACATCAAGAAAAGTATCACCACAGTTGGATTTTTTATTAGCACAGGTCAAATTGATCCTTCTTGCAAAAAAACCTCATAAGTAAACCCAGTGGCATTCTTCTTGCTGCTTCAGAAAAGCTACTCTAGCTTATCTAATATACTTACAAGGAAAAGGTTTTTCTACAGGGCCCTGCACTGCAGTATCTAGCCACCTCAGATAGGAGGAGGCTGGGGGGTTTAGAACCTCATGGTTCCTTGGGGTCTTAGAAGAAAGGATGCTGTAGGTCTGTGGAATCTTGTCCTGCGTGGCTCCATTGGCCTAACTTCCCCATATATTGTCACTGTCACAACAGGTTAATTTTTAAGGTCTGTTTAGTATTCCTCTTGATGGCTTTCATATGAAGAATCCTCCGTCATCAGGAGACACATTGATGTTGATCTGAAATGAACAGGCTGGCAGAGGAAAAGTCACTAATATGTTATTCCATGTGGTGTAACTCTCAGGTTCACAGGAAACAGAAGTGTTTAATTCCCTTATCCTGCAAGGCATGCCTTACTGGTTAGGCTCTTTTCTTTTAGTTTGGGCGATGCTGCTGATGTCTAGGGGAAAAAATAATTTGATTGTTCTTGGCATCTCTCAGCTGACTAGGTCACACATAGGATAAAGGTAAAGTTTAGTGACAAGATTTTTATGGAGTGCAATAAGCAACGATTACTGTAATGTATGAGTCATATTTGAATTCTCTGTGCCAAATTCATACCTGGCATAACTGCTCTGAAGTCAGCACCTAGATGCTACAATTATTGGACTATAAATACCACAGATAAAATGAGTCATTCCAAGGATGAATTTGCCCTCTTCTCTGTTCCATATATACACAGGAAAGAAGGCCCTTTCAGGAGCATAAGTGACTAAGGCCTTATTTGCATTGTACAGCTTTGTTTAAGGAAGACTAAGTGCAAGGGTGCACAGGTAGTATCTGGAACTTTGCATAAGGTAGGTGTGGTCCTGACTTTATCTAAATGAAGCCAGATATCGTGTGCTATGATTGTTCTTACCAGTAACCTCTGATTCACAGATGCAAAGGATTTACCATTACAGGATGAGATCACTGATCCATCAAATCCAGTATCCTGCCTCTGGCAGAAGCCAAAACTCAATGCTTTAGGGGATGGCAACCCTGTGCACTTAGCCACTTGAGTAATGCTGAACATGGTAGAAAAATATCCCCCTGTAGTGATACACATGTGCCCTGAAGCCCTCTGTACCTTAATATGCAGAACTATAAATTGTTATTATTGGTCAGATATTTATCCAGCTTCTATCAGAAGATATTGCAATAAATATCAGATTTCATTTCAACCAATTCTGCTCATTACCAACATGCTGATAAAAATAAGTATAGGATTAAGAACTAAATTGGGGTTTAAGCCATATACTGTGTGTGGTGAGATGTGTACCCCCAAATGGGCAACAAGAAGGTTAAGTTGGGTTTGAAAGGCCAATTATGCTACCTGGCTGCACCTGGAGGGTCAGCCAGGCTTAATTAAAGATAAAGCCCAGCTGGGGAAGGAGCTGAGAAATGTATAAAGAAAGGAAGCACAAATTGGGAGGAGACTGCAGGAAGAGAGGGAAAAAACTCTGAAGTCCCTCTCTGAGTAGTAGAGTGGAACCTGGGGAGATACAGAGAAGTCACTGGGGTGGAGCACACTCTGGTAGTGAGCACTGACAAAAGGGCAGGACCTGGATGGATTAAATTGTTTTCATCTTAGATTTTGTTTCTCTTCTGGGTTTGAGTAAAAGATTCAAGGGAGAGGCCCTGGGGCCACTACTCTGACAGAGAAGTGGAACCAAAGAGGAGCCCTCAAGGGGCAGATTGATGACAACTACAGTCATGTGGTGGGACACTCCCCATTTGGGACACATACCACAGAAGGGGAAAGATTTAAAATGGCTGGAGTTCTGACAGGGGGCAGACCACTGCGGGGCCAGAGCAGCTGTTGACATGTGGTGCTATATGAGGAGAGCCTGCCCTGCCATGAGGGGTGTGGCAACAGTGAGTCCACTCTCCTACGCTGTGCTATATGCTGCTCCGAAGATCCTGGAGGCATTGTGAAGCAGGAGAATGGCTACCTCTACAACTTTTAGAAACGTGCAAGCTGTGCTAGTTGGTGCAGTGGGGACTGGGCCCTTGCCCCATCCCCTTCCCTCCCACTACAGGTAGGCTAGTCTGTGGATACTCCCACCATGCGTGCCAGATTCACACAGTCCTTATGCTCTTGGTGTACAGGGGTAGTGATGGTGCCCAACCTCACAATTCTGCACCAACCTCTGCACAGCGGCAGAAAGTGGGGCAGGTTCTTTGCGCCCAGCCCCTACTTAGTGCCCAACCCAATATGGGCATGCTACTTGGTCCTAAGATCAGAATTACAGATGCAAGACTGCTCATAATTTTAATGATATATATCCTTGTTGGATGACTTAAAAAAAAAAACTTACCTGCTGACTAATTTATTAGATACTGAGTCTCTCCTGTTACAAGTAACAACTCCATTTTCTCCCATCATCAGGACAAACCCAAGCCCTAGATTAAAATAAAGCTATAATCATATGTAATTAACTTTTCCCACTTTTCTACTAATTAATTTAAAAAAACCAACATCTGAAAACCTATTATCTCAGTGCAACAGGCAGTGCTAAAGGAGGAGAGGCGAACATTGAATCAAAGCAGACGTATCCTATTCTTGTTGATGAGCTTGGTCTGTACAAAAATATCCCTAGCTTTGATACACCTCAAAAATCAGAGGTAGTGGCAGGGAATAGTTAGCTAAACACAACTTTAGACACTGTGCAAATGAAGGTCGCTTATTTTCAAATTATATTTTTAGTTATAGCTATAAAATACTTAAAATTTGTATTAAAATAAATGCAGTTCCAAGTCTGATACTAATAATAATGATGGAGTCAAATGTTAGTGAGTCAGCATATTTTATTTCTCTCTACTAAAGATAGTGTATAATGTATCAAACTTGTGTTTCTGATATCTGTGTTAAGGCTTCAGAACGGATACCTCAAGGTTTGGGATTAGGAATATCTTGCTGTATTATCTCCTAATTGTTCTAAACTTGCATATAAACTTAAAATATGGCTTTAATTGGTGTTTGTATATTTTTTTTCTTTCTTTATATAGGACTTAGATACAGTGTTCCTATCACTAATTTCTAAGTTATCTGCAAGAAAACTCTAGTTTAGTTTTCAGGTGCCTAAGTAGCCCCTGGAATCACAGTTAAAGTGCTCCCCCCCAATCTGAAATGGCACCACTGGCTGAGAGAGAGAGAGAGCAAGCAAGTGAGCAGTTACTCAGGAGAAGAAAGCTGGCACATTCCATCTGGCCCTGCCAATGGGACAGGTGTTGAAGTCATAAAGTTGCCTCTGGATCGAGTTGCTTGTTTTACTGATATTGGAATGAGAGCTGTTCAAAGAAGTTGATGAAAGAAAACTCTGCATTTTCTATGTAGATTTAAAAGATTTATCTGTGAGCAAAATTAAAGTAGGACCAAAAAGAGCTAAGGTATGACAATACTTGCAATACTGGCAATGTTTAACTGTGCATATGAAAATAAATTTATGAATGAATCAGAGTCATGATATCTACCAACACTTCAACTAGAGAGATCAAATAATAATGGAGATATACTTCTGAAGCATCAAGCTGTTCAATGGGTAATATGATTGGGACACTGAAAATATACACTATTGTAACCCTTCTGCCCATCTAGTTGGCAGCAACAAGGGCCGGGTTCTGTATCTATGGGTTCCGTTTCAATAACACAGTGCAAAACCGGCTCGAGCCCCCACCCAGTGACCTGGGACAATTACATACCACCCCCCTGGGTACCTCTAAGAGGCAATACTTCCCCTCTCGCAAGCACGGAGTCTGAGTGTAGCAGAAAATGTTTAATAACATGAGGTAAACAACATCAGCATAAAATTGGAAAAACACCACAAACAGGATTCATAACACAAACCATGAGCAAAACCCACCCCAGCAAATTGGGCTGCGTCCTTTCCCTTTGGTTCTTGAATCCAGCAACCCAAAAATCACCCAGAGTCCCCAAAGTCCAACACCCCCAAAGTCTCTTGGGTCCAGCAACCACCCAAAGTCCCAAAAGTCCAACAACCCCCAAAGTCTCTGTCCCTGGTCAGTGCAGCCCCAGAGTAAAAGGGGGGGCACGCAGGGTGTTAAGGGGCACCTTACGTGATCCGAGGCTGGCCAGCCGTCTGTTTCTCCGTGGGGGTTCGGCCACAGCCTTTACCATGAGCCAGTCCACTCTCCTGCCATCCCACAAGCTGCTCTGCTCCGCTCACCAACCTATGAGCCGTTCCAGCCGTCCCCGCAAACAGCTCCGCTCGCCGTTCCTTGGGCCACTCCAACTGGCCCTGCAAGGCTCCACACCGCTCGCTGCTCCTCCAGTCGTCCCCACAAATTGCTCCGCCAGCTGCTGAGCAATATAGCTTCAGGCTCCCCCACTAGTTAACACAGCACTCAGTGATCTCAGCTCTTAATAACATCAGCTCTTTTGTGATTTCAGCTCTTAGTATAGTAGGGGAGCCCCAGTGCTGGTGCACCATTGGCCCAAAGTGAATTCAGCTCAGCAGCCTGTAACTAGACTCCTAAGGGAATCAAAGTTAGCTCTGACATTCAACAGTGGAGAGAGGGGGCGGTGCAATTGGTGCTTCAAACCCTCAGATGGGGCCCATACCATCAGGTACAAATACCTGTCCCCATCCTCTCTCAA
>NW_020664439.1:25414220-25414717 GCF_002925995.2 Terrapene triunguis | reverse complement strand
GCGGGACCCCGGCTGGCAAGGGGCCAGCAGCGGGAACCCCAGAGTGGCAGCGGGCTGAGCGGCTCAGCCCACCCCGCGTGCCATCAAAAAATCGGCTCGCGTGCCACAGGCAGGGCCGGTTCCAGGCACCAGCTTGCCAAGCAGGTGCTTGGGGCCAGGGCCGGCTTTAGGAAGTGCGGGGCCCGATTCGAACAGTTTTGACGGGGCCCCGGCAGGGATGACTAAAAAATACCCACGTAAAAAAACCACATGGGGCTTGTACTCACCGGGCCGCGCTCCTAGTCTTTGGCGGCGGGTCCTTCACTCGCTCCGGGTCTTCGACGGCACTGAAGTACCCGCCGCCAAAGTGCCACCAAAGACCCGGAGCGCCGCCGGGTGAGTCAAAATTAAAAAGGTGCCTCTAGCCAGGGAAGGGATTCCCTGGCACTGGGCGCGGGGCCCTCTTAGGCACGGGGCCCGATTCGGGGGAATTGGTGGAATTGGCCTAAAGCCGGCCC
>NW_020664439.1:25358891-25414120 GCF_002925995.2 Terrapene triunguis | reverse complement strand
CGCTTGGTGCGGCAAAAACCCTGGAGCCAGCCCTGGCCACAGGTGGCCGACCCCTGCCATACACCCTTCAGTATTGCACCTCTCAGATCCACCCTTCTGTAAAAATGCCACTCCAGCCATTGTGGGGAGGGGGGTGGCAGGGGAGGAGTGCGACAACTGAATTAATATAAGGCATTTTTAGTGTGGCTGCAAGAATCATACCAATTCAGGATGGCAAGTGAAGATGTATTCTATTGGTGATGGGATATTCAGCTGCTACATCACTTAATTTACCTCTCTAGGGTAGAGAGGGCCCAAGGCCAGGTCTACAGTTTAAATTTACATTGGTATAACTACGCCACTCAGGGGTGTGAAAAATCCACACCCCTGAGCGACGCTGTTATACTGACCTAAGACCCTGTGTAGACAGCACTATGTCAGCGGGAGGGCTTCTCCTGTCAACATAGTTACTGCTTCTCGCAGAGGTGGATTAACTATGCTGAGAAGAGACGCTATCCCATTGGCATAGTAGCATCTTCACTGAAGCACTGCAGCTGCACCGCCGTAGCATTTTCAGTGTAGGTCTGCTGTGAGTCTGCAATGATGATTACCAACTGTGCTTTAACACGCATAGACAAGGAACAAACATTTTTTCTAGTTGTGTTTAACGTGAACACACACTAAGCTGACCAGATGTCCCATTTTTAAAGGGACAGTACCATATTTAAGCCCTCCTGCAGATGTCCCAACTTTTTCTTAAAAACGGGCAAATTGTCCTGTATTTTCTGTCTCCCCCTCCATAACTACCAGCGGGTCCTGCTGGTGGCCGGATCCCTACTCGCCAGCCACCTGCCCACCAGTGGGGGGAGGGGGGAGGGGCAGGAGGGATCTAGTAGCCAACAATGGGGGTGGTAGGATTGCCAACAGTCTAATCACACAAACCCAAACACTCTTGCCCCACCCCTGCACCAAGGCCCCACCCTGCTCACTCTATGCCCCCTTCCTCTGTCACTTGCTCTCCCCCACCCTCACTCATTTTCACCAGCTGGGGCCGAGGGGTTTGGAGTGTGGGAGGGGGCTCCAGGATGAGCTTGGAGCAGGAGGTTGGGGGGCAGAAGGGGGTGCAGGCTCAGGGAGGAGGTTGGGGTGCAGGAGGGGGTGAGGGGTGCGGGCTCTGTGAGGGAATTTGGGTGCAGGAGGGGGCTTAGTCCTGTTGGGGTGAAGGGTCCAGACCGGAAGCACTTACCTCAGCTCCTGGGTGACGGTGCAACGGGGCTAAGGCAGGCCAGCACATTCCTGCGGCCCCCGCAGGGGTCTCCATGCGCTGCCTGCGCCCAGAGTGCCATCTCTGCAGCTCCCATTGGCTGGGAATTGTGGCCAATGGGAGCTGCAGGGGCAGAGCTTGCCTTAGCCTCACTGCGCCGCCAACCAGGAGCCCAGGAGCCACCCTAGGTAAACGGGGCCAGGGGGCTCCACACACTTCCCCCTCTGTGTGCCACTCCCGGAAGCAGCCGGCAAGCCCTTGGGGGAGGGGACTGGGGGCTCCGCGCGCTGCCCCTGCCTGCAGGCACCACTCCCGCAGCTCCCATTGGCCACAGTTCCCAGCCAAGGGGAGCTGCAGAGTCAGTGCTTGGGTGGGGGCAGCACGTGGAGACCCTCTGGTCACCCACAGGGGCCGCAGGGATGTGCCAGCTGCTTCCAGGAGCGGCGCGGGGCCAGGGCAGGCCAGGGCTGCCCAGAGGATTCAGGGGGCCCGGGGCAAAGCAATTTCGGGGGCCCCTTCCATAAAAAAAGTTGCAATACTATAGAATACTATATTCTCATGGGGACCCCTGCAGCGCCCGGGGCCTGGGGCAAATTGCCCCACTTGCCCCCCCCGGGCGCCCTGGGGCAGGCGGGGACACACTTTTAGCCCCTAAAATCTCCGGGACTTTTAGCTGTACTGACGGACTTTTAGCACCTAAAATCTCCCGGTTTGGTTTCAGTAGCCTCCAGGAGATAGATCCCGATTCCGGGAGACTCCTGGCGAAACCGGGATGGTTGGTAACCCTAGGGGGTGGGTGTGCAAGGCTGGTGGCGGGGGGAAGCTGCAGCACGCGGGGCCAGCCACTCCCCCCGCTGGTCCGTCAGTGCAGCCCCCGCTGCGTGCCAGCTCTTGGCCAGCAGGGCTCCACCCTCCATCCCATTTCAGGCCGGTGCTGGCTGCCCACTGTGAGCTGTGGCGGCCGGTGAGTGTGGGCAGGTGCCAGGTGGCGGCCAGTTACGTATCGCCACTGCTGCCCACCCTCTCGCTTCCCTCTCCCTTCTCTGCCCCTTTACCTCTCCCCCAGCCCCACTGCTCCTTCATATCCCCCCCAGCAGGGCGTCCCCCGCTCCCAGCGCTGTGCTGAGGACCAGCCCCTGGTCAGAGTGCTCAGTTCACCAACAGCCTGGCCAGCAGGCTCCTTCCTTCCCCCACTGCCTCTGCCTGGGCCAGCGCCCTGGGAAAGCCTGAGACCCTCCGGCCTGGGGCACTGGCCAGAAGGAGCCAAGCCCTGCATGTGCCAGAGCCCCACACAGCGCTGGCACGGGGAAGCCTCTCCGCCCCTCAACTAAGCTCTGGATTGGCAGGGGGAAAGCGATTTCCAGCCTGTTCACACCCCAGCCCTGCAGGCTCCACAGCAGCCCCTGGGCAGAGGCTTAGCACTCGCTTCACCAATCCCCCCCACAATGCATCCTTAGGGCTTAATCCCTTCCTGCTCGCGCTGTAGTCGAGGGACAGGAGGCAGCTGGGTTATGTTGGTGAGTGGCCAGCAGCAGCCTGGAGGTGTTTGCTGCCTTTCGACACTGTGTGGGCAGGAAGGGACAAATTGCTTCGAGCCACAAGGGGGTGAGCTCTGCAAAAACATGGGCTAGGTCATCCCTTCCCCCCACCCTCCCCTGTGGCTGGAAGCAGCTCCCGTCCCTTCCCTCCAGCACACTGCCAAAAGGCTGCTGCTGGCCACACTCTGGTGTGAACCCTGGCAGAAATCTGGGGAGTGGGGCATGTGACCCTGCATCATCCCGTCCCCCGTCCCCCCATGTTGCCTCAGAAAAATGCAGTGCCAGGTAGCAGGAGAGGCACGTCTGTCCCAGGGGCCCAGCCAGGCATGGAGGGTGGAGAGTACCAGGCAGGGAGGGGAGGGTTGGTCAGTCACCCTCCCTGTGTGAGAGAGGTGTACAGGAGTGTGGGTGTGTCACCTCTCCGTGTGTGTGTTTGTGTGTGTGTGTGTGTGTGAACCCTCCCCATGTGAACCCTACCGCCTTAAAGATAAGAAGGTAAGTAAAAAGAATCCAACTACACAATATTTCTTTTTAGCAGGGGCTCAGTCAACTTGATGTTAATTTGAACGTTTGTACTGCATAGTTCTGATTGATTGCCGTTGAACTCACTTGAAAACGAGTACTTTTACCAAGTGTCCCGTATACAGCATAAGGAAATATGGTCACCCTAAGGTAACAAACATCCCTTTAATGTTGCAGTGGCATCAATCTCAATGTAGATAGGCTTGGGTAAGCCTCACAACATATCTATCAGGTGGGGGTATTTAAGTATCCATATAAGACTCTGATTCTGAAAAGACATGCTCAGATTAAGCAAGTGTTTGCAGGAGCTGGGCTTGGATTACTTAGTGTTTGTACATTACATTAAATATGCAAAGTATTATATAAATGCTAAGTATGGTCCTATTTGCAGGATCAGTGCCTAAATTACACTTAACACAGAATCTGGGATAAGAAATTCCATAGCATGTGGCAAAGTGACCCAGACATTTCCAGTGCAATATCTGTAATTCTTTTAGTAGAACTACTCAATGCAAATATCCAGCAGATAACCATTGCTCCTTTGTGGTTCACAGATAAGAATTTAAGAGAGCAGCCGAAGCATGCATTTGAATTTGATTAATGACAAAAGAGACATTTCAGAAAACAGAGGAGACACTGTCCACTCAACTTAAAAACACAAAACAAAAAAGTCAAAGTGACTATTTTCAATGCAGCAGTAAAATGAAAAATGTCTCTCCCTTTCAAAGAACATAGTCATTTGCACTTAGTGACAATACACAGAGATTGATATGCCAATGTCTAAAATAGCCCACTGGACTCATGCTTTCAAAAGCGTATTAATCTGACATCCAATTAAATTGTGATGATGTTTAGAACTTTGTTTTTCTTTCCTATTTCTGATGACTTCAAAATTGTTCAGGCCCAATCCTGCATTCGTTGACAACCAAAACAAAAGGAAACAGGCTCTTGGTTTGTAAATAGAAGCCACTCCCCTTATAGTCTGCTCCATTCATCAACGTCACAATGCAGTATTAGCACCATTACAGTCCAGTAGCATAAAAGTAACACTATTAATGTCACACTGTCAGGGTCTGAGCCTGAAGTCTTGACTCATGCAGAAAAATTAACACTGAAGTCAATGGGAAAGACTGGGCCTAACCTATGTGGGGCAGCACCTCTCGATAGACACTGAGCCCTCCACTTTCAGTGGGCACAAGTGTGCACCATTGAAATCAATGGGAGTTTTGCTGTTAACTTCAAAGGGAGAAGGATTCAACCCAGTGACTTCAGTGGGAGTTGAAGGTGCTGATTACCTTGCAGAATCAGATTCTTTAGTATCAGTCTCTGGATGAAGCTACGCTGCTCTGCACCCCTGCTCCAGCATAAGAAAGATGGGGGAGGTATTCTCTGCCATGAAGGTGTGGAAACTTTATAGTTAAGGAGTCCCATCAGCTAAAGCTGTTGAACCAGCTCACCCTCTCGCCAGCCACCTTCATTGTGCCCCCAATGGGCCAGGACAATAAACAGGCTAGGTCTACACTTCCACTTATGCCAGCAAAACTTATATCACTGAGGGGCGTAAAAAACCACCCCCCTTAGTGATATAAGTTTCACTGGTAGTGTGAACAGTGCTCTCTCCCGCCGACATAGCTACCGCCGCTCACTGAGGTGGTTTTATTATATCGACGGGAAGGGTCTCCTGTCAGCATAGAGCGGCTACACGAGTGATTGTACAGCAGCGCAGCTTCATCGGTACAGCTGCCACTGTAAACTCGCTCGTATAGACATGGCCTCATTTGGTCTATATTGCCCCCAGAAACGCACACAATTGAATAAAGGTTATTTCTTTCTACAGCTGAAGCTTGTTCCTCTGGTACATGTTTTGCTACCACTGAGCTCTGTGCGGCCCACATAAGCCTGGGCTGAATCAGTAAGAAGCACAGAGTAGCATTAGCACAGTAATTATTAACATTTTAAATGAAAAAGAGATGATTGTGATAAAATACTAGGTGTCTAATGTCTTCCAAAATTCATTCATCCAGAAGTTATTTTATGTTACTTTTTTAATAGTCTCTTCAGTAAGAAGGTAGCGCCTTATATTGTCTATATTCCCCATTTATATTTTGTACTTCAGGAGGCTCAATCCTGATGGCCTGGGATGTTTGCTTATGTGAGGACCAGGGAAAGTAATTAACTGCAATATATAATACAAGAACAGTAGAATGGGCGCTCCTCATCCATGTTTTAGGCAAAAGCCCTGAGCCTTCACACAAAAAGAATTGCAAATCTAGACTATATAACTGAAGTAACTCCTTATTTCCTGATCAATATATTTTCCCTGCTACCTCCTTATTTTTCCTTCAATGCCATGGATCCACCTTGTACCTCAAAGCTACAAGATATGTTTAGATACCTTTACTGTTCCAGAGAATTTCAAAAGCTGATCAAGAATGGATATTAACTCTTCAGTGCTCAGTGCCCAGGCTCCTGAAGAGAGTTCAAAGGTTGGTTACAAATTTCCAATTTCCAGTGGAAAAATCAGTAGCTTAAATTACATATGCTTCTTCCACATGCTCATGCATATAACTTGAACAGAGACTTCTGAGAGTTTTGAATCTAATGACATCTGAGAGTTTTGAACCTTTCTTTCATCAAGATACCAATACGGATGTGCAGATTGTATTAATGATGTACCATCTGTTGTCTCCCTCTTTCTAAAGTCTCATTTTCTTAGGTATAAAATACTCTAAAAGCTTAGGTTTGGGAGGCTGGATGACTCAGACAATTGATAATGGAACTAGTTCACTGGTTCACAACCAATTCAGGGCCAAGATTCTGCAATCTGATCTGCAACCTGACTTCAGTGGGACTCCGTGCAGGTGTCAGGGTTCTCCTACTCAGATTGTATTGTGGGAGTGGGGCCCACTGACTGAAAGACCTTACCATCTGATTATTTGTGCAGTTGCTTACGTTACATGAATTTTATGGTCTCAGTCCAGTTTCCACTAGTGGAAACTAGTGTCTACATCACACACAAAAAATCACCCATATAGTTGGCACTAATTGGCAATCTCAGCAAAGAGGCCAAGGGCTGAATGAGGTTGGAAATCTTCTCACGCCTACAGGTGGGTTAGGTTGAGGTACCACTGGCTCTACACATTCTAGGTGTCCTCCTTAGCAAAAAGAGTATTTCCTGGGGGCCATTTCTAGTGGGGGGAGGGATGGGGCTATTAGACCACGGAGAGGGATTCTGCCATGCTCCAAGTCAGCCTTAGGGATAGGGATAAGACAAAGGAGGGAGAAATGCAGTGAGTCTGCAGTATGTGGACTTACTGGCCAAAGTTCATCAGGGTGGCAAGGCTCGGTCATATTTGCTACAGTCCATTAGCTATAGCAGCAGCAGTGGAGAGGCCAAGCTAGTACTCCACACCGTGAGTGGAAAGGAAAGATGGTATCTCCCCAATACCACTAGAGGCTCAGGCTTTACGCAGGGGCTCCAGGACTCAGGGAGCAAGGCAGGAAAGAAAAGAATCTTATCACCTACGGTACCACTATAGTGTAGCCACTTCTGTAGTGTAGCCACTAACAGCACATAACAAAAGCTACACAATAGTTTAGGAGGGAAGAAGAAGAAAAACACCAGACCCAACTGAAGCTGCAAGAGCTGCTTTTAATTAGGAGGAATATAGTTACCCAACATGGGATTTTACATAGTTTTTAATATTTACTTAAGAAATCACCAGAAAACATTAAACCAGAAAATTCCCTGGCATGGAAATCTCACAAAGGGCACCAGCTCAGCACAGCAAACATAAATATAAAACATTTAACTTGCACTTCCAAAGTAGCATATAATAAATTCCAAGTGTCTGCCGTGAGAATCTCAAGAGGGAGAGCTGACCTGAGGCTAGCTACCATCCCTGCCACAAATTTATTTGAATGAGCTGTAATTTGACACAGCTTTTCTGCCAAGGAATACCTAACAAGCAACAGAAAAATCAAGTTACCAATAGTTCTTTCGGAAAGCAGCAGAACAGCTTTTGAAAAGACAATTCTGTGATTAAAGCAACACTCTGACCTCTCCATTAGAGTTGTAGGTGGATGGACAATACACCTCCATATAATTACCTGTTGCAGTAACTCTGTTGTGACTGAAAGCTATACAAGCACTGCCAAATTTAATACATCTAAAAATAGGTTTCATGTTGGTAGTGGATTTTCTATAGTGTGTCCATTTTGTATTATGCTCCGGATCTAATTCACTGGTAACTGACACACATTAAAGGCGGTATCATTCCATTTTCTGAAAGGTAGGTGCATTCATTCTTCCTTTCTTTCTAATGGGATTTTTCTACTTCTGATAGCTTGGGGAAATATCCTTTTTTCCTCCATTTGTAGCTAGCTGTTATGGAGAAGGATATCTTCAAAACTGGCTGGAGCTTATGGATTTCACAAGCTAAAAGTCACATCTGCACTCATCAGTATAAAAATATCCTAACTGTAGTTGGTAAGTATCAAGTGCAGTCACCACACCCTTACCTTCAAGAGCACCAGAGAGATAGCATAAAAGATTGACCTTAGCTCACAACCTGTCACCACTTTTGTGCTGATTTCAATTGATTTTACAAGCCTGGGTGTCAGGTTCTAGTATAGAGAGCCAATGCTCTACTTCTGCATAACCCTAATGTCATGTGCTAGAACCCTACCCAGAGATGTCGTTATTTATGCTGACTCGCTCTGGAAAACCAGAGCAGGTGACTCCAACTAACTCTAATGCAGAAGTACAAAGAGTTTAGTGTTCCCTGGAGGCAGAAAGAACTAGGGGCAGGGAAACATGGTTCCTGCAGAGGGGTAAAATCCCTAGGAACAGCCAAGTTAAAGAAAAATTTAACCTAATCTTTTTTAGATTATAAACTCGTTGGATCAGGGACTGTCACTGACAGTGCATTTATACAGCATCTTGGGCCACGGGACCCAGTCTTGCTTGGTTTGTAAGCCCTACCTCAATGTATATGTTTATTATTAATAATAATGATAGGCTTTATGCTTTGTTTCGTTGTTATTTAAGTTAGAGGAAAGGTGTAAGTTTAGACCAGATTCAGTGTGTACATGGGTGTGTGCATGGTGTTTACATATTGTGCTAGGAAAATGGTGGGCGCTCCACCCACTTACGCCATGCTACCTGAAGTTGACAGTCCATGTGTTTTGTGCTATAGCATCTGCTATTTTCAGGGAGCTGTAAAAACTGTGTTGACTTTCTCACCCTTGTTTATCAATTCAGAAAAGCACTCAAGGAATTCAGACTAATTTGGCAGACACAAACTACTTTCTGAACCTACCACAATTGCCCTGCACTAACAATCGATCTCAAAGGTTTTCTAAGGGTCTTCTTTATTATCAAAGGTTCTCATCGCCCCTACAATTGAATTCAAAGTCTATCATTTCTTCAACCCTTCCTTGTACTTCTTTGATTATGGAAACTGCATCAGACATCCCTCCCCCAACCCCATTCATCAGGAACTGCTCATGACCTCTGATACCCCTATGACAATATTTCTGCCAGGAGCTAGTTCAGTGTGTCTCACTGACAGGTACATGCACATTTTCACACTGATCCTTTTGAGCCATCAGGTAATCATTCCAGTTAATGCACCATTTACCCTACCACCACCACCACCACACACACACCATAAGTCTTTTTTTCCCCTTCTTCGGTTTTGTGTTTGATAAAATGTTATTCTAGTTTTCAGCTCTTCCAAAATGACTTGCAGAAGGCAATGACAGGTTGCAATTTTAAATCCACTTAGGGTTTTTTTTTTTCTTTTGAATAATCCTGTTTGACAGGCTTTTCCCCCCTCCCCTACTTGTCATTAAGTATGGCTGCAGCTCAGACTGAGCAAAAAGTAGATTAATTGTAATGGTTTAGGGATACAAATGCTATGCTTGAGAGAGAGATTTGGTCCAGTCCTTCCTGGAAAGAAACAAAACAAAACTACAGCACATATGCTAGCTGGTAAGAATTTGATTAATTACCAACTATCGGCATTTATCAATTCATTCTGGATTCATGTTCAGCTATTGTTTTAATCTCTTGGTAAAACAGAACATGGGGTCATTATACTGTATCTGTTACAAGCCCAGCAATTACAATGAATGTGGATAAAAGCATTTGCTGTGTAATTTTCTTCCTATGGTCCATAATAATGAACCATTAAAGAATTTGAACTTTTTTCAGCTAATGCTTTATGCTAATCCGTTCCAGTAGCCAGGATTATGCAATCTAATCAGCTACTAACTGGTAGGATTTTTCATCTTTATTTTTTTAATAGCAAAGTTTTATTCCAACCTAAAGCGAATAAAAGGCTGAAAAAAAATGAATGGATAGAAAATGAACACAGCTTTCTATCTTATCTATCCATCATTCAGTGGTTAGAGTAGGATACTGGGAGTCAGGACTCCAGAGTTCTGTTCTCCTCTCTGCCATTAACTTGCTCCATGCCTCAGTTTCCTCACATAATATGTATGTCACAGTATGTACTGCCCAGGAGTTATATCAGAATTAATAGGCCACATCTAGTAAAGGTAGAATTCAAGGAGACAGGGAGGAACATGTGGTACAAAAGATGAAGATGTACATCCAAGTGGGTGGCATCTGTATTCCACAATTTAACTGCTGGTGGATTCCTGTGATTACTTATTGCAATTGGGCAGGATTAACTACTTTGGCTCTGGCCATTGTGCACTAGAATTAGAGGGCCAGGATCAGACACAGCGAAGTCTGTCCATAGCCACCCTCACTCTCCACTGATGTACATTGGAACTTAACTGGAGTAAAACAAGCATGGAACACTCTGGATATCTGTGCAGGATGCAGACCTGCTGTGCATCTCCTGCAGTGCCCCTCCCACCCAAAGAAAAATGTGCTTACATTAAAAACTGGTCTAAGTATGGAACGTGTGTGATGGTTGGATCACAGAACCCCCACTGGGAGCTGCCAACCGATGTGCCAAGACTACCCTGTTCCTATTTTCCCTGCCAGCTCAGGACTCCAGCACCCTGTCTTGCTGAGCCAGACACTCCCGTCTGCTCCAACACAGACCCAGGGTCTGAATTACTTGCCCCAAAGCTGCAGGTTTACCTGAAAACAGCTCACAGAAGTGTGTTTGTCTTTAGCACTCAGATGCCCAACTCCCAATGGGGTCTAAACCCAGATAAATCCGTTTTACCCTGCATAAAGCTTATGCAGACTAAACTCATAAATTGTTCACCCTCTATAACACTGATAGAGAGATATGCACAGTTGTTTGCTCCCCCAGGTATTAATACATACTCTGAGTTAATTAATAAGTAAAAAGTGATTTTATTAAATACAGAAAGTCGGATTTAAGTGGTTCCAAGTAGTAACAGACAGAACAAAGTAAGTCACCAAGCAAAATAAAATAAAATGCGCAAATCTATGTCTAATCAAACTGAATACAGATAATCTCACCCTCAGAGATGCTTCAGTAAGTTTTTTCTCAGACTGGACACCTTCCAGGCCTGGGCACAATTCTTTCCCCTGCTACAGCTCTTGTTTCAGCTCTTGTTCCAGCTCAGGGGATTCTTCATGATGGCTCCTCTCCCTCCTCCTTTGTTCTCTTCCACCCCTTTATATATCTTTTGCATAAGGTGGGAACCCTTTGTCCCTCTGGGTTTCCCCACACACACGCACACACACTGGAAAAGCACCAGGTTAAAGATGGATTCCAGTTCAGGTGACATGATCACATGTCACTGCAAGACTTCATTACCCACTTGCCAGCACACACACATACAGGAAGACTCACAGGTAAAACACAGCCATCTGCAGACAATGGTCCTGGTTAATGTGAGTCATCACGATTCCAAACCACTATTAATGGCCCACACTTTGCATAATTACAATAGGCCCTCAGAGTTATATTTTATATTTCTAGTTTTAGATACAAGAGTGGTACATTTATACAAATAGGATGACCACACTCAGTAGATTATAAGCTTTGTAATGATACCTTACAAGAGACCTTTTGCATGAAGCATATTCCAGTTACATTATATTCACTTACTATCATGTTTTTATAAACCATATAGACTGCACAACGTCACAACGTGATTCTAGATACCCACAGAGAGGCAGCAGATATAGCACTGTACTACTTAGCAACCTGCCACTATCAGGATTGGCCAGTAATGACAAATGGTCAGAAGGGATCAAACCCAAACACTGTGTGTCACCCTGTCCTCCTGGATGGGTTGTACATGCCCCTGACAGATAGCCTAAGAGTCAAACCCCTCAGGCATGTCTGCACTACATCATTTACAATGTAGCACTTCTGGTAAAGATGCTCTAAGCCGACGGGAGAGCTCTCCCATTGGTTTAGTAACTCCTCCCTCCACAAGAGGTGGTGAAGCTCTCACACTGACATAGCACTGTCCATGCTGGTGCTTAGGTCAATATAACTTACATGGCTTGGGGGGTGGAGTATTCACCCCCCTCAGCAATGTAAGTTATACGGAAGTAATTTGTAGCATAGACACAGCCTGACTCTTTGATAACACTCGTGTAGCCTGCCACATCAACAAAATCTCATTGCCTTGAATGGAATTCACACTGTATCTATAATCTCTTTTTATCTAAAATCAGGCACACTCATTTCTTGGGGAGAGGTGGTGTTTGTCTATGATGACATTCCTTGCATTCCATCTGGGGGCAGAATTGTTTGCAGGTTTTAGGGATGGATTGAACTAGCCTGCAAAATGTGGGTTCTGTAGTACACAAGCTGGAGTTGGGCTTGCCTTCCTACAAATCCTGCTGCTCCCCCTCGCCCTGTGGGCATGTCAGGCCTGGAAGGCAATGGCACCCTTGTAGTTCTCCTATGCAAGGGGAGGTATGCCATGGATAACCTATTCAAGGGGAGCTCTGCACAGCACAAAGAACTGCTGGCCCAGGAGGCTCAGTCCATGAAAGTGTTCATGGAATCTTTGGGGGTGCATTGGGGGAGAGGGTACATGTGTAGTCATTCTGCAAAAATTCAATGCGACGCTGCTCTTTGGGGTGGGGGTGGGGTAGTGGTAGTGGGTGTTACTACAGACCAGGGCTGCAAAAGCAGCACTGCAGGTGCTCCACTGCCGCCAGGTTCTTATTATTCATTAGCCAGAGCTCTGCTATAGTTAAGGTTAAGACCAGCTTGACTCTATGTAGATTTTAGAGCACATGGTTACTTGGATTGTCCTGAAATTTGGTGTGTCTCATAGGGGCATAGGCTTCTGTTAGTGATCCACATTTGGGGCCATTTCACCAAGATACAGCCCCCTAAAAACAGGTTATCTTTTTTTGCTCATAGAGAGAGATTAAACTGGGGCTCAGATCTTTGCACCAGCGTCCCCAACAGAATGCATGGCAACCACCAGCCCTTTGGTAGGAAATCAAATTAAAACATTAATTTCAAAAAACATTTAGCTTCTTCAGTTAGCCTCACCTACTTATTCTCACTACTAATAGATTATACTGACCATGGTCTACACTAATGAATTAGGTCAACCCAGCTACATCACTCAGGAGTGTGAAAAATCCACACCCCAGGCGGCCTAGTTAAATGGACCTAACGCCAGCAGTAGACAGAAGAATTCTCCCAGAGAGGTGGGATTACCTATGACAATGGGAGAACTCCTCCCGTTTGCGAAGGTAGCGTCTACACTGAAGCAGGGGCGGCAGGTTTGTAGAAATTTTGGTGGTGCCCCAAACTCCATCCCCACCTGCCTAAGGCTCTGGGAGGGAGTTTGGGTTGAGGGAGGAGGTCTGGGGTGCAGGCCCTGGGCTGGGGCAGGAGATTGGAGTGCAGGACGGGAGGCTCTGGGAGGGAGTTTGGGTTGGGGGAGGGAGTCTGGGGTGCAGGCTCTGGGATGGAGTTTGGGGATGGGAGGGGGTGTGGAGGGAGGGGGTGCAGGCTCTGGAATGGAGTTTGGGTGCAGGGTCTGGGAGGAAGTTTGGGGGCGGGAGGGGGTGTGTGGGAAGGGGATGGGGGTGCAGACTCTGGAAGGGGGCGGGGGGAGGGTACGGTGCTTACCTGAGGCTCCTAGGCAAGGTGGGACGGGAGTCTCCATGTGCTGCTACCCCCAGGCACTGCCCCCGCAGCTTCCCATTGGCTTCAGGGGCGCTTGGGGCAGGACACATACCCACCCCACCCAGGGACTGCAGGGAGGGGCTGGCATCCACGTGGAGTGAGCAGGCAGGAAGCCGCTCAGCTCCACTGCACTGCCAGTGGTGAGTGGGGCCCCGGGTTATTTTAAATCGCCCAGGGGACGCGCAGGGCAGGGTCACCTGGGGCGGAAGGCAGGGCCGAGGGAGAGACCGGGCCTCAGACAGGGCTGGAGCCAGGCCCGTGGGCCCATAGAACTCGCCGCCCATGCACTGAAGCGTTTCAAGTGTAGACAACCCTGAATACATGCACAGAAAGACGCTATCTGGAAAACTGTATCATAGGACCTTGGTGGTTTTGAGGGAATGTGGTGGCCATTGAATCCCCAGGCACTGTGAGCTCATATCCAACCCAGGGCAGACATCTGCTTCTATGAAAGGGTTTTTCATTTTGAGGAAATCAATCTGAGTACAGCAAAATATTCAGAAGCCACTGAAACTATTTTTTTAAGAAAGAAAAACTACACAGGCAAATGCTTTCTGGCAGAGGACAAGGGTGACTGGGGAGGAAGAGTAAGTGGAAATAGGGGGAGAGGGACTGGGGCGGAGGTCAGTTGATGGGGAGGGGTGGGACACCAGGAAAGGGAATATGGGAGTGAGGAACATGGGGCTGGCGGGAGGGAAATAGGGACAGGGTTATCCATCAGACCTCCATTCTCCTCCCCAGTGTGTGCCCCAGCCCATCTACAGGGGTATGATACTGCTTTTTCTGCCCCCCCCCTCCCCAGCCCTTGTGTAAGCTAGAAGAGGGCTTGCATAGGGATCTGAGCTAGGATCTGGGGGTCCCTGCCTTTGGGGAGTGCCTGAGTGCCATTCTCTGTCCCCTAGTATGTGTGCCAGGCTCAGTGGTCCCAATGCCCATCTATAGGGCTATGAGCAAGGTCCTACAGGGGGCTTGCCTTTCGGGGGGGGTATCTCATTCCAACTCCCCACCCCACACATGAGCCAGGATCTGGGGAAGCCCTGTTACCCCTCAGGGGATGGAATTTAAGCATGGTCAGAGCATGCACCAAGAACATTCAATGCTGAGGCTGGGGAGAGGAGCTGAGCACAGGCATGCTTGACACATATCAGAAAGTTTTCAGCACTGGGGAGGTGGGACGGGAACCCCCACTGACATGAATGGAGCAGTTTGTGCCTCTCAGAGCTATATTGTTTCAGGCTGTATTCCTCTCTTTCTGAGGTGAATCTCATTGAGATGAATGGGCCACTTAACACCTCTCTGAGTCTGCAACTTTGACGTTTGAAACCCACCCTTGGCAGAAACCTGAGAATGAACTGTAAACATTGAGGGGAAAATCTGCCTCTGCCAGGATGTTGTTTTTATTAAGAGGGGGAGAAGAGAGAAATGTAATTTGGAGTACAGCAGAATAGTCAGAAGGCACTGAAATAGTTTTGGAAAAAAAATAAATTACACATGCTAATAATCCGTGGGAGGGCAGAGGCAATTGGGGATGGAAAACTAGGTGGGAACAGAGGGGGGGGGGGTTTGGTCTGCAGCTAGGTATGGGGGTAATATGGGGAGAAGGTGAATGGGTGGTGGGGAGCAAAGAGAGGTCTAGGGCTCAGGTAAGGGCAGAAGTGGCTGGAGAATGAGAGGGGACCAGACAAAGCTGGAAATATGGTGGAGGGTGGCTTATTATCAGCCCTGAATTCTCCTTTCCCCAGTGAACACTGGGATCTGGGGTGGGGAAAATGAAATCCAGAAAATGATTAATACATATCACCTATCTGTGAAATGGGGGGACTGGCCAGCGTGTGGGGGAGTGGCCAATTTGGAGGAGGATGGACCTGGGGTATGGCTGGGGACATAGGCGCCAGCTTCCTCATTTCCCTAGGTGTGCTCGACCTCTGCTTTGCCCCAGGCCCTGCCCCCACTCCACCCCTTCCCCCAATGCCCACCTCAGCCCCACCCCTCCTGTTCCCACCCTGTTCCACCCCCTCATCCCCAGTGCCTCCTGCATGCCACTGAACAGCTGATTGCAGTGGGCGGGAGGTGCTGGGAGGGAGGAGGAGCTGATCGATGGGGCTGCTGATGGGCGTGAGGTGCTGGGGGGGGGAGGGAGGAGCTAATCCACAGGGTTGCCAGTGGGTGCTGAGCACCCACTATTTTTTTTCTGTGGGTGCTCCAGCCCTGGAGCACCCACAGAGTCTGCACCTATGGAGGCTTGGCTGCAGCAGGGGCAGGAGTCCCAGCTAGTGGTGGGTAGGTGAATAAGGGGCCCGCTCAGGCCACATAGCCAAAGTACCAAGCTGCTGCCTGCGATATGCATATGAAGCAACACAGGGCAAGAGTTAGCATGGAGAAACTTACATGTTAATGCTTTTTACAGTGCCAGGTAGTGGCTTAATGGGATGGGAAGAGATGAGGAGCTGGAAATGTTGGGGGAGGGGCTACGTGTTGCAGGGAACGGTGGAGCAGGAGAGAGACACAGCAGTCTTCTCTCACATGCTTAAAGTTAATGCAACAACAATGTAATACACCTGTCACGGTTTTGTGTCATAGACCATAGACGAGATTTTTTTCCACTGACCCCGTTAGCAACCACACATTGCAAACATTTCAAAGCACAACCATTATCCCCATTCCACGAGAACAAAATGGAAGGAGAAGGAGTACTTCTCACATCACTAGACCATATGGTGGTTGAGATGCCACTGGTTTGGGACTATTCCTATCTCTGCAACTGGCCTGCTGGATGACCTTGGGCAAGGCACATCATCTCTGTGCCTCAGTTTCCCATCTGTAAAATGAAGATAATGATGTTAAATTCTTTGAGATCTACAGCTGAAAAGCACTGTATAAAAACTAGTTCTTTTGATTATTACCTAGTCCCAGTAACATATCAACCTCAGTGAGAACTACAGCTGTCTAAATCACCATTAACTCCTACCAAACAGTTCTCTGTTTAAAAACAGGTAGAAAGTTTAATGTCAAAAAACTTTGTTAACATAGAGGTAAGGGCCCCAGTGATTGCTTGTGCCCTCCCAGAACATCAAGTTCAGCAAAATTTACAATTCTGAAAAACAGGAAATACAGAGTTAAGGTAAACACCCACTCAGCTTAACTCTGCCCCGTTTGAGCAATGCCCCATAACATACCTACTCACACTCTGCCTTTTCACTGCAATGGACAGGTCCTACCTGCACTTCTCCAATGTTCAAATACTGAGCCTACTTCCCTGACAGAATACCACACCTGTACAATTTAACAACCACTTCATACCCTGTTACAACCCCTTCACACTTCCACACAGGATACCACCCACACTTTCCCCTACCCATCATTAAATCCACAGACTGCTCTCATATTCCACCTAACTAATGACAATATCCATGGCAAAGAAACCCCAGGGCCCTGCTCAGTACACAACCTACACAATTCTGTATTGAAATGATGTAGACTGGAACTCCAGGGTACATATGCATCTCTTTCCTTTGATAACAAAGATAGAGGAGCCAGACCCAGATCTCTTTAGATCACAATCACAGTCCTTATCTTCCAAGCTGTTCCAAATTATATCCCTACAGCTACACTTAAAAGAATGAATGCAGCTGAGTACATGGTGATAATTCCCAGTGCCTACTGCCAGCTCCAGGGGCTCAGAGTTAAGGTTGCATGGGTCTTTACCTTAACCCTGTATTTCCTGGTTTTCAGAAGTTTGAGTTTTGCTGAACTAGATGTTCTGGAAGGGCCTGAGCTATCACTGGCCAACCTTACTCTGTACTAAAGAAGTTTTTTGCCATTTAATTACAGTAGTGTCCAGAGGCCCCAGTTAGTGTGTGCTGGGTATCATGCAAACATATAGCACAAGACAATCCCTCCAGATTGATTTCAATGGTGTTTACACTTGAAATTAATATAGCCCAATATCTGTGTATACAGGCACATTTATCCTGGGTTCTGGCCAAACTCCAACTGAGTTACTTAATTGCATCCAGCCTGCATTTTCAACTGGACAAGGCACTCTTCATTACTTCCCACTTTCAGTGGCAGATTAACATACAGGCCCATAGGGTCCGTGCCCAAGAACCCTGGCCAGTTTGGGGGCCCCAGGAGCGGCAGAACCTGTGTAGAAGGGGAGAGGGCCACCAGAGCTGGAACTTGGGCCCTGCCCCTGTTTCCCCCCCCCCCCCTTGAGGCCTTGCCCCCTGGTGAGACCAGAAGTCAGAGCCGGGCCAAGGTAAGAGCCTCCCAAGGAGCCTCGGACCCTCCACCTGCCCGGGCAGGGGGCCAGGAGAGCAGCCCCCAGCCCATGTCCCCACCCCCCCTGGGCGTACCTAGGGCAGATGGAGGGTCCAGGACTCCACAGAGCAGCCCAGGGGGGCAGGGTCCTGTAGTGACGGGGGGTAAGGCCCAACTCCCCCTTCTCCCCACCAGGAAGAGGCTGAAGCCACTAGCAGGGGCTGTGCTGCTGCTCTGTGCCTGTCATGTGCCCCCACCCCCCCCAAATTTCTCGGGACATCTCTGGTGGGGAGGCCAAGCAGCAAGGAGGCAGCATTTTCCCTGGCAGCAGGGCTCCCCCTGTGTCCCTGCAGCCCAAGGGAAGGAGGAAGCAGCAGGGTGGCTGGCTGCCAGCTGAGCTCCTCCCCCACCACACGGGGCTGCTTTGTCTTCCCTGCTTTGCCGACCATTCGCTGAGGTGAGTCATAGGGGCCAACTCTGTGGGTGCAAAAAAATTAGTGGGTGCTTAGCACCCATCGGTAGCCAGCTCCCCCCTGCACCTCCAGCACCTCCCGTCCACCGGTGACCCCGCCTATCAACTCCTTCCCCTCCCTCCAGCACCTTCTGGCCGCCATGATCAGCTGTTCTGTGGCATGCAGGAGGAACTGGGGGCAGGGGGAGAAGCAGGGACAGGGTAAGCTCAGGGGAGGGGGCAGAACTGGGTGGGAAGAGATGGGGCAGAGGCTTGGGGGAAGTGGTTGGGTGGAGGCATGGCCCAGAGGAAGCCAGCACCTGTGGTCAGGGCAATGCATGGGACTCCAGCAGCAGAGAAGGGAAGCAGTCCTACGTGGCAGGGAAGGAACTAAGCTGTTAGTTGGTGCCTAGCATAATGGGGTCTAGTCCATGACTCCCAGGCACTATGATAAACCAGCCACCCACCCTGCTGCTTCCTCCGTCCCCCGGCTGCAGGGACACATTGAGAGCACCACTGCCAGGGGGAGTGCTGCTTCCTCGCTGCTGGGCGTCCATGCCGGAGGTGTCCTGAGAAATCTGGAAGGGGGACGTGTGCCCCCCTGAACCTTTCATTTGTGGCCCCCCCCCCACCACTAGCCACAGCTACCTGTCGCCCATGTTAAAAAGTGAGGAGGCATGCCCCTCCCACTTTAAATATGTGGGCGGGGCCATGGCTCCCCCCCACTTCCTGGGCCCCCGGCTGTGCGGGGCCCAAATGTTCTTTGTGCCCAGGGCTCCAATAAATCTTAATCTGCCTCTGCCTACTTTACAGGATTGTTGTTAGAGAGTGCTGCTAAACGCCTTTTATTTCCGAGTGTAGAAGGTGACTGCATTGCTTCCCGTATATGTTCTGAGCACAGCAAGATTATTGTGTGCATCTCAAGCAACAATTAGGAGTTTTGCCTTACTAAGGAAGGCAGGATCAGGCCCCTAGTTTGTGACTCTGGACCCTGAAAGAAATAAAATGCAGTAGATTATTCTGACGAAGCAGAGAAGTGTTGTGTGGGCTGAGATTATTTTTCTCTCATTATTTGCAACACACAATGACACCATAAGTGAACACGTAACCTTAAAAAGCCACTGCTGAGTAGTTATTTTTAATATGCTGGCAACCTCCTTTGTGTTAATGCACTTTAAAAGCCCACTGATTTTATTCTTCTCCAATTAGCAAATGTTTTTGTCCACCTATTTTGAATGGAGCTGAAATTAACAGGAGGAGCACTGTCTACTTAATACTGCATGTAACTTCAAGCTAGCAAACCAGCCAGTCATTTTATACTTGTGCTATATAGTACAAGTACTTTCATATAGTAGCATAATTGGAAGTCCTGGAAAATACATTTATTTTATATTTTTATTGATTAATTTTAAAGGCTTTGGTTTCTTTTATGTTGCCTCAAGAAGCAAAACAGATGGATATTTTACAAAGTCAATGGAAATGCTATTTTAAAAACAATTGCTAAGATAACACATAATTGACCATGTTTCAGGACTATTTACTTCACAGACTACTGTCCAACAGTCAGCACATCCAATATATACACAGTGATGTGTTTGTTATGCAAGGAGAAGAAAAATTAAAAGCAACATCCCATTGCAATTCAATTGCTCATTTCCTCTTTATGCCCACAAATGACACATTGCTTTTACAGGATAGATAAATGGGTGAGACATTTTCTGTGTTCCATTAAGGAGACAGCGCTTAAATTAATTACAACAGGAACAAAATACAAAGTTTTATTCAGACAAATAATCCAAAGGAAATATTTATTTTCTTCAGCAAATAATAAATGCAGATGACATCTTCTAGCCCCTGAACATATGAAGACTCCCAAATCACAATTCTGCTAAGTACATATGGCACTAATTGATTCTGTGCTTCCATGTCCTCTGCTGAACAGATGGTTTTTACTCTTGTGCTTTAAAGTAGGGGTTAATAGCTAAGTGGATAAAAGCACTGGCCTTTCACCTCAGGTGCAACTTAGGTTTTAGTAATTGCATGGTCTTGTGTTTGTCAACAGTTCTCATAACTCACTGTCTATGGAGGTGCGTTCATGGTCTGTTATTTATATTTCAAGTGTATTGTTTATTTGCCTTTTTTATTTCGTGTACTGTTCTTAACGGGTTCTTGAAATGCCTCAGTTGTTTAGGAAGCAAAATATTGTGAAAGCTGGTCTTCCAACATTACAAGTCCTGGATGGTGCAAATATCACATTATGGTGGCCTCCCACATGCCTGCCTGAAACTCAAACCCTCCCCAGAAAAAAACAAAACAAAACAAAAAAAAACCCAACCACCCCCCATAACTGCAAATACTAGGAGTTTCAGCTTTACCTGCACCTTGTATTCTCCACACAGCCCTACCATAACTAGGATGACCATATTTCCCAAAGAGAAAACAGGACACCCCCAGTCGCTCACCCAAGGACCCCACACCCCATGTTGTTGCCTGTCACTGGGCCCCCTCAGGAGGCTGTTGCCCTGTCGCTGGAACCCTGGGCCCCACATGCTGGGCTCCACATGCTGGAATGCTACTTCCCCTCCCCCCCAATCCTGCCTCCCCCCTGCAGGAGGCTGGCATCTCCACTTGCCCCCCTCCGCACCACACCCCACTTTTTTTTGACAAAAGTGGTCATTTGTCCTGTTTGCTCTTGCCAACTGATCAAGTCAGCAAAAACAAATGGGACAAATGCCTCCTTTTGGGAAAAAAGTCAGGATGGCAGGGACAGGACTTAAAAAAGGGATGGTCCCAGCCAAAATAGGATGTATGGTCACCCTAACCATAACAGTAACTACTGGAGTCAGCAGATACCTCTGTCACATAGTGGGTTTTTTTTTTTTTTTTTTTTAAAACCTTGACCCATGGCTGGGACCAGTGTCTTACTGGGTGTGACAAGATGTACCTATCCCTTTAAAGGATAGTCTGGATTGGAGATTACAGTCAAAACATCCTAAAAGCAATTCAGCAGCACCCTGCCCTTGGGGCTGGACTTTATAAAGAGACTTATACCCACACCTATGCCTACAGTTGCAGGCCCCTGGACCCTAGAGACTTGTTTTTCTGACTGCAGTTTCAAGCCTTGGAGATAAAGGCCTTATGAGTTTTGTTAAATTGCTCCTCCCCTGACTTGATGCCTAAGGAAAGAGGCGAAAATCCACCAGCCTCCTAGAACAATAGTCAACTAGGAACTCTCCAAGACAGGGTTTGGACTGGAGGTCTTCTTAAAGGAGACATGTTTTTGTTTGGTTTTGGCCTTCCCCTTCCTAAATCCTGACCTATGCACTGGGGCTCCAGTGTGCCCCACCTCTTTACATGGTATTTGATGCCCACTAGATATTTGTCCAAAATGGAACAAAGATACTTGTATCTCTCTGTTTGGAAGGGAACCTGGCAGAGATTTGGAGAAGGTGAGTTCAGCATTTCCAAATTTTCCTGGAAGCAAGTAGTACTGAAGGAGAAGAAGAAACCTAGACAAGGCCATTCAAAACCTTCAATGATGTTTTGATGCGTTCAAGAATATCGCTTGAGAAATGCATATTTATGTTACAGTAAGTCAATTGCCAGGTGAGATCATTGACCAGTATGTTACCATCTCACACAAAGTTTAACCATAAATGAATTTAGTGTGAGTGAATTTGACCAGATGGATGAATTAGAGATCAAGCTATTTTTGATACAACAGGTCAAAGCAAGGTTATGGAGGGAAGTGGAGCGGGCATTGCGAAGAAAAAAGAATAACTGCAAGACTAGTGAAAACAGCACTTCCCAAATTAAAGTGTTAAGAACTGAAGTGCATCTCATTCACATCTCATCTCATTGACAGAGTGCACTTACTTCTCGTGAGTGCCTCCTGTCAGCCAGGTGCAATCCTAAACGCTTTTCTTTCTCCACGCCTGGCACCCCCCTCTTGGCTGTTGCCCTCATCAGGCAGGTCTTCAGTGACTCAGGCCTCTGGCCAAGTCACACACAGTCAAAATGCATTAAGGAACCCTTTCCAGGGTAACAAAAGTCCAACAAATGGTTGGCCCTCTCCAGGGTCTTCAGCCCCATTTCTGGACCTGTTTAAATTCTAGCCCCGATCTTGGGTTTTTAGTACTGAATCTTAACGCCTTCTTGGGGTTTAGGCCACTTCCCCAGGAGCTGGGGCAGGAAGAGGGCTGGGGATGACTCAGGCCCACCCACTACTCCAGGTCCCAACTCAGGAACTCTACAAATAGCAGCTATGTGCCACTTTCTTTAATAGCTGCTGCTGCAGCATTCCCTTGGATGCTTCCCACTTGGACCCATCACCTTAACCCATTACCAGTAGGGTTACCCTCCTTGGATTCTCTGTCTGTTCCTTGTTTGCACAAGATTTCTTCCAGCCATCCTTGCCTGGAGGTTCCTCTGTCTTATCCCTTCTGGTCTCAGCCAAGAACTGACCTGCTCAGCTCTGCAGCTCCTTTTAACTGAGCTTGCCATGCTCTGATTGGCTACTTCCCTGCAGCCTTTCTAGGCAGGCCTGGAGGACCCACCTTCACTGCTCCTTTTCTGGGGTGGGGTGTGGTAGGACCACGAAGTCTCCACCAGGGTTCTAAAAGGGCCTGGAACACCCCATCACAGGTATAAAGACAAAATACAGTTGAGTAATTGTGGAGGCAATTACCACATGTTACAAAAGTGTCCAGCACAAAGGATATAGTGATTTGCATTCAGTAAAAGCAACCATTTGCAAAAATGAGTTATTTTAAGTACAAATCATAACCACCAAATCTCAGACACTTCATGACCTCTGCTGCTTCTGACACTTGAAATCTTGTTATCCCTTGGCTTCTGTCCTCTCCTGGTTTAGATCTTACTTCCCTGATTGTTCTTTCAGTGCTTCTTTCATTGAATCTTCTTCCTCCCCTCTGAAGATCACACAGGGCTCTGTCCTTGGCCCCTCCTCTTCTCTCTACGCTTTTTTCTTATGGAATCTCATCCACTTACATGGCTTTTACTCATCTCTATGCTGATGACTCAGAAAGCTAACTCTTCTCCTGACCGGTCTTCCTCCATCCAGTCCCACATGTCAACCTGTCTCTGATATCTCTGCCTTGATTTCCTGCCATCAACTAAAACTGAACATGACCAAAACTGGTCTCTTTCACTAGCTTCTTAGCTTTTTGCCATTCCCCTCTTCCTCTGTTGCAAACACAATACCACCCTCCTACCTGTCACTCAGACTCACACGTTCAGGCTGTTCCCAAATCTTGTTCCTCCGACCTCCATGACTTTCTGAAATCTGACTTTTAGCTGTGTAGACAGAAACAAAAGCTCTTGTGGAGGCCCTATTCATGTCCCAGCTTGATTACTGCAACTTCCTTCTCTCTGGCCTCCTGACACCCACATCCCCTCCCCTCCAGCCCATACTGAAAGTAGTTACTAAAGGCATCTTCCTTGCCTGTTGTTCTAAGTCACTCCTTTCTTTGAACATCTGTACTTTGTCTTCCACCACATGCAATTAAAATTTGTCTTCACTTCTATCTTCCCCCACCCCTGCCCCCTTTTAACTACAATCTGAGGCATGTATGCAGCACAGGTAGACATACCTGAACTAGCATGACTAAAAATAGCAGTGTAAATGCAGCTGCGCAGGCTTCAGTGTGGGTTAGCAATGCAAGTACATGCTTGCATGCAGCCCACACTGCCATGCCTATTTTTAGCCACGCTAGTGTAAGTATGTCTACCTGTGCTGCAGTCAGTCATGCCTCTGATTGTAGTGTGGACAAACCCTTAATGTGTCAGCCCCTCTGCTCAGCCCTTGACTGCTCCCTATTTGTCTGTTTCTTCCAGCCCATCTTTGTACTTTCTGCCATGCTACACATGGAACACTCTGTCTGTACTAGTCCACAAAAGAGTTCTCTTCTCCTCATGCAAACCCTCCCTGCAGATCCATTCCTACAAGAAAATTAACCAATAATATTGGCTCAGTAGAGGGCAAACCTGGTGATAGTTGCTGCAATAATTTGTAAAGAATATAGGTTTGTCCCTCTCCCCCACCCTTCATTTGTCTCTTGTCTTCTCAATTATGAAGTCTTAAAAGGGTTGGTCTGTCTCTCACTATAACTTTCTACAGTGCCTTGCACAAGGTGGGTGCTGCCATGATACAAATAAAAAGTAATAATAATAGGCAGGAAGGGGCCATACACTTAGGGTGGAGTGGTTACAGTGAGAAAAGGCTGGGCACGTGGCAGTAGCAAGTAAAGATGAATGGGGAACTGAGGGGAGTAGGGCCAGGAATTCAAGGTGGAGAGCAGGTGTAAGGGCCAGAAGAGGCAGGAAGGCATTTGGGCTGGTAGCAAGAGGCATAGTTCAATTTCTTTACCTGGAGAGAAGGGGATGCTGGTGTGAGGTGCCCCATCAGAGAAGTCTGTCTGGGAAACTAATCTTTATAAAGGTAGAGCATACCCACCTAAAATGAGAACACCCCATTCTGGGAGAGGAACAATGGAAACTGTTTTCCATTCAGTCTGCTTCAGCCAGGTGCTGAGGCAGAAGACAAAATGGTAATTTCATTTCCAGAAATGCTGAATTTGGGGGGGGGGGGGGTTGCAGCAGCTTGTCTAAAGAATAAAACGGCAGCCACAGAACTGAGAAATTAACAGGACCTTAGCTAAAATGGACCACTTGTTACCAAAAAGCCTAAAGCACCAGCAGGTAGCTTAAACAAGCTTTTATTACAGTTCTATGCTTTATACAATATTTGACCTGGAGCTAAACAGATTTTAGCTCCCCAAGTGCTGTTAGAGGAATAAGTCACACAAGCATAAAAAAACCCCAAAAAACCTTAAAACAAAGATTAAATAGCTACTATGTTTATAAAAGCTCCCTGGATATTAATACAAAATGCTACTCCACTCAACCTAGAGTGCAGTATTTTCTCATTATTAGGTTAGAAACTGAAGTAAGATTGGGCTGGCTTTGTCTGTACTGTACCTACTAGCTGAATGCAGTTATGAACACACACTGTATATCATATTTAATACATAATTGTGACAGATGTTGACAAATCTGAAAGCATGCATTTTTGTTAATACTAAATCACACTAAGTGCCAGACATATCTACAAATGAAAACATGAGGGGGCACTGGATGTGCCAATCTAAATTCACTGAAAAAATTACTGTTAAATGGCTGTTTTAATATCTCTGAATTAATGCATTAGGGACAAAATGTCAAAGATCCACATGTTTGATAGTTACTTGGAAATTGTAATAGAAATACAATTCCGGGGGAGGGGGGCAGGGAACCCCAAGCTGTATAGCAGGTAGGTTGCAGGTCCAAAGACATTCTTTCAAAATTTGGAAAACAACCACAATGTTAAAACTTAGACAAATCCCAGCCCAACTGACTTGCTATTTTGTTGGTTCTCTGCCCATTCGTGTTCTAAGCTTCATTCTCAGAAGCAAGGCCTCAGCGAATAGGATATGTAATAAGCAAGACCTCTTCCATCAGGAGTGTTTACAGGATAGCTCAAAAAAAGAAAGACAATTACTCATCATTTATCCTACTGGAAAACTCTGATTCAGAGGTCCCATCTACACTACAAATATCACCATTATTTTTTCTGTTTTCTTGGAGATGTCCTCCTCCAACCCCCCAAAGGCTATGATAAAACCATAGTGCCAGTCATCATCCCACTTCATCTGATGCTCTTAGAAGAGACCCAGCCCAATTGCCCTCCTCACCAGAAGATAGCAAAGGGGAGGAAAAAGGCTGCTTTCATAGCCCAAATCTAAGTATATTGACCCTCAAAGTGAGCCAGCAGGGGATGACTCAGCACCAGCCCCTTCACATCCCCTTTCAGGGTTTGATTCATATCACCTCCATGAACCAGATCCAGCAGGGTTGTTTTAACCTTAGGAATGTGAATCTACAGTAGCCTGCAAAAGGATACATAATAAATTTAAGTCTTGAATTGGCTAGGGGGAGGGAGATAAATGAACTAAAGATACTGATAAGGTTAAAGACAATGCTTACTTTTCTATTTCTGACTTTAACATATAACAATCAGCATTTTCGCTATCTGCCCTTGACAAGTGTTTGTTTTCCTTCTGTCTTGGATTCGTGACATGCCTTTCTTGGGTTGCTCAGTCATGTGGAGCAAAATTTTATTTTAATGGAAAGACTCTCATTAGCTTCAGTAAATAGACTTTGCATCAAGTTCATACTTTGTTTTTTCACTGGACAGATTCTGCACTGATCTGCCCTGTGCGTTCCCATCTACTTCAATGGGATTTCACAGAATATAAATCACCAGAGAATGTGGCCCAATGATTAGCAGAAAATCAAACGTACCATTTGAGTGTGAGCCCCACAGATAATTTGAAATTCTCTGCACTTAACTTTTTATTAAAAAAAAAGAAAGAAAGAAAAAAGTAGCAAAACTCCCTGAAATTTTGCCCAATTAGCCTGCATCCTTTTTCTTCTCTGTGTCAAAGCTACAGATGTTTCACAGGGATGACTTGCCAGGCAATCACCCACCCCTCCCACTTTATCCAGGCTTGGGACTGGCACTAGGCCAGCGTTTCTCAAACTGGGGTCGCCGCTTGTGTAGGGAAAGCCCCTGGCGGGCCGGGCCTGTTTGTTTACCTGCCCCGTCCGCAGGTCCAGCCGATCGCAGCTCCCACTGGCCACGGTTCGCTGCTCTACGCCAATGAGAGCTGCTGGAAGCAGCGTGGGCCAAGGGACGTACTGGCCACCGCTTCCAGCAGCCCCCATTGGCTTGCAGCGGCGAACCGCGGCCAGTGGGAGCCGCGATCGACCAGACCTGCGGATGGGGCAGGTAAACAAACCGGCCCGGCCCGCCAGGGGCTTTCCCTACACAAGCGGTGACCCCAGTTTGAGAAACACTGCACTAGGCACTCAGTGGCATGAGTTAAAAGTTCGTGACAAGTTGCAGTTTTGCACCAATTGAGAACAATACAATTGCCAAGGTGGGGTCATGTCCAACATGCAGAAGGTACATTTTTACAGACGGTTTATAAAGCGGAGGTTGAAGGAAGTAGAGCATGAGGCCAACCACAAATGAGCTTGGAAGATGCAAATTTTGAGGGACTCTTGCTGAAGGAAGAAGACTTGCAAGAGAAAGTTCAAAACGGAAGTCCATTCTGCGCACCAGTATGGCTACATCATCACCATGTGAATCACAGATAAGGATGTAGTTGAGATAGCAGAACTGATGGTGGTTCCCAATTTATGGTTGATACCTCTATCCTCTGTCCCAAATATGACAAGCACTTGATGTAAGAAGAATTTGTGTGTGAACTTTAATAGTGCTGCTTGTTCAGTTTCATGCTAGCTGCTGAGTCATACCTTTTTTGCTTGTTTTTCCACTCATACCATCTCTATAATAATGAGTTGGAATGAGATCCACTCACCGACATTAATGGTTTGTTAATACTTAACATCTTATAAACATTTCTTTCAAATGTATGGATCACCCTTAGATGTTTGTAGTTTTTAAGCTATGCTCAGGGCCGGCTCCAGGCACCAGCCCACCAAACTTGTGCTTGGGGCGGCACCTGGAGGGGAGCGGCGCGGCGCTCCGGCCGCCGGGGAGAGCGGGGCCACGGCCGGGCTCGCCGCCCTCCCCCTGGCGCTCTGGCCGCCCTCCCCCCCGGCGCCCTCCCCCCGGCCGGGGCTCGCCGCCCTCTCGCCGTCCTGCCCCCTGTGCTCTGGCCGCTGGGGGGAGAGCGGAGCCCCCGCCGGGGCTGGCCACCCTCCTCCCCTGCCCGCGGGGAGGGGGGGCGGCGGCCGGAGGCTTTTTTGCCTGCGGCGGCAAAAAAGCCAGAGCCGGCCCTGGCTATGCTCCATATGTATATTCTGTTTTAATGTACATTACAAAGACTGTACATTAACACTAATCCACCAAATAGGCCCCCACTAGTGTACACATCTTCAGAACAAAGTTAAGCAAATTACTCTAATCACTGTTATCTAGTTAAAGGAACAGTATGGACAAATGCAGTCTGAGGTTTTACATCTTGAAACAAAAGTAGCACTACTAGCCTTGAGCGTTTGAAACTGAAACCCCTGGAACCCTGTCTGACACATGCAGATGTAATTCAACACTATCCACTCCCCTATGAAGATAGAACAATAGGGATATTGAGGGTCAAGACAACATATCAGAAAGGTTTCAAGCACCATTTGCTAGTGTTATTTACAATCTTGTCTATTTTAAATACTGTTCACTTAACCAAACAAGGTGACAAAGAAAATCAGAGTAACTAAAGGAATTAGTTATTTGGTTAGGGTGTTTAAACAGGTTGTCAAACAAAAATACGGATGTTAAACATTCCCACTGGAGCACTTCCTGAGAGGTGAGTACATGTATCTGTTTATCTAAACAAGAAATATAGTTATAGGGACTTACAGGAAGCCTTCCATTCATTTTAATGGAAGCAAGATTGGGTCAGCGACTCTACGATAACTGAATTTAAATATCTGATCATAGAGTCAAAGATGGTAGTTGAAATTAAGAGGGGCCTGGATAATTTGATGATGAGTAATATCTCTAGTTTCACATGGTAGAATATGTGTAATTAAATTACATGCTTCAGCGTGTTACCACCAGGCGGGTCAGGAAGGAATTTGTCCCTCTTAGTACAGCAATGCATCATTGTACACGTTCACTATAGTGGTTTTTCACTACTGCTACATTTTATACTATAAACACAAATGAGTTTAACAATAGTTGATAAAACTTTGCTGTGGTCTAGCGGAGTTATAACATGGCATGGTCCAGCTTTGGGGACAGCCTGTGTTAAAGCCAAGTAAAAACCTTGGACCAGCTGGTCAGCTAGTGTAAACTCTTATAACTGCATTGACTTCAACTGAGGTACAACAGTTTACACAATTGAGGATTTGGCCCCCAGAATTTTATCCAATGTCTTTACCTAGGCTAAAGCACCTAAAAAAACTGGTTATGTAACAATAATTTGTTTTCATCTGTGTGGATAGGACCAAACTGTTCTAACATAACTACATTTAACAGCTTTTTTATAATACTACACTCTTTGGGACATGGGCTGTGTCTTCCTCTGAATTTGGACTGAGCATAGCACATTTTGGGTGCTACAGCAATCTAAATAAATAAATAAATAATAGGGCCACATGCTTCTCACTTTACTCACACAAGTAGTCTTACTGCTTTTAATGGGAGTATTAATATGAATCAAGGAAGCAAGATTTTTGACCAGAGTGTGGGTGGGACCAAAAAAAACAGGCAGAGACTATTGGTGGGGGCATGACAGCTCATTGATCCAATTCAATATGCCAGATCCTGTGTTGCTCTATTCCTCTACTTTTTTTATGAGTGTTAATAACCATATGTCCTCTTATATACAAATATGAAGACTCTACAAAGTAGAAATTCCTGCCCATTTTTCAGTCATAGTGTTCTAAGTTAATTTCTTTTTAGGACTCAGTCCATTCACAAGTCTCCGACGCTGACAATCTATTTTCCCTACTGAGAGATTAACCAAAGACCTTGTACTCAAACTTGCTAGGACCTTGCAGATGTTCCAGTCACAGAAGGTCTTAGAGCACATTACACCAGCCCCAAAGCAGCCTCTTCAGCATACTTCAGAACGATGTATATCACAGAAGTAGATGAGTTCTACCTGGAGTCTGAGTGATAAATGTTTGCAGAATTACTCTCAGTATGGAATCTAAAGCCTGGTCTACACTAGGAAATTATGTCAATGTAACTACGTAGTGAAAAATCCACACCCCTGCGCGACGCAGTTAAACCATTCTAACCCCTAAGGTAGACAGCCCAGGTCGATGGGAGACTTCTCCCATCATTCTAGCTACCGCCTCCCAGGGCGGTGTGGTACCTATGTCTTCACTAAGCGTTCTA
This sequence comes from Terrapene triunguis, assembly GCF_002925995.2. Classification (NCBI taxonomy): domain Eukaryota; kingdom Metazoa; phylum Chordata; order Testudines; family Emydidae; genus Terrapene; species Terrapene triunguis. Next base: position 25,384,053 of record NW_020664439.1, on the reverse strand, counting down.
ATTGTACACAAGCCCCAAGTCTGATATTGAGTGAGTCCTATAATAAAGTAGGTAAGTAGTACTCCTCAGACCTGCCTTGTTTGTGGGTTACTATTCCTCTCCCAAGAATGGGGCTCATTGAACGAGGAAAAGATACCTACAAGTAACTGTAGCATTATGAGTACATTGATTATAAGCAACAGTTCCACCCTTCCCCATTTCTTTGGGCACTTTCACCATAAGGCTTGGATTAGCAGAAGAAGAGCTGAGGGGTTGCTCGGGTCATGCCTTCTTGCAAAGCTTGGATATAGGGCACATGTGTGGCACGTAATGATAACTGCTGTCTAGAGAGTTCCAAACTCTCATACTAATGGCATGTGCACTCACAGGTACGTCTGTGCAGACAATCTACTTGAGATGTAGCTACTAGTAAACAACCTATTTTATTTATAGTTTAAACTCCAAAATGCTGATAATATAAGTGATTTTTCCTTGGACTGGTTAGAATTTGTTTTCTTATGTCTGAAAATGGACTAGTCACTCTACATCTTGAATCTTCTCAATTTCATACCTAAACGTTCTGCAAAACTGAGAAGGAGAGACAAAAATACCCACGTCATGAATTATCACAGTGTATGTTGTAAAAGGCCTGATGAATTTTCAGCTTTGTTTTAATGAAATCCTTTATATATCCCATCTTTCTGCTAAAACACTCTCCCCATTCCGTATATAATCTACCTGCCCCACATTTGACAACAAGTGCAGAGACAACCTGGCACATTTTCAACCTTGGAGAGATACAATATGAATCCTTTAGTAATTTTGACTGGATTATTGTATTCTTGGACACGAACCCTGAAGTGGCTGAAATGTTTTGAATAACATGAATATGCTGGTTTTGGGCAATTATCCAGAAACAAATGAAACCTTGTGTATACAACTGTACTTAAGAAATCTCCAAGGACAGAGTGAATAGCACTAGAAGCACTTTAATATTCAGTAATATTGATTGAATAGACTCTAATATTATTTTAATAACCAATAGAATGTTCAGTTCTATGTTAAACCATTATCAGTGTTCATCTGACCTACTTAAAATGTTCAGCACTGAAATATTATACATCTATTTACATTTTTTTTAATCGCATAATGTGCCTATCCTAATTCAGGGCACTTTTTACATAGATTTAAAACAGTCACATAAAGGATAAAATCCAGCAGCTTCTCTTCAGCTTCAAATTCAGAAAATGGGCAAAGGTAAAATCTAGCCCCAACTGTAGTACTTGCTTGACAAGCAGACTGATGTAAAGATAAACCTTTTACTATGAACAGAACTACATAAACAATTGAAGTAACAAAACTTCCTACTCTGTATAGCTGGAGCCTGCAACTGCCCTGTACTGGGCTTCTTTGTTGCTCCCCCAGCAGGAAGTATCATAGGCAAGACAACTGCATAAAGACTGCACAGGAAGTCACTACACTATGCTTACTCTATAGCACACCAACAATATACCACCTCTCCCACAAATACCAGTCCTTATTGTCCCTGACCTTTCCCATAATCCTGGTAAAACAGACATCCCTTCCTGAATGCCCTGAAGATCAACAAGTACCTCTACTGACCAGAGCTGTGGCAGTATTACACAGTGAGAGTTGCCGTCACTCAAATAGATTCAAGGAGCTCAATCTATTTAGTTCATCAAAGAGAAAGTTAAGGGGTGATTTGATCATAGTCTATATATACCTACATGGGAAACAGAACTTGCTAATAGAGGGCTCTGCAATCCAGTAGACAAAGATATAACAAGAGCCAATGGCTGGACATTGAAGCTAGACAAATTCAGACTAGAAATAAGGTGCAAATTTTAAACTGTGAGGATAATTAACCCTTGGAACAATTTACCAAGGGTTGTGTTGGATTCATCATCACTGGCAATTTTTAAATCAAGATTTGATGGGGTTTTTTTTCTTCTAAAAGATATGCTCTAGTTCAAACAGGAATTAATTCAGGGAAGACTTATGGCCTGTGATATGCAGGAGGTCAGATTATATGATCACATATGGTTCCTTCTGGCTTTATAATCTATGAAGCAGGCAGATCCCAAGCAATATAGGACAAACTCCAATATATTAAACTTCTTCTGGAGTCTGACTAGCAACCAATGCAAATAACAGCACTAGTACCAATGCTGCTGTTGAGATAAACCACTTAACAGGTCTGAACCTGCATCCAAGGAAGCAGATGGCTTGGTCCAACCTCACTCAGTTTTTTTCACAAAATTAACAAGAAGCATCTTCAAAACCGGAGGAAGTTCTATCACTGCCACTGAGTGAAAACAGCTTGGATTAATGTAATTTGAGTTAATAAGTCCAAGGAAAAAGGGAGTCAAGCTTGTTGCTAGGCAGATGAGAGATAGGGAAAACTGCAGTGTGTTCACCTCGCCATTAATGGGCGGGGTAGAGTGTTGAGCCTTGTGATTGGGTGAACACTGCGGGATAGAAGGCTGACTAAGACAATCGGGAGGGGATTTCCCAACTATTTCCCCGTGCCTGGATTTAGACATGCCAAGGAGGCCCCCTAGGTCATGGGGACTTTTTCCACTGTGAGTAACTTCTATTGCTGGCGCAGAGAGGTTACTGCCCTGAGTGAATCAGCACCCTCAACACCTTGCTGTACTCAAGCACATTCAGGCCTACAACAACTCATCAAGCTCCATGGGTTCCTCCATATTACGGAACCAACTAGTGCAGAATAAACTGGACTCGTGAATCCAGGGAAATCTACCCTGGGGTAGTGTTACTTGGGGGTTGTACGATGTTACTGATGTACCCCTCAAATCTATCTTGCCCCTTCCTTTATATGCTGCCTTTATATTTCCCCTCATAAATAAAGTGTACCTTGATTGTTGGTTCATCCATTATGGAGGTATCAGAAGAGTATACGTACGAGGTATTGGGCTAGTCACAGGGACAAGTACTGGATCTGGGATAGTTGAAATCACACAGAGAGGTAAGGTAGGGTTTTCCTGACTACCTTAAACAATCAGGTGGGGGCATGACCAGTTAGTAGCTAAGAACTCAGGCTATTGAAACCCACTGCAGCCAAAGCAGATGGAGGGACAATGGGTAAGAGCTCTTGTTGATGATTAGCTGCCCTTAGGGGTATGGTGACTCATAAAACCCCCTTACATTAACCAAACTGTCCAGTGCTCAGAACAAATCTACTGATCAACACTTTGCATATGCTATGGTGGAAGCAAAAAGCCTCCTGCACAACCACAACCTGAGAATTAAAATATATATATATATTTATGATGCAATCTGTCTGACTTGGTATGAAACTTCAGCCAGCAGTGCTCTAACCATCTTCCTCATTCATCTGCCTCAGATCATTTAGAAATCCAAGTGCACTGTAAAGCCAAAACTGGTTAAAAGGGTCCCTAGAAGTTACCCTATTAATGGTCTATGCCACACGCATAATTCCTTCCTACGTTGTATTCTATTGCCCCCAAAGATTGAGGAACCTAAGCCCTCAACCAATTCCCCCAAGCCCAACACTGGCCTCATGGCCTCCATATACTAACACCACAGTCCCATCCGACAGCCACACGCAGGGAGCCATCAAAGGGGGTACTGCCCAGTGCCAGGCAATCTAAGTAGCCTCGCCCACCCATTCTCTCTCTGCCTCTGAAGTACATTTTCCAGTATCATTGCAAGGGTCTTCCACCGAAAAATCCTCAAACTTTCTATTCTCTTTCAGCCTACTGTATAAACCCACAATGTAAATTTCTGTTTAAATAGGTATTTGTTAACATGTCCAGGATTATCTTCTATTTCATTATTAACACAGTATATATTCCAAGGCATCTTGAGCACTAGAGTGAAGAAAAGTAGCAGTGAAGAATTAAAAGAAGGAGATTTGCTGGAGCTGCTGAAGAATAGGGGAGTATGGACAACGCACTTGCTGATAGTTGCCTCTGAAGAACTCAGGAGGAGGACTTGAAGACTTGAAGACATCAGATATGAGGGTGGGGAGAGGGTGGCAGGGCCTTCTGTCCAGCAGATGACAAATAGAGCAATGGAAAAGGTGAAAACTGGGCTTGAAACCAGAGAAAATATCACTAATTTGGGCTACGCCTCAAACCCCAAGTTCAGTAAGACTTGTCAATAGGCCAGGTGTAAATTTACCTTGATTCCACACAAATCTGATGCTGTCTCATTTGTTCTGCCATTAACTATTTACAGACTATGAAACTGAGGTGCTATGTATGCCTGAGAAATTAATTCTGTATCGTTTTAAGTTCTCTGTGGCAGGTTGAGAGGGACAGGCCAGTATATCTTAAGATCACTTACACATACCACCTCCTTAGTTTGCAAAAAAACCCAACAAACCATGTTTAAAGATTGGTACATTGAGACAGCATATAATAAAGTCTACATAGATATTATTAATAATCACTTTGAGTAGCTCCTCCTCCTAACTCCTTAAGTCAAGGGGCCCTTCTGTACCTCAGAACAGGCACACAGTTGCTTTAGTTCAGGGTTCTCAAACTTCATTGTACCGTGACCCCCTTCTGACAACAAAAATTACTATAGGACGCCAGGAGCAGGGACCGAAGCCTGACCCCATCCAAGCCCTGCCATCTGGGGATGGGGGGAGGAGGGGTAAAGCCAAAGCCCAAGGGCTTCAGTCCCAGGCAGGGGGCCAGTAACCTTAGCCCCGCAGCCCAGGGCTAAAGCCCTCAGGCTTGGGCTTTGGCCCTGGGCCCCAGCAAGTCTAAGCCAACCCTGGCGACCCCATTACAAAGGGGTAGTGACCCATTTTGGGGTCCTGACCCACACTTTGAGTGCAGCATTAAGCCCAATACTTCCCCAGCCCTTGCCCCTCAGATCGGACCTCCCCACCTGCCTGCTCCACAGCAGTCTTTTGATAAGGTTTTCACTTACTCATCTGGGGTTGCATCCAGGTACCGTAGGCTTTAAGTGGCTTGGGAAGAAGCCATGACCCCTTCTCCAGCTGGTCACAGACAGGAAGGCCAAATGCCAAGCTGTCAGGGTTAAAACCTGATGAGTGACATAACCTGTGAGACTGAAGGATCTCAGAAATACAGGAAATGGAAACTCCTGGTGTTTCAAAGTCATAGCTAAATACAATGAAAGGCTTGAAGCACAATGCCTATCAGTCCCAGCCAGGGCCATGTCAGTTAGCAAAACAGCTGTGGGCGAGAGCACATATTGTGGGAATCTAGGGGCACTAGTAATAGCTGGAATGAATGAGGCAGCTTAGCAACTACTCCGTAGAAACAGGTACTGGGGAAAAGACATGAACGTCTTCTTAGAGTCAGAGGAAAAGTGAATTGAGAGGTAAGGCTGCAGAAATACACTGCATCAAAGCATGAATAAGTATTTCCCCCTTTCTATATACAATGTATAAACAAACAAGTCTTTGACAAGCTGGGTTTTTAGGAAAATGAAGAATGTGAATTAAGCCCTCTAGAGCAGTGGTGGGCAACCTGCGGCCCATCAGGGTAATCCGCTGGCGGGCTGTGAGACAGTTTGTTTACATTGACCTTACGCAGGCATGGCTGCCTACAGCTCCCAGTGGCCGCGGTTTGCCGTTCCCGGCCAATGGGAGCTGCGGGAAGTGGCGGCCAGCACATCTCAACTCTAGAGGATCAAAACTGGGCCCTTTCCTCACTTGATGCATTTCACTATAGGCAGGCCAGGACTGAACCAAATTGAAGCTCTGACCACCCACACACCTTGGTGAACTGGATTCAGACCCAAACTTTGTGGCTTAAGCATATTTTATAAGAAAAACCTCTGCAAGAAGACGGACTTTTTGTGTTTCTTCATTAGCATGTATCTCAAAGAGAAGGGAGGCTTTTCCCCCTATGTGCTTTAGAGGTAGGTTTTGTGCGCTCCTTGGCTGCATCTTGAAAGGAAGATGTTAGGAATCATGTCTGGTGACACCTGTCTGGAATTTCGTTCCCATCTCCTCTCTGTTCCCACTTACCCATCTTCTTTCCTCATCCCCCCTTGGCTCTCTTTTCCACTGTTCCCCAGTGTTTTTCTCTATTTCGGTGAGTGAAAGAAAACCAGATGCCTTTGGCGCCATCTACTGATATTTTTGAAGACTGTTTTTGATACTTGAGCAATGCAGTGTGACACCTCCAGCAATCACTTTGCTCTCACTAGCACTAGCTAAAACATCCTATTCCTGTACTGCAGTCCTTTATCTTCCTGTAACTGGTACTGAAATGGATGCTTCTCTTATCTGTTCTTGGAACACTGCAGTTATGGAAACTGGATCTGAACATAAGTGTTTTTTACATTTTTCCCTCTCAATTCAGGGCATTTAAAAATAAAAGTGGAATTCAGCCAGCCTGCTGAAATATATTTTGAACATGTAGGGATGCAGACGCAACACATTCAGACTGATTCTGAAATAGCAAATGAAAGCTACTTGGAGAATGCACACCATTTAATCAAAGATAAAACTGAGTTCTATACATTGCCAGGTATGAACATCAGTATTTGGGAAATTGTACTGAGAAAGGGGGAAAAATGCAGATTTTAGAGTTACTCAAAGCAGAAGGTTTACAATATTTAAGGCCTGATCCAGTTACTACCAAAATCAATGGCAAAACTCCCATTTACTTAAATGGTAGCAGGACCAGGTCTGCTGCGTGAAACTGGAAGGCTGGCCTCAAAGGAACAGCAGAGGCAATATGATGATTACATAATCAGAAACTTTTTCTCCCAAAACACTGGAGCCAGAATAATTTTCTCTCTTTCCAATATAACACAGAGGTAGCTTACGCAGTAGGCATTTTAATTAGGAATGAGAGATGTCAGAAGAGACGAGCACTCCCATTGCAAAAAAACCCTGCAGGAATATTATGTTAATGAGATACAGGTGCAAAAGACAAAGCTGAACTAAACTTACATGTAGTTAATATATCAGGCCCAATACATGAAGGTTTAATTCTGAAACCTGTTACTTGCATTAACATTGGCTTGTTAGAGAGGGGCACATACTAGCTCCGATGCCTCTCTAGCATGTTTCCTGTTACTTGTGTTAAGTAAGAGAAGATACAATTATTCCTTCCAGTATACACTACTGTTCAGTCTCTGTTTCTGCTGCTTTTCCTCACATGGGACACAACCCCTTCTCCCACTCCTCACAGAAGAACAATTTGGAGGGGGAGGTCACACAGTGAAACTCAGGCCATGCTTTCCAGATGTCTTTCAATAGGGCTGGGCTGTCCCTGTTTATAAAAATGGGTAGAACACTCCATGAAGTAAAGATAGTGTTGTGTGCCCAGGCCAGAGAAACCATCAACATGGATTTTGAAGATAAAATAGCAATTTTGAACCCTTTGGTAAAAATTAAAGCTAATTATTTAATCAGGCTTAATCTGAATGGGAAAAAAGGTTGACCTTTTCAGCCTGAAAATAAAAAACAGCAACTTAGACACAGATGTTCTTAGCATCAACTTTTATAATAAATTTGGCAATAACAAGGAAAGGTTATAGCTAAGCTGGTTATAACAGATTAGGAGAAAGAACGGGAAAATGTGAATGAACGGTGTCTCTTGCTACTTCAGAACTAAACCCCGACAAAACTGATCTCATTCTCTGCAGTAATTATCAGCAGCCTGTGTTCATTCTTGTCAATTTGTCAGAATTTGACCTTAAAGTAAATTTCATTAATATTGAGTTTGCAGTGAGTTAACATTAAAGGTGGATTGTTGCACAAATTCTCTAAATGTATCCTTCTCTCCAAGAGTTTTGTATTTCCACTTATCCAAAGATTCGTCTAGGGACTGAATGGGACTACTCACAGGATCAGACCTTAAGGCCTCCTGGTTCAGACTTTACGTGGCTTGCTCAAGTAGGGTTACCATTTGTCCGGATTCCCCCGGACATGTCCGGCTTTTGCGTCCGGGGGGAATTTGTAAATGTCCGGACTTACCCCCCCCCCCCATACAGAGCGCGCGCGGCTAACAGGGCAGCTGGCCGGATGGTGCCACTTACATGGGGCTCCGACAGCCAGAGAGAGCCCCTCCTCCTCTCCCCTGCAGCTGAGATCACTCCCTCCCTCCCTCCCTGCATTCGCAGATCGCCTCCGGCAGTCTGGAGCTCCTCCCCCGCTCCTCCTCCACTGCTGCCCAGCGTGCCGGGACGAACGGCTCAGGTCGTTCCTGAGCAAATTCACAGAGACGTTAGGTGAAGGCCAACAACAAGGGGGCCAAGGGGTCGGAGAAGGGGCAGGGAGATTTTGGAGGGGGCAGTCAAGAGACGGGGGGGGGGGGGGGGGGTGGGGGGGGGGTTTCCGGGGGGGGGGGGAGGGGGGTGGGCAGTCAGGGTACAGGGAGGGGGTAGGGTCGGGGGGGGCAGTTAGGGTGGGGGGGTCTTAGGAGGGGGCAGCTAGGGGACAAGGAACAGGGAGGCTTAGGTAGGGGGTGGGGTTCTGGAGGGCAGTTAGGAGCAGGGGTCCCAGGAGGGGGCAGTCAGGGGACAAGGAGCGGGGGGGGGTTGGGAGTTCTGGGGGCGGGGCTATCAGGGGGCAGGGGTGAGGAGAGGGATCGGAGCAGTCAGTGGACAGGGAGCAGAGGGTTTTAGATGGGTCGGGAGTTTTGGGGGGGCTGTCAGGGGGTGGGGAGTGGTTGGATGGGGTGTGGGAGTCCCAGGGGTCTGTCTGGGGGTGGGGGTGTGGATAAGGGTGGGAACAGTCAGTGTACAGGTAGGGGGTAGGGTCCTAGGGGGCCAGTTAGGATGAGGGGAGGGTCTCAGGAGGGGGCAGTCAGGGGACAAGGAGCGGGGGGGAGGGTTGGGGGTTTTGAGGGGGGCGGGAAGTGGGAGGGGCAGGGGCGGGGCTAGGGCAGGACGGGGGCGGGGCTAGGGCGGGGCTCCTCCCGTCCTCTTTTTTGCTTGCTGAAATATGGTAACCCTAGCTCAAGATCGCAGACTAGTTTTGGTATAGCTGGGTATAGCCCAAAGTGTCCTAGCTCCCAGGCCATGCTCTAACCCAGGGTCTCCAAACTTTATGAGATGAGGGCCATATTAGATTTTTGAAGGGGCTTCGTGGGCCGAAGCGACTGTGAAAGAAATTAAATATATGCAAATATATGCAAAATCATTAAAAAAACCAACACTATTCTACTGTGTCAGTGTTGCATTAAATTCTAAATCAGGTATAAATGTTAATCAATGCAGGTACTGTGAAATCACACAAAATATTTGTCAATACATTAAAAATCATTTCACATTTTTTTTAATTTTATTTCTAAAAACTCACACATTTGTATCATACAAATACTGTTTGGTTCTATTAGTGATGTAGTTAAAATTTAACCATATGAAATTGTTAATTTCCATCTTCTTTACTCCATTTATTGGAGATGTAATTAAGCATCTGGCTTGTATTTTTACTCCTAAGGCAGGGGTCCGTGGCTGCTCGGCTGCAGCAATGACTCTCCCCTAAGTTAACTCCCCTTTTGGGGGGGACACTGGCTCCCAGAGGCACTCACCCCTCTGCACAGCTCAGCTGTGCTGGTGCCCCGTGTGAGCTGCTGCCGGCCGTCCCTTCCCCTGCCTGCACGTGCCTACCCAGCTGTTCGCTTCTCCCCTGTTGGTTGGAGGGCCGGATCCGGGCCGTAGTTTGGAGACCCCTGCTCTAACCATTAGAACAGACAGCCCAGAGTCAGAGGATGAAATTCTCACCTTACTGAAGGTGAGAGGTTTTCCCACTGGCTTCAATAGGACTAGGATTTCACCCATCCTGTCTCAAAGTCAGTGGCAAGACATCAGACAAAGAATCTCTGAATGAGGTCACTGGGGAAATTTGTCTGTGGGCCAGAGGGTGTTTTATTTTTATTTATTTGGAAGATAGCTTTCCATCATGGACAAAAGAAGAGCTAGGGAGGCTTTCAAACTAAGTAACTAATTAAATAATAATAGTAACCTCTGGTTATATAGCACTTCTCTGTGTACATCTGAAAGCACTTTACAGAGGAGGTGAATATCATATATGGACTGTGAACAGCTGGATACCTTGAAAGTTATCCCAAAAAACATATGTAGCTCTTGAGGAATTTTTTAGTAACTGTGACTAAGATCATTTAACTATTTTAAATTAGAAAATTCATTATAAATGAGTAAAGGGAAATGTATTGCCTGACTTCAATATTGTTTTTCTTTTCTAACATTAGAGAAATTAGTCCAGAGCCCAATTAAGTCAATGTAAGACTCCTACAGACTTCCAATCAGACATTAAATGAATTTTTGCACTCATGACAGGTGCGAAACTGACAGCATTACAGCGTAGGTCCTTTATTCACAGAACAACAGCTATATAGTTTTCCCACACTACATTCCCACTGTAACCTACTAGGTAAAAAAAAACAAAACTCTCTCTCTAAATTTTAAAAATCCCAAGGTCCATTTAAACCTTTGCCTTTTTGCTGAAACTGCCACCATGGTCCCAGATAATGTTTCTTGTCATGGCAATTTTTGTGTCATGTTGTATTCTGCAACATTTAAGATCTGACAAAGAAAGACTGCAGCTTTAAAGTCATGAGGCCATCATAAGGTGATTCCAGGCTGTTGTATCACCCAAGCAAGGTATTAACAAACTTCAACAGAACTTTATTTACAGTGGAAATCTCTTTACCAAGCTGTAGCTGCACACTCTGTAACTCTCCCAGCCTCCTCAACTCCTCCCACCTCCTTCCTGTCCTTTCAGACTCCCAACAGCCAGTGCTCCCAGTTCTAATAATCACATGCAACCACACAGGCATCAGAGTTAACAGGATGCGAAACAAATGCTGATAGATAAAGCATGGTAACTGTAGTAGCTGGAAGTGTTTTTGTGATTTTGGTCTTCAAAAGTACAGATACCTGTCTTCTAGGAACTGGACATAGATCAGCACTTCATTTCATATGCAGCCCACTCAACAGCCATCAGGTAACAATTTTCAGATTTGAATGGTGGCCCAGTAGTGATCTAGTTCTCCTGCCTTCAGTCTTATTACAAATGGGGTTTCTAGTTTAAACCTATATGAGGTCACTTTTTACTAGTATTTGCTTATGTCAAAAATGCTCTTTTTAAAACAAAAACAAAAACAACCCCCACTGCTCCGGATTGCTTCTAATTAATTCCACTGGTGTAATAAGACCTATCATCTCCAATGTTCATTTTAAAGTAGAACCTTACCTAAGAGTTTCCATGCTTTCTAAGTTTTTTTTCTTTTCTTAACAAGTCTTCTTTACGACTCTTTTTCAAAAGATACATCTGTTTGTCTGGCATGTCTATGTAATATTTTGTGTCACACTCAGTGCTACCCAGATGCACACACTAACAGACACAAATTCTTACGCACACTAAGTTACATACGCTCTCTCTCTAGGTTCTTACAACTGCAACAATCACCATAGTGTCCAGAACTCATTCAAATACATGCTCACACGTACACTCATTCGCCAATTCTCTCCTCTCTTGGGGTGGGAAGAGGAGTGGGAATTTGGCACTAGGTCACGCCTAGGCAGATGCCAGGTATGCTTCATCACCGAAGGCAAAGTTCCCCTGTGTATGGGCATTCTTTGTCTACATATCATGGTGATTCCCACAACACAAGGAAATTCAGCCCACTGCAGGATGAAGTTTCCCTTAACCTTGCTTCTAAAAGCAGGAGCACAGTCAGTTAACAACCTGTGCAGTGGATGAAAGGATGCTTCAGTCCCTGTTTTAAAGGCGTAACTGTTCTGCATCCCCTCCATTATTAATACATTATGCTATTCTTCATGTAGGTGAAAATATCTGTTGACATTACTTTAGTTTCCCCACAACCACCCCTTTTACCTGGGGTTAAAAGAGCCAGGTAAAATTTCAGATGGATGGTTGGTGAAGTTATGCAGTGGGGTGAGGAAGTCTGTCATAGGGTGAGTTCGGTCTTTTGGTGAACTAGGCGAGCCACCTGGCCATGGTTTCCACACAGACCTTGGGATTTATAATCCACAGGCCATGTTACTGGAAGCTGGAAATAAGTCCTGGCTCAGAGGGGTGCTACATATCTAGTCAGGCTCCCCCTGCCCACAGCCCACAAACTGCTGTGACTCCCAGGTGTTTTAAGCCTCTGTAATCGGAATAGAGACCAGGCACTGTCCCCATCTTGGCATCCCTAGGCATACTCACAGGGTGAGCCCCACTGTCTAGAATCCCCTCCTAACAGCAGAAACCATGTATAGAGTCCTGTGTGAATACAAAAATATGGATCTGCATCTGATCCACATCCGCCAGGATCAACCTGCAATCCAACCTGCGATCCGCACTGCGCACCCACAGCAGCAAGCTGTCTCCCAAGGGGTAGCGACAGAAAGGGGGGAAAGGAGTGAGTGGGGAGGCGGGGCTTGCAGGGAAGAGGCAGCATGAGGGTGGGGACTGGGGGTAAGGGACAGCATGGAGGCAGGGTCACAAAGAGAAGGAGTGGTGCGGAGGGGGGATCTGGAGGGAAGGGGCGTCGCATCACGTGCTGCTCCCGGGGGCTCCAATCCCCATGCCTAGGAGCCAGCGGGCCAGGCCCAGGACTAGGAGCTTGGCCAGTGCTGCCAGGCTGCCTGCCATGGTGGGTACACTGGTGCTGCCCAAGGGGCCCGAGCTGCTGTACAGGAAGCGGCACAGCGAGCAGGTGCTGGACAGCCCCGACTCCAACCTGCCATCCAGCCCCAGCTACTGGCTGCTGGCCACCAGCCCTGAGAGCGCTGTGCCACCCGGGCTGCCCGAGCTGGACACCGCAAGCCAAGCACCCTGGTGAGTGAGCCCTGCATGGTTGTATTTGCATCCGATCCACTATCCGCAAAAATGGCCTGCGGATATCTGCAGGTTTGCAGGGCTCTAACCATGTGGCTCAACTGGAACCGCTACTGACTCCTCAGACTCCCCCTGGACACACCCTCTCCCAGAATCCCATTGAAGGGGTGAGCTTTCGGAGTTACAACTTAACTCTCTCGGGGGCACGTGGTAGGGGTAGCATACAACACACAGACACACTTTGCACAGGGTTCTACAATGCTGTTATTAATTACTTAATCACCAAAAAAAAAATAGTTAAAAAAAAAAAGCCAATAACAAAACCCTAAATGTACATCCCCTTTCCATCTCACCCTTCCCTAGGAAGTCCTTGGGGGAGCATCTGTGTTCAGGGGTACGCGGATTCCCCTCTCCCTTTTATTCATCTGGGTCCTGCAGCAGCTTCATCTTAACCTGGTGAAAAATGGCCAAAGAAGAGAACAAATAGAATAGCTTCTGCCTTTTATAATCTGCCAACCTCTCTATCAGATCACTCCCTGGTCAGCCTCAGCAGGTAACCACAGACCTCTCCCTAGCAAGAGGATCTCTCCCCTGCTAAACCAGTCCCTCTGGGCATGGGCCAGTCTTTTGTCAAGGGTGCTTTCTTTTTGAATACAGGCCCAACAAGATGTACTGACCCTCTATTGTTAGGCCTTTACCACTACTCTTGTTGGAATTTCAGCCCAATGTGGAGGTGAAAGGACAACAAAGAGAACAAAAGGCTACACCTTCAGAAAGGGGTTTGCAACTTGGTACAGACTCATATAGTTCATAATTGCACACTGTATTCATAAATTGTATAGAGAGATTCCCCAAATCTTTACAAGGAGGCCGTGTGATTGCAGGACTGTATGTGGAAAGGTGTTGGTACAGTCAAGGTCAGATCCAGGTTGAGGGAAGAGGAGGTGTGGAACTCTACTGAGGGAGCCAGGGAAGATGTGTGGAGCAGATACTATTGTCTTTTAAGGATGTAGATGCAGAGTCCTAAGGTCATCCTGCATTTTGGAAGGTGGAGCGCTGGACTGTTAGGAATTGAGGTCAATATTGGACTCTGGTTGTTGTTGTATTAGAGTCAAGTAATATTTAAATAAAAATGATATAGTGGTTAAATACAATCGAGCCTCTCTGTGCCTTAAGAAGAACATGGAAGGAGCCATGGTGACAGGCGGCTGTTTGGGATTTCTCCAGGCAAGAGGCCCAGGAGGAAGACACCAGACTGACATCTGGCTCTCCCCACATGGAGGTGACAGAAGTCTTGGCAGGACCTGCAGAGAGCAGCCCAGGAGAGGCTATAGGAAGAAGCCCTGGAAAAGGTCCAGAGAGCAGCTCTAGATACGGGCTCTAAAAGGATCCTGGGGAGGGGTTTGTGTACTGAGAAGCTATTGAAGTAGGTCTCACCAGTGCTATGAAACAGATGAAGTGGTCCTGGGAAACAGGGAAATAGGGCAAACAGCTGCCCATTATTTAGGGCTGCAAGGCTGAGGCCCATAATAGTGGGAGGGTATGAAGCCCCTCTGATGGCTTCTAGAGAATTACTGCAGAATTGCTGCATGGAGGGAAAAAGGGCTGGTTAGCCCAGGAATGGCAAGGTCTACTATGCCCCTCATATAGACGCTGTGGCCAGCTCTTCATATGAATGAGGGGAAAAGGGGAGGCATCAGCATGAAATCTTGTTCTTCCATACCCTTCTCCCCACATCTTGGCCATTTTCTTTTTAATCAATTTCATCAACCATTGATATCAATGTAGTACACAAAAGATGTGATTTGTCTAAACAGTTACAGGGTGAAGCTTATTGTGGTGAGTTCTCACCTCAGTGAATTTGCAGAGAAAGGGAGAGACTTTACTACCACTCTATACTGAAAATCCACCGACCGCTATGCCTACCTTCATGCCTCCAGCTTCCATCCCGGACACACCACACGATCCATCGCTGGAGGTAAAACTGCATTTGCTCCAACCCCTCAGACAGAGAACACCACCTATAAGATCTTCACCAAGCATTCTCAAAACTACGATACCCACATGAGGAAATAAGGAAACAAATCAACAGAGCCAGAAGTATACCCAGAAGCCTCCTGCTGCAAGACAAGCCCAAGAAAGAAACCAACAGAACTCCACTGGCCATCACCTACAGTCCTCAGCTAAAACCTCTCCAACTCATCATCAGTGATCTACAATCCATCCTGGACAACGATCCCTCGCTTTCACAGGCCTTGGGAAGCAGACCAGTCCTTGCTCACAGACAACCCACGAACCTTAAGCATATTCTTACCAGCAACCACACACCGCACCATAACAACTCTAATTCAGGAACCAATCCATGCAACAAACCTCGATGCCAACTCTGCCCACATATTTACACCAGTGACACCATCACAGGACCTAACCAGATCAGCCACAACATCACCAGTTCATTCACCTGCACGTCCACCAATGTAATACACGCCATCATGTGCCAGCAATGCCCCTCTGCTATGTACATTGGCCAAACTGGACAATCCCTACGTAAAAGGATAAATGGACACAAGTCAGATATTAGGAATGGCAATATACAAAAACTTGTAGGAGAACACTTCAACCTCCCTGGACACACAATAGCAGATTTAAAGGTAGCCATCCTGCAGCAAAAAAACGTCAGGACCAGACTTCAAAGAGAAACTGCTGAGCTTCAGTTTATTTGCAAATTTGACACCATCAGCTCAGGATTAAACAAAGACTGTGAATGGCTAGCCAACTACAAAAGCAGTTTCTCCTTCCCTGGTGTTCACATCTCAACTGCTAGAAGAGGGCCTCATCCTCCCTGATTGAACTAACCTCGTTATCTCTAGACTGATTCTTGCCTGCATATTTATACCCGCCTCTGGAAATTTCCACTACATGCGTCTGACGAAGTGGGTATTCACCCACCAAAGCTTATGCTCCAATACGTCTGTTAGTCTATAAGGTGCCACAGGACTCTGTCGCTTTTTACAGATCCAGACTAACACAGCTACTCCTCTGATACTATACTACCTAGTTATTCACCAAAGCAAATTATATATTTGTAAATTATTCCTTCTCCCACACCCAAACCAGGCATATTGTTGAATTCAGTAAGGCTACTTCTACCCTATGAGCTAGAGATGTGATTCCCAGCTCACATACATATATCCATACCGGCTCAATGAGAGCTAGTGCATGTATAGATAGTAGTGCAGTCATGGTAGTGCAGGCAGCAGCAGCACAGCTTAGCTGTGCTAAGTATGTACCCACGAGGTTCAGGCGGGTTTGTATTTGGCATAGCTAAGCCATGCTTCCACTGCCACTGCCCATGCTACTGCAGCTACAGTACTATTTAAACTCATTCTAGCTCTCCTTGAGCCAGTATGAGTATGCGTACGTGAGCTGGGAATCACACCTCTTCTTCCCCAGCTCATTGTGTAGACATACCCTAAACCACCACCAGTATTAAGGACCACAGTGTGATTGATCGGTTTCCCATAGCTGTTTTCCCAACCATGATGGGTTGTATAAACCCCACAAAGGGCTAATAGAATACAGAGCCCAATTAGGCCACCTATTGCACCTGGAGGGCATGTCAGCCTCAGTTCAGTATCAGACCCAACTAGGAGGGAGGTGGTTGCTTGCCATAAAGGAAGACATTCAGAACAGTAGCGGGAGGATACCCAGGTGTGAGGCACCTTGGTCTCTTAAGAAGAAGGCCCTGGGAAGAGGCAGAGAGTGGAACCCTCCTCCTGGATAGAGAGACTGAAGGAACCAGACATGGGGGTGGGGAGAAGAGGAATAAACTTCAGGAGCCAGGATTTGTTTCTGCAGAGGGCCCTAGAGAAAGGGGCAGGACTTGAAGGAAATGAATGTATGGCTTGGTGTCCTGACAATAGGACAGAGGACAAAGGGGAATTGGAAGAGAAGCTGAGATCGCAACTCATAGGGGTAGAAGTGAGCTGGTGTTTTTGTTCAGTTAATGAAGTGCCTGGAACCGCAGTAAGATACCAGGTGGGGCAGAAGGCTGTTTGGTTTGCTACATGTGTTTTCATATTGGTGAAGGAGAGTGTTTAGGACATTGAAGTCACTGATGCCCAGGGAATCCAGGCAGGAATCCAGAGGAATATACCAAGCAAGATAAGTGACAGCGCTCCAAGAGGTGCTCCAGAGAGGTAACAATGGCAATATCACAATGGGGTTCTCTGGGGCAGCAAGGCCCATTTCACCCAAGTGCACATACCGTTAACCAAGAAATAGCCATTGGTCTAGTCCATTATCTCCTTCTAGCAATCAATCCTAGTAGCGGCTGACTTTTAGGACAACAGCTGTTAAGAGGTCTTCCAAATATGCTGCCTGGAAACAAATGTCACTCCATTAAATACTTTTATTCTAATACGATGGAATGCTAATTCACGCTGCCAGTTTGAACAGCATTAAGGAATCCTGAAGGACAGGCTCTCATGAGAGTGCACTCAGGTGTGTTTGTTTTGGCCCTCCAAGTGGCTTTATTGACTTTATGAAGTTAAGGTTCCTGGAGTGTCTGGGTTTTATTTTTATTTGTATTGTTTTTAAGGGATGCTGAAATAGTTAAGGAGAGTACCAAACTTGCTTTACTGGTTTTTTAAAAGGCTAGAAGCTATATAATACTGCAGAGGTCATAATATAAATGTTAAATAAGAATAATTATCATATGCAGCAATAGAAGAAACATTGATAAACATTCCTAGGACAAAAACTACTGTACAGTAGGTGAGTGATGGCCCATAAGTTAGGGTATGTCTACACTACGAGGGTAGTTCGATTTCACTTAAATCGAATATGTGGAATCGATATTGCAAAGTCGAACGTGTGTGTCCACACTAAGGACAGTAATTCGACTTTGTGAGTCCACACTAACGGGGCAAGCGTCGACACTGGAAGCGGTGCACTGTGGGCAGCTATCCCACAGTTCCCGCAGTCCCCGCTGCCCATTGGAATTCTGGGTCGAGCCGCCAATGCCTTGTGGGTAAAAAAAATGTGTCGAGGGTGCTTTTGGGAAACTGTCATCATCCAACTGTCACCTCCGCCCTCCCTCCCTGAAAGCGCCCGCGGGAAATCAGTTCGCGCACTTTTCTGGTCAGTGACAGCGCGGACGCCACAGCACTGCGAGCATGGAGCCCGCTGCGACCATCGCTGCAGTTGTGGCCGTTCTCAACACCTTGCAGCTTCTCATCCACCTTTCCCAGAGGCTGATACGGAGAAATCAGGCGAGGAGGCTACGGCAGCGGGGTGAGGATCTGAAGTCTGAGAGTAGCACAGACCTGTCAGAAACCACGAGACCCAGCGCCGAGGACATCACGGTGGCAATGGGTCATGTGGATGTTGTGGAACGGCGATTCTGGGCCCGTGAAACAAGCACGGACTGGTGGGACCGCATAGTGCTGCAGGTCTAGGATGAATCCCAGTGGCTGCGAAACTTTCGCATGCGTAAGGGGACTTTCCTCGAACTTTGTGAGTTGCTGTCCCCTGCCCTGAAGCGCAATGACACCCAGATGCGAGCAGCCCTGACTGTCCAGAAGCGAGTGGCCATAGCCCTCTGGAAGCTTGCAACGCCGGACAGCTACCGGTCAGTCGCGAACCACTTTGGCGTGGGCAAATCTACCGTGGGGGTTGTTGTCATGCAAGTAGCCAACGCAATCGTTGAGGTACTGCTCTCAAAGGTAGTGACCCTGGGAAACGCGCAGGCCATCATAGATGGCTTCGCCGCGATGGGATTCCCAAACTGCGGTGGGGCTATAGATGGAACTCACATCCCTATCCTGGGACCGGACCACCAGGCCAGCCAGTACATCAACCGAAAGGGCTACTTTTCAATGGTGCTGCAAGCACTGGTGGACCATCGGGGACGTTTTACCAACATCAACGTCGGATGGCCAGGCAAGGTTCATGACGCTCGCGTGTTCAGGAACTCAGGTCTGTTTAGACGGCTGCAGGAAGGGATTTACTTCCCGGACCAGAAAATAACCCTTGGGGATGTGGAGATGCCTACAGTGATCCTCGGGGACCCAGCCTACCCGCTAATGCCCTGGCTCATGAAGCCCTATACTGGCGCCCTGGACACTGAAAAAGAACTGTTCAACTACCAGCTGAGCAAGTGCAGAATGGTGGTGGAGTGTGCTTTTGGCCGTCTCAAAGGGAGATGGAGAAGCTTACTGACTCGCTGTGATCTCAGCGAAACCAATATCCCCATTGTTATAGCAGCTTGCTGTGTGCTCCACAATCTATGTGAGAGCAAGGGGGAGACCTTTATGGCGGGGTGGGAGGTTGAGGCAAATAGCCTGGCTGCTGATTACGCCTAGCCAGACAGCCGTGCGATTAGAAGAGCCCAGCGGGACGCGCTGTGCATCCGGGAGGCTTTGAAAGCTAGGTTCCTCAGTGAGCAGGGTAATCTGTGACTATTAACTTTGTTTAAAGAGAAGCTGAACCTGCCCCCGTTTCTTTACCCAGTTTATGTTGACTATCCTCTCCAGCTACATAACTCCTTCACCCCCTTCCCAAAAAATAAAATCAGTTCTATTTTCTTAATGAACACCGTTGTCTTTATTACTGTTTTCGCGGGAATGTTTTAAACCTGGGACGCAGACTGCGGTGGGGGGCGGGTGTAGTGTAGTGATGCAAATGATGCCTCTAAACTCCAGGAATGACAGGCTCCGCAGTGGTGGACTGGTTGTTTCAACGGAGCCTGCCAGCCGTCCTGGGCGGGACTGCGTGTATGTGTCGGCTATGTGACTTTCTGGCAGGGGGAGGAGGGTTACAGATCCCCTGCTGCGTGGCTCCGTGATCCAGGATAAGGACCGCTGCATAAGATCTGTAACTGCCCTCCCCCGCCACAAAGTCACAGAGCAACCCCCCCCACACAGAACATGAAAACCACCTCCCAGACTGACCAGGGTAACTAGTAACTGCACTGTGTATGTGCCCTGCTGCTGGACCTGCCCCCGCCTCTGTACCCTGCTAAAGGTGACTGTCCTGTCCAATTACCAACCACCTTCCCCCCCTTCAGACAGACTCTCCTCCAAAAGAAAATGATGGAAACAGTAATTAACAGAAACGTATATTTTATTAGCAACTACACATGAAACGGGGGGGTGAAACTTGGACGGGGGCTTGTGTGAGGTGGGTAGGAAAGGACTTTTCAAATTTTGGGGAATGAGAGCCTTCTAGGGCTAGAGCAGTCTGCAGGGGTGGAGTGAAAGTTTTCACGGCCCCTGCCGCCCCTCTTTCTTTGGACTTTGGGTGAGGGGGGTATGGGACTTGGTGGCGGGGGAGGGTGGTTACAGACTGCAGCGGGGCTCTCTCCTCCTGCCTCCGGTCCTGCAGAACATCCACAAGGCGCCGGAGCGTGTCCGTTTGCTCCCTCATCAGTCCAAGCAGCGTTTGAGTTGCCTGCTGGTCTTCCTGACGCCACCTCTCCTCCCGTTCCATGTTTGCTCGGTGCATTTGGGACAAGTTCTCCCTCCACTGTGTCTGCTGGGCTGCCTGGGCTCGGGAGCAGCCCATTAGTTCTGAGAACATGTCCTCCCGCGTCGTCTTCTTCCTCCGCCTAATCTGCGCTAGCCTCTGGGAGTGTGATGCCAGGCTGGGTTGGGAGACAGTCGCAGATGTGTCTGTGGGAATGGGAAAAAGGGAGTGAATTCCTGAGACAGATAAATGAATTTGTGAACAAAGAACATAGTCTTTCTCTGTGAACAAGACCATGCACTGCACCTATCACATGCGCACTCAGGACAAGGTCGAATTTTCGGCCCTCGCCTTCAGTGCCTGTGGTCTTGCACTGGCGATCTGAGAAGCGGGGCAGGACACTGGAATTTGTGTAGCAGCAAACATGGTAAGCCGTAGACTTGTGGCTGCTTAAAACTTTAATAGTAGCACTGGCCTCCTTTCACATTGAAAGCAATGCCAGTCTCTGCTGCCAGCAATCAGGCAAGCATGAACTGTGCCCCTGTCCCACCCCCTCGCGGCTGTCCCAGAGAAAGATCCCTGTATGCTGCCCCTCTCCCGCCTCCACCGCGTGGCTGTAAAGCAGTCCCAATACTAACATTCCCCTACCTAATTCAAAGCAGGGCATCATGAGCGACATCACCCTGATGAGGATCTTGGACAGCGAAAAGGAACGGATGCTTAGGGAAAGCCTGCAAAAACCAGGGCCGTATGCCGCCATGCTCTGCAGGGCAATGATCCCTGAGTACTTGATTGTCTCCTGGCACGGAAACGTTTCGTACCACGGAGGACCCAATAAGGCCGCTCTCCCCAGGAACCTGATGAACAGGCTTGGACATTACCTCCAGGAGAGCTTCGTTGAGATCTCCCATGAGGATTTCATCTCTATCCCCGGACATATAGACCGGATTTTGGTGTAGCTGCACTGGCAGGGACTAAAGAGTGGAGCGTCTTGGGCAGCAGAATCATGAAAAACCGGACATTGTTAGATTTTTTTTAAATAGTTGGGACTAAATAGTTAAGCGCCTAGGGCAAAGAAATCATGAAAAACCCATTGTTAATATTATTAATATTCCAGTTTTGTTAAAAATAAATGTTTAGCTTTTTAAAACACTTACTGCTTGATCCTTCCCCTGATTCTGTGTCCGGGGTAACGGCTGGGGACGGTTGGTAGGGGATCTCTGTTAGAGTGATGAAGAGCTCCTGGCTGTCGGGGAAATCAGCGGTGCAAGCGCTGTCGACTGCCTCGTCCTCCTCATCTCCTTCCTCATCTTCCCCGTCCGCTAACATGTCCGAGGAACCGGCCGCGGACAATATCCCATCCTCAGAGTTCACGGTCACTGGTAGGGTAGTGGTGGCGGCCGCACCTAGGATGGAATGCAGTGCCTCGTAGAAACGGGATGTGTGGGGCTGGGATCCGCAGCGTCCGTTTGCCTCTTTGGTTTTTTGGTAGCCTTGTCTCAGCTCCTTGATTTTCACGCGGCACTGCGTTGCATCCCGGCTGTATCCTCTCTCTGCCATGGCTTTAGAGATCTTCTCATAGATCTTTGCATTCCGTCTTTTGGAGCGCAGCTCGGAAAGCACGGACTCATCGCCCCACACAGCGATGAGATCCAAGACTTCCCGATCAGTCCATGCTGGGGCCCTCTTTCTATTCTGGGATTGCACGGTCACGTCTGCTGGAGAGCTCTGCATCGTTGCCAGTGCTGCTGAGCTCGCCACGATGTCCAAACAGGAAATGCGATTCAAACTGCCCAGACAGGAAAAGGAATTCAAATTTTCCCGGGGCTTTTCCTGTGTGGCTGGTCAGAGCATCCGAGCTCGGACTGCTGTCCAGAGCGTCAACAGAGTGGTGCACTGTGGGATAGCTCCTGGAGCTATTAGCATCGATTTCCATCCACACCTAGCCTAATTCGATATAGCCATTTCAAATTTAGCGCTACTCCTCTCGTTGGGGAGGAGTACAGAAGTCGAATTTAAGAGAGCTCTATGTCGAACTAAATAGCTTCGTGGTGTGGACGGGTGCAGGGTTAATTCGATGAAACGGCGCTAAATTCGACATAAACGCCTAGTGTAGACCAGGCCTCAGTCTTCCATAGCTCTCCAACACTCTCCATTCACCAGTGCTGCATCTAAAGTGGCTCCAGAGTGCCCTCCTAGTTTATGGATCGCTCCTCCCCTCTCTTTGCCAATTGAGCAGTGTTGGGGCTGACTGCTGGCCCAACCGTACGTTGGCCAGCAGCCCTCTCCAGCTGGTGACGTATGTCCCCCTTGCTGACACTCACACTGGTCATATCCATCCTAGGGTAGCCCTGCCCATCTGTCCCATTTCTCTCCTCAGCCCCTCAACATAAGGTCAGTGGCAGTCACTGTCATCTGCTTCTCCAGCTCCCCATGCCTGGTAGATATGACTAGGTCCTTGCTCTCAGGATCTCCTTCCATCCTCCTCAAGTGAAATTTCACTTTGGCTGAGGAGATGTAAGGACAGCTCTGCATCCCCCATTCTCCTGCAGTCAGATCCAGGCCCAGGCAAGCATCATGTCCTCTTCCTTTTCTCTTTATTCAATGTTTTGAGTACAGTGTTTGTCAAGGGGTGGGAAATCATCATTATGTCTATGTCAGAGAGACTGAAGTACAGTGAAGTGACTTGCCTAAGGTCACAGAACAGGTCAGGGATAGAGCTGGGAACAGAACCCAGGTCTCCAGTCTAAGTTCCTGTGCAGCATCCTAGGCACTGAGCCATGTTATCAGTGTAAGAATGTAAGGGCTCATCTGGACAACTCCTCAGACTGAAATCCTGTAGTTATCTAAAGAACAAATAAGGCAGGAACGGTTGCATATAAAGTGTCACAGCTGACCTCTTTCAACCTTGGCCTTCAGGAACCTTTTTCTGTTGCTGAGAGGGTACAATGTCTGTCCTCATTCAATCATTGTTTTTTCCTTCTGAAACTGCCAATAAAGGTAGCAATTTGTATCAGTGGTTGCACACACCTGTCCCCTATAAGCTGGATTTAGACTTCCCACTCATTTCAAATAGAGTATCAAACAGCTACCAGCTGGAAGAGTTATTTTTTAATGTTTTTGAAATATTTTCTTTCAAGGAAGTGGAAAGAGTGGTTCATCAAGAACCTGCCTAGAGATATGAAGGCAGTTCAGCCATTTTTGGCAGCCAAGGTGGTAGTGAGTCTGTTTCTATAGCAATGGGGTTTAATACTAATTAGCGCTGTCAGTTCCGAAAAGTGCGTTGTGATTAGCTTTAAATCACTAGCAGGATTAATTCCAATCAAGAGGTACACTAATTAGGTGGTTTCTCTCAGGTATTTTACACTGCCACCCATTACTATGGAAGTTACAGGTATTTAGGTGCCTAGTTCTCACAGTAATAGGTGGCAGAGTAAAATCCCAAATAAAAAACAAAGTGCCATGTGCTAGTACACTTGACATTCTTTAAAAATACATATTAAAAGGAAAAGAGTAAGTCAGAAACCAATTCATGTATATAAGGCAATAGATCAAATCAGTGTCAAATAATGTGTGAGAGAGATAGGTGCCTAGACCATTTAAAGATCTAAATAGGAGTTCTACCTGTGCATTACTTTAGCTGAAGGGAAGATAAAACCCATATTGCTAACTGGTTTGTTAGACAGTACTTGTATCATCCAGGATACGTTATTTATTGGGTCACAATACCATTTTTCCTTCTGCCAATGCTAGGACATTATTAAGGTTGAGGAGATATACATCTTACCAAAAATAAAACACTATGGATTTAATATAGCTACACTATATTGATATTACCAACACACTCAAATCCAACGTTATTGTTTGACCCACTTACCATTTAACTTTGTTAAAGTTACTGAAAGATACTTTTCCATTGACCTTGTTGATTTCATTATCATTTACTTCTTACAAGTTACAGTTTGTTAAGTGTGCTGCTAGAAAGCTTATTTAGATTCCAGCAAAACATCACAACTCCTTTGTTAATCTCCTTTCACCCACCTTGTTCTGTTTCATAGCAAAAATTGCTCTATTTACTGTTCTTTTATGATGGCAGTGTTGTGGTCTTGCTCTTTGCTAAGTGACTAGCCTTTGAGTGTTTTTAATCCTGGCTGTCTCCTCTGTTACTCGGACAATCTCTTCTGCATCTTTCCTCTCCAGTCAGATCACATTATCTCCAACACACTCAAGACTTTCTCTCTTTCTGGTCCACTGATCCAGAAATAATTTCTCTGTAACATTACCTTTTTCTGCTTTTTTTATTCCCACTGAAAAACTCATTGTAGGGACCCAGCGTGGCTGCCCTCCGAACCTGAGGGTAAAGGGCCGCTCTCTCGGCCTGAGTGGGCGGGGCCAGGCCAAGCTCACTCCAACCCCCCCGGAAGGAGAGGGGTGGAACAGGAAGTATAAAGGGCAGGGCCCTTAGCTCAGTCAGGGCAGCACCAGGGAGGGAGGCAGACGCAGACCGCGGGCTGCTCCCTTCAGACCTTGCTGCCACGCCAGGGGAGGCCTGGACCAGTGGAAACCTCGCCTGGAGGAAGGACTGGGGCTGCCAGAACTGCCTGCTGCCGAGTACCCCGAGGAACTGGAGGAGCCGTAGGGGGAGCTGGAGCTACCAGCAGCCAAGGAGTGGGAGGAGCTGGAGGAGCCTGAGCCAGAGGGGGAGCTGGAGCTGCCAACCGATCACAGACCCCATGGACTCAGTGGCGGGACCCTTGTCCTGACACTGTCAGGGCCCTGGGCTGGAACGCAGTGGTGTAGGGTGGGCCTGCGTTCCCCTACTCGGCCGACCCACGTCGGGACCATAACCCCGACAGCGCTCCCCTGCCTGAGGGGCGCGCTACTGACCTTTGCCGGCGCTCC
>NW_020664439.1:25333478-25358881 GCF_002925995.2 Terrapene triunguis | reverse complement strand
TTGCCGGCGCTCCCCTGCCTGAGGGGCGCGCTACTGACCTTTGCCGGTGCTCCCCTGCCTGAGGGGCGCGCTATGGACCTTTGCCGGCGCTCCCCTGCCTGACGGGCGCGTTCCGGACACCGGCTAGCGCTCTTCCCGCCATTAATTCCCCAGTGGCAGAGGCGTAACCCAGGCTGGCCAGTGACGTTGTAGCTCTCCACCACCCCCTAGCGGGTCAGTGGACCGACCGACACCGATCACAAGTGGTGGAGAATGCGGGTAGCCCCCCCTATCCCTGCTGGAAGGGATTAGAGCAAGGAGGCAGCGATAGCCCCCTAATTGGAATATGGAGATGGAGAGGCTTATCAAGGTGCTGGCCGAGAGTCAGCAGCAGCAGCAGCAGCAACAACTCATACAGCAGCTGGGTACCCACCAGCAGCAGTTACTTCAAACCTTGGGGGCCCAGCACCACGAACAACAGACCCAATGTTTCCAGCAACTTGCCACCCTGTGGCCGAGCCCCGGTGGGGCCCAACCGGGCGGGGCGGTCACCCCCAATCCCCCGGCTCCACCAATGCGTCTGGCCAAGACGGGGCCTGAGGATGACCCAGAGGCTTATCTGGTGACCTTCGAGTGGGTTGCTGCAGTAGCTGGTTGGGCTCCGGACCAATGGGCAACCCTTCTCGCCCCCTATCTAACAGGGCCGGCCCAGAAGGCTTACCGGGGGCTACCAGACGATGAGGCCCATGTTTATGCCCGAGTGAAAGCCTTCGACATCACCCCGGAGACCTTTTGGCGACGGTTTCGAGGAAAGCTTTACCCACCGGGCGCTCGGCCCCGGGCCGTGGCCCAGGAATTAAAGGATGCAGCGTGCCGATGGCTACAACCCGAGCATCGAACTGTGGCTGAGGTGACAGAACAGATCATCCTCGAGCAATTCGTGCACATCCTCCCGACTCCAGGGAGGGCGTGGGTGTTGCGGCACCGACCTCAAATTCTGAGTGCAGCTGTCACGCTTATGGAGAACTTTCTAGAGGCCAAGGCCCCAGTAGGACCAGCAGCCCAGCCCCCAAATTCTGGACCCGGCACTCAGAAGCCTGAAAAGGGGTCCACCCCCAAAGCCGACGTGCCAACCCGAGCCCGACGACCAAACGGCGGTGGCACTACTTTTTCCCGACGCCCCGATGCTCCACCGCCCACGCCGTCCGGACGCTTGACCCGACCATCAGGCCCCGGCCAACCCCGCGGCCGGGCCACACAGAGGTAGGACCTTGCTTTCAGTGTGGCGAGTACGGTCACCTGCAACGAGACTGTACGGCGATGGAATGCGACTTTGGCCGGGTGTACACCGGGGAGCGCCGGGCCCGCCTGCCATCCGCGGCCAAATTGACGGCCCCCATAGACATCGCCGGGACACCCGTTGTGGGTCTAATTGATTCAGGCTGTGGGCAGACTCTTGTCCACCAGGCCCTCCTCGCGGATCATTGGGGAGGTACGGATACAGTGTATACATGGGGACGTGAAACCGTACCCCATGGTTCAGGTCCCTCTCACGGTGAACGTGGCAACTCAGTTAATGAACGTGGCAGTGGCCCCATCTCTTGCCTACCTGGTCATTCTGAGCCGGGACTGGCCAGATTTCATCGAGGTGCTCCGATCCCTATCTCCGGAAGAGGCGTTCGAGGGAGCTTCCCCTGAGACAGACACAGGCCCCGGGGTGTGTCCCGACCCCGGCGTTGACCCATCACTCTCACCCAGGCAGGACGGCCGGGAGACGGGGGGGCCCCCGGTGGACATTGTGGACTTTAGCAGAGATCAAAGGGAAGACCCTATCCTCCGGTTTGCCTATGAACAGCTGGCATGGGTAGAGGGAAAGGTCGTGGAGGCCCAGCGGGCTACCCAATGGCCTAGGTTTGAACTCAATCACGATTGTCTCTACCGCGTGGAGTGAGACCCTCAAACCCAAGATGTCCGGACCCAACTCATGGTTCCCCACATTCATCGGCAGGCTGTCCTGAAGCTGGCCCATGACATCCCGGCCGCAGGCCATTTAGGACCGGAGAAAACCGCGGCTAGGGTCCTGGCCAAGTTCTTCTGGCCCGGCATCCACCGCGAGGTGAAGGATTACTGTGGGTCATGCCCGGACTGCCAACACACCGCCCCGGCCGGGGTCCGGAAGGCCCCCCTGGTCCTGTTACCAACGGTGGGCGTTCTGTTTGAACGAGTAGCGATGGACCTGGTCGGACCCTTCCCAAAAAGTCAGGCAGGCTACCAATATATCCTTGTCTTGATGGACTACGCCACCCGCTTCCCCGAGGCTGTCCCCTTAAGAAGTATCACTGCCTGCACTATTGCAGCGGAGCTCGTGAAGATCTTCGCCAGGGTAGGCTTCCCTCGGGAGATACTCACTGACCAAGGGACCAACTTCACCTCTAAGTTGTTCCGTCAGGTGTGTGCCCTGCTAGGGATTAAGAAACTGCAGACCTCGGTCTACCATCCCCAGACTGATGGGTTAGTCGAACGTTTTAATCGGACCCTGAAGGGAATGTTGCGATGCTTCCCCACCCAGGACCTCCGCCAGTGGGATCAACTACTTCCCCCTTTACTACTGGCGGTTCGGGAAGTTCCGCAGGCTTCCACGAAGTTCTCTCCGTTTGAGCTCCTCTATGGGCGACGACCCCGCGGAGTGATGGACCTCCTGAGAGAAACTTGGGAGCGTACACCATCCTCAACGCAGGACCTCTTACAATACGTCTTACAGCTGCAGGGGCGGCTGGCCCGGGCGGGTGAGCTCACGAGGGAGAAGTTAAAAACAGCCCACAGGGCCCAGAAGCAGCAATATAATCGGGGCACTCAGGCCCGATTATTTGCCCCAGGGGACAGAGTCCTCCTTCTGCTCCCCTCAGAGGAATCAAAACTTTTTGCCCGCTGGCAGGGCCCGTATGAAGTCCTTCACCAAGTGGGGCCTGTCACTTATGAAATCCGGCAACCTGGTCACCAGAAGGAAAAGCAGATTTATCATGTAAATCTTTTAAAACCCTGGCGGGAACGGGAAGGACTACTAATTGCCCCGTACCTGCCTGAACCAGACCTTGGGCCACAACTCCCCGAAGAGTCCGATAATGGTGCACCCCAGCTAGCCGAGACGCTCACCGCCGAGCAGCGAGAACAGGCCCTCTGCCTAGTGAGGGCGTTCCCCAGGACCTTCACCACGAAGCCCGGATGGGCTACGCTCGCCTACCATGCAATCCAGACCGACCCCGGGGTGGTGGTCCGAGAGACGACCCGGCCATTGCCTAGGCGAATGCGGGAGGCCGTGGAGGAGGAAGTCCAGGCCATGTTGGGGCTGGGTGTTATTGAGCATTCCCAGAGCGAATGGCGGAGCCCCGTCGTCCTTGTCCCGAAGCCAGATGGGAGCCGGTGGTTTTGCATTGACTTTCGGAGAGTCAACGCCATTTCAAAGTTTGACGCATATCCAATGCCCCGCGTCAATGAGCTCCTTGACCGGCTTGGAGAAGCTTGTTATATCACCACGTTAGATCTCACCAAGGGGTACTGGCAGATCCCCTTGGAACCTCGATCCAAGGAGAAGACCGCGTTTGCCACCCCTTCAGGGCTGTACCAGTTTACCCGGATGCCTTTCGGCCTCCATGGGGCCCCAGCAACCTTCCAGCGCTTGATGGATCAGATTTTGCAACCACACACCAAGTACGCCGCCGCCTACCTGGATGATGTGGTCATCTATGGCAGCAACTGGGGGGGAACACCTCAACCAAGTAGCGGCTGTCCTCCGGGACCTCCGTGCCGCCGGCCTCACAGCCAATCCAAAAAAAATGCCGAATCGGGTGGGAAGAAACCACGTATCTGGGGTACACCCTGGGGTGGGGACAGGTACGCCTCCTCATCGGGAAGGTCCAAGCACTCCAGGAATGTAGGCGCCGACCACGAAGAGGCAGGTGCATCAATTCTTGGGCCTAGCTGGTTATTACCGGCGGTTTGTACCCCACTTAGCAACCATTACGGCCCCTCTGACAGAGCTCCTGACCAAAGATAGCCCTCGCAGAGTGTGCTGGTCCGACGACTGCGAGGAGGCCTTTCAAACTGTCAAAGACCGCCTGTGTAGTGAGCCAGTACTCTTCAGCCCAGACTTTCATCGTGATTTCATTGTTCAGACTGATGCCTCCGGCGTGGGGCTTCGGGCAGTCCTCTCACAGGAGGTGGACGGGGAGGAACACCCTATTGTTTACATCAGTCAGAAGCTGTTCCCCCGGGAGCGGAATTATTCCATCCTTGAGAAAGAGGCCCTAGCTGTTAAGTGGGCAGTTGATGCCCTCCGCTACTACCTCCTCAGGGCCCCCTTTATACTGGTTACAGATCATGCACCCCTGAAGTGGCTCAACAAGATGAAGGACGCGAATGCCCGCCTTCAGTGATGGTATCTTACTCTACAACCCTACGCCTTTACGATTCGCCATCGGGCGGGACGGGACAATGCCAATGCAGACTTTCTCTCCTGCCTGGGGGAGGCTGAGGATGCCAGCTCCGAGGTTAGGGAGCTGGATTTGAAGGGTGGGGTATGTAGGGACGCAGCGTGGCTGCCCTCCAAACCTGAGGGTAAAGGGCCGCTCTCTCGGCCTGAGTGGGCGGGGCCAGGCCAAGCTCACTCCAACCCCCCCGGAAGGAGAGGGGTGGAACAGGAAGTATAAAGGGCAGGGCCCTTAGCTCAGTCAGGGCAGCACCAGGGAGGGAGGCAGACGCAGACCGCGGGCTGCTCCCTTCAGACCTTGCTGCCACGCCAGGGGAGGCCCTGGACCAGTGGAAACCTCACCTGGAGGAAGGACTGGGGCTGCCAGAACTGCCTGCTGCCGAGTACCCCGAGGAACTGGAGGAGCCGGCGCTCCCCTGCCTGAGGGGCGCGCTACTGACCTTTGCCGGCGCTCCCCTGCCTTAGGGGCATGCTACGGACCTTTGCCGGCGCTCCCCTTCCTGAGGGGCGTGCTACGGACCTTTGCCGGCGCTCCCCTGCCTGAGGGGCGTGCTACGGACCTTTGCCGGCGCTCCCCTGCCTGAGGGGCGCGTTCCGGACGCCAGCTAGCGCTCTTCCCGCCGCTAATTCCGCAGTGGCAGAGGCGTAACCCAGGCCAGCCAGTGACGTTGTAGCTCTCCACCGCCCCCTAGCGGGTCGGTGGACCCACCGACACCGATCACACTCATTTACTTTGATTTGTCCATGCTAAGTTGTATAACTTTATTTTGCATTAAGATCAGCATTTGGATCTTTAAGACAGATCTGCACAGCACTTTGTAAAGCTTGCATGGCTTGCAAAATAATACATTTGATTACTATGATTAAAATTGGTATGTGTTTGTAATACTTTCCTGAATGAGAGTAAATCTCTCCTTAATCTTTACTATCAGCTATACATCTGTAATTACTAGTTGAGTATAATAATAGCTAGTATTACTGAGGGGAATGCAAATCTGACACACATAAATACAGATACGGTCCTTGAGCCTTATCATTGCAGCTAGTCACTGTGGAATAGGTCTTCTGCCCTGCAGAGTTAATAGCACTGAATAATACTGATTCTCTGTTAGAAAAGGAAGGCTTTAAAAAAAAAATCCAGGAAATCAGTATTATTCAGTGGTACTAACCCTGCAGGGCAGAAGGCCTGCCCCCTACTGGCTAGTCGCAATTTTAAGGCTCAAAGGCCGTCTTAACAAAGAGAGCTATCGACCCCCGCCAAAAAAAAAGAGATTTTTGAGCTTCCGTTTTTGCCTTGCTTGTAATAGTGCAACGTCCGAAGAGCTTAGTCTTAGTCCCTATATAGACAAGTCTTTGCTTATTAGCTTCCCCTTCAAATCTTTAGGCTAGAACCTCAGTTAATCATGTTTGACTTTTCCTATTTGCAATTTTACTTCAGCCCCTGGAAAGTAAAATTATTTGCAAAATAGTTATCATTGAAATGTTCTGTTCATTTCAAATTGCTCCAAAAGAGCAATGGCAGAAGGCAGAATATGTGGATTAGAGCAACAGCAATAATAATGCAGTAATGGTTCTGTTTATTGAGGACTATTTTTAGTACTTGGCACAGAGGTACTCAAATTGATTTGCACATATACTTTTTTAAAAGCTATAAATGACTCTAGGAATTGAATATGGGATAGAGCTTTCACTTCTAGGTAACCAATTTGAATCTGGGCTGGGTTGGTAGTGATTTGAATTAGTTTCTATTTGATGCTTGTTCAGTAGCTTTAGTGAAATGTGTAGGTGGTTTCAGTCCATTGGCACCCCCTGTTGTAAAATAGAGAGGTCAAGGATTAATTGGGACATGGATAGTGAACTACTCATAGAGATGTCCCCTTCAGGTAAAGGATGAGACATACATTGATAGGCTGGTGTGGGAGAGGCTAGCTCTGTCACTGTCCGCACCGTGTAGACAGAAAATGTCAGACTCCAAGGATTTCCTTCTTTCATTGACTGTGTCTGTCATAGATAGTTTCTTCCCCCTTTCAAATTTCCCAGAGTAGCTACCACCAGTCAGCTCTTTCCATGGTAGCAACAATAGGAGCATTCGTGTAAACCAACTGCTGATGTTCTAAGCATAGCATTGTCTAACCTGCTCTGAACAATTCTAGATGGCACATGGTAAAACACTGATGGTTGCCAGCCCCATGTCTTGTCTTCGAGCTCACAACAACTGCTACCACAGATTGAATGTAACAATGGTGGGAAACTGAGAGGCAAGTGTCTGGTGTAGACGTGGTCCTTAGCATCAAACTCATTAAGTTTTGTTTTAAAACAAACTAGATTACACCTATCTGATCATTCTCCTTAATAGCCATATTTACACTTATCCCTCACCTCCCCCCGAGACAAATCCTCTTCCAAGGAGGAGGGGAATCAATTTTCTTCCTTCATGGTGTGAAGGAGAACAAAACTCCAAACAACCTGCAGGGACAGAGTGGAAGGAACAGAGGGGAGAAAGCAGGTACATGGAATGCCTCCCTACTCCTCCCATGTAGCTGACCATGCTCAGCACTTCACTATGTGCAAACGTTGCCTTGTGCGGTTTGACAGAAGGTGTCAGTATTAGAGCTGAAACTAGTCCCTTGCTTAGACCATTAGCACATACTGCCTCCCACTCTATTGAGCTGCCCTCCTTATGACTCATGGGTCATTCTGGTTGCTCAGCGGAGGAGCAGTCTCAGAAAGATAGTTGTTAGTGCTCTGTTGTCACTAGTGATAACCTGTATGGCACTGCGCCCTACAGCTGACTTCAGGAAACAGCTACTGGCAAGCAGTCTCCTTTAACTCTTCCTACCATTAGTGAACTGGTTAAAATAAATTCACAGCAGTTGCCATGAGACACAGAAAAAACCCCCAGCCCAAATAGAGTTGTTTTCGCAGGGCAAAGTCCTCAATAATAGACACACCTATAAACTAATGGGCAAGAGAAACTGTAAACCTTTTATTATAAACAATGGCAATACTTTGACAGAACAGCTAAGCTTCTCCTTCTCTTTCACAGAAAAATTATAAGTGAAGGTAGTAATTATAAGTGACGGTAGTACATGGAGAAACAAGGACATTTCTGTGACTGGTGACAAACTAGTTTATAGTGACAAAATTCCAATGACAAGGAATTTTGTAGAAATCAAGAAAACCAATGAAAGAATAAAGGATTATTCAATTTGGAAATGCAAAGGAATGCAGCACAAAGGCTGACAACTTCTAAAAGTTGTCAGCTGATGGGGTAGTTTTGAAAATCTCAGTTCCAGGTGTTAGGAAATCACAAGGATTTTAGTTGGTGCCGTAGACGTAGCAAAAACTACAGATAGAATGAGCAAGAGAAGCAGCGGTGGGGTAGAAATCACTTATGTCAACAACTGGAGAGTAAGCTGAGGAAATGTGGTAGAAATATTAGACCCTGAAATTACTTGTACTTACAATAGTACTAAGTACTAAAAGTAATCCATCTGTTCTAAAAGCACAAATACTCTGACATGATGAGAATGCTCCATTACTTACAGAAATAGACTTGGTAATAGAGGACACCTCGTGGTAGTTAGGGGTAATTGTATGACTAAGAACTGTAATACTGTACTTGTGAATTCATAACGGAATCTGCTTGTAGTGGAACAATGCTAAAGATGATTTGCTCTGTCAGCATTTGCCCTTCAAATAACTCTAAATATACATGACAAAGTGACCAGAAAAACAAATATACACATTTACACAGACCATGACAGCTCTGAAATCTACTGGTATGCTCAGCACAGTCATTTTAAAAAATTCATAAGCAACAGATATAAACTGGTACTGAAGGCATTTAATCCTGGATTGTACAAATTATCCTGAATTGGGGATGGGAGGTGCAGAAGAAGAGACTTGCCAACACTCAAAAATGATTTGTGCAGTTGGATTCCACCAAAATTTCACTTTTCTGTATTTGCTTATTATTTAAGTGCTGTGCCCAATAGAAGATATTATCTTCCCCCTCTGGAGATAGACTTGTAATCTAAATAGGTGACCACTACAAATCACTAGGAGACCCACAGGTTCTAACTTGGAACCTCTTCCTGTCCTCCTCTTTTTTAATATTGTGGGAGAAAGGAGTTTTGTGGGAGGAAGGTAGGTCTGAGGAGGAATTTGAAAGAAGAAAGCATCTGCTGAAACACTTGCTACCTTGACTAGAGGCACTCATGCTACATCCCCTTGTTATGCTGCTCCTTAGCTCCTGGTTAATTTCCTAATTTCTATAATATTTGGGTATAAATATTTGCTTCCCCACATAACTCACAGCAACAAACTATGAGATGTATGCATCAGATAACAGTCATACCGCTCAATTGCTTTTTCACTTAGTCATATTTATACATTATTTATTGATAGTTTACAGGAAATACAAGGGAAAAAAATAAAACAAATAGCAATCAAAGAACACAGAGACCTCTAAATATCATAAGCCGATACTGACTTCTCCTGAACCTGGCAGTCAAGACTTACGTAACTTGAGACATAAATAGTAACAAGGCAAAACTACTCAAATGAAAAGTTATGATGACTATTAAGAAAAAAACCCCTCCAGATAGATAGAGTGATGTTAGACTATAGAATAATCTCAAGGAAAGTAATGGAAGCCCTGTATCTTATCTATATAAAACAGGAGTAGACAAAATACTAGCTAAGGGCCAAATTCTGACATTCATGCTCAGTACCCCCTTACTCTATGTAGAGTCCCACTAACTTCAATAGGACCTTTTTTTGTGTGTAGCAAGTTTAAAGTTTTTAAGGTTTAAAGAATTGCTACAGGCTTACTGCTCGGGGAAAGAGATTTGAAGCTGGCAGAGGAGAGCAGGGCCTTGCCTGCCTGAGGTTGCATGTAGCCTAAGGATTCATAACAAAATCAGGTCCTAAATCTGTGGATTCTGGGCATCCACCTGACGTGCTAGTTCTTCTGTATTATTCCCCAATCCCTACCCCCTCGCAGCATGGCTGCCCCAAGTGTCATATGGACACAGTGCACAGCTAAGGCTAGAATCCAACACCCCCACCCCCGACACAAGTAGAATTTGCAATGGTGATGCTGCATATGTTTCACTTGGAAATCTGCCATTGGTTCTGAGGAAGCATTCTGTGCATTGCCAACCTCAAGCCTTCAAGCTTCCAAAAATCATGAGATTGGATTAATAATCATCAGATTTTTTTAATAAAAAAAAGTTGGGTCCTTTTTTATTTGCTTTCTGGCTTCATGGTTTCAAGCTTTTCTTTCCAACTACAGCATCTAGAAACTTTTATTCTTAAAAAAACGAAAGCTGAGCTTCTCAGTCACATGGCATCAGGAGTTGGGGCTGGAAGAAAAACACCACAGAGTCATCGTAAAATCAAAAGCTGGCATCATTGTATAGATTAGGTGTTCTGTGGTGTAGAGCCATGTCTGGACATAATGTGGAATCTATTGATTATAGGAGGGGTGATGTAATGGTTTATAACACATAATCTTAGCCATTACATTTCTAAAGAATTTCCAGACTACAGCGTCTCACAGCAGACAGACTTGGAGAGCAGATCCAATTCAAGATTGCTGCTGTTACAGAGTGAGTCTCCCATGCTGACCTTGTGCCCTCTCTATCAAGGAGACTTTGCATTTGTTTATTTGTGGGGTTCCCCCCCTCTGTCTAAAACAAAAGTAATTCCACATGAAAACATGTTTTCTCTTGTCTGTATTAGTGTTGTCAATCCCAAGCTGTCATAACTATAAAGGGAAGGGTAACAGCTCTCCTGTGTACAGTACTATAAAATCCCTCCTGGCCAGAGACTCCAAAATCCTTTTACCTGTAAAGGGTTAAGAAGCTCAGGTAACCTGGCTGACACCTGACCCAAAGGACCAATAAGGGGACAAGATACTTTCAAATCTTGGGGGGGGGAAGGCTTTTGTTTTGTGCTCTTTGTTTTGGGGGTTGTTCGCTCTTGGGACTAAGAGGGACCAGACATCAATCCAGGCTCTCCACATCTTTCTGAACAAGTCTCTCATATTTCAAACTTGTAAGTAAACAGCCAGGCAAGGTGTGTTAGTATACCTTTGTTTTCTCAACTTGTAAATGTACCTTTTACTAGAGTGTTTATCTCTGTTTGCTGTACTTTGAACCTAAGGCTAGAGGGGGGTCCTCTGAGCTCTTTAAGTTTGATTACCCTGTAAAGTTATTTTCCATCCTGATTTTACAGAGATGATTTTTACCTTTTTCTTTAATTAAAAGCCTTCTTTTTAAGAACCTGATTGATTTTTCCTTGTTTTTAGATCCAAGGGGGTTGGATCTTGATCCACCAGGAGTTGGTGGGAGGAAGGAGGGGGGATGGTTAATTTCTCCTTGTTTTAAGATCCAAGGGGTTTGGATCTGTATTCACCAGGGAATTGGTGAAGAGTTTCTCAAGGCTTCCCAGGGAAGGGACTGAGCTTTGGGAATGGTGGCAGCGGACCAGATCTAAGCTGGTAGTTAAGCTTAGAAGTTTTCATGCAGGCCCCCACATTTGTACCCTAAAGTTCAGAGTGGGGAAGCAGCCTTGACACAAGCATTCAAGAATCATGAGATAGCCCTCCAAGAAGTTGGCAACACTGATATTGAAAAGATAGCAATATCTTACAGCTAGAGGTGGTGGCAGACTGTTTTTTTGGTCCCATGAAAAGAGTAAAAGATTTCAAAATTTCTTCCTGTTCTGCATCAGCATGAAATGGAGACCATGACCTTTTCCCATGACAAACCAGAGAGAGACATCTACACCAGAAAAGCCAATAACCCAGTGTTTAGGGTGCTCACCTGCGATGTGGGAAACTCGGACTTGAATCTGGGTCTTCCACATACATGCCCGAATCATTGGGCTATAGTCAGTTCCGCCAGCCCTATGTATAATTATTTATAGAGAGTGAGAAGATATTCAAAACCACTAGCCAGCTGGTTAGGGCACTCAGTTGGGACGTGAGATACCCAGTTTCAAGTCTCTACTCCAAATCAGTGCTCTAACCACTGGGATTTTGGTTGGCTGTCTCTCTGACCACAAATTCTACCCCAGACCAGAAAAACCTTCTCAACAAAAGTTTAATCAAAACTGGTATGTTCTCATTAAAAAGTTTGTTTCAACAAATTGGTATTTTGCAACACAGTGTGTCCTTAAAACTCCTGCCCAGTTCTACTTAGGGCACAACTAAAGATGCTGTAGCATTAGCTTAGTTTTGTAGTATTGCCTAAAGGCCCCAGTTTGGATTTGGTGCCTCATTGTGCTGGGCACTTCAAACCGAGTAAGAGAGCCCCTGCCCCAAAGAGCTTACAGTCTACTGATAACTTGTTACCAGTCTAACGGTACCAGAGCAAGTTCTGGAATTTTTCCTTTGCTAGTATCAATAAGAAGTTGCACTCTCTTCTTTGTGTTTGCAAATGTATTTCTCTTCCACAGGTGGTCTCCCCTAAATTTTACTTTCTGCAGTCCTTAGAGACATTCAGTTAGGCAGCTTTTTTATATTTCTAATATAGAGGCACAACAAAAGCTAAGCTGATGCAAGCGCCACTCTATTGTTTTGCATTTGTAATACCTAGAATACAGGTCACTGGATCTAGGTCAACACACTTTTAAATTAATTTTGATACGATAATATTCACTTCATTCCAGAAATTTTATCAAAAAATTCTAAATATGCTAGGAGATGCCTCATTGTATTTTAAATTTGAGATAAATGAGGTTGTAATACTTTAAGGTAAGTGTAAAGTATACCCTAGCCACAAAATTAAATTAGATTAAGCTATGTCCACTGGTAATATACACTTTCATTGCATTCAACACCTGATCCCAGTTATTTTTTTGGCATAGATTTGAAATCTCATTAACTCTCTCCATAGAATTCACTGCCACATAAAGTCACCAAGACAAACAGTATCAGGGCTGGTTTTGTTTTTAAAAAGAGGACTGGATAACTAACCAACAACATGTGCAGCTACATAAACCAAGACAATGTTATTACAATCACCAAAACTCATGCCTCAGCAAGAAGGCTAATGGGGGTGGGGGGAAGAGCACTAGGGAACTTAAGATAATGAGAACTTTCAATACTTTAACAAGTGAAATTGGCCTCTTTCAAGTATATTTTGGGGGTTGTGAAGGAACTGCCTTGTCCCTTGTGTTGTAATATGTTGCTATTTTCTTGTTTCCCTGTCTCATAACTATCCGGGTGCATCAGTATTTTCTACCTTTATCATAAATAATATATCCAATATTGGTCACGGTCAAAGACAAGATACCCAGACTAAATGGACCATGAGAATGAGACTATGTTCTTTATTGACATAATTGAGATTGTTACTGAATTTACTTTTAGCCTTAGTCCCAATACAAGTTACCTTTTTATATTTTAGAATAAAAATTTGCAGTCTGTCCTTATTCAGTGAGGCCAACGAGAGGGCATGATTTGACCCTTAAAGTGACCCATAAGGGGCTGTTCAATAACTGAACTGAAAATGTACTTGAGGCTGACCAAAACCCTGTCTCCCCCCCGCCCCCTGTTAAATTACTTAATGGTGCCAAATGATTAAAACGTGCATTACTAATTAGATGTGCCCCTAACACAGTAAGTACAGTGGCTGAGTACTCTTTACAACTACAATTACTGTGTTTCTGCATCTTGTACAAGGGAAACCTGTGAAGTCAGTCATTAGTCTCACCCTACCAGCCTTCCATCTTTGACAGCCCCTAGTGAAATTTCAGTCTGATCTTTCTGGCTTATCCCATAGTGGAGTAAGAAGAGTCAAAATATTGCCAGCTTCCCATTAATCTATGTAGCCAATCCAAATGACTGAATTTTTGTATGTACATAGATTTAATGATTAAATCTTTGATGAGCACAGTCTCAGTTCTTTAGGGGTACTGGTGTGAGAATGACATTAGCTGTCCTTTGGCATTAACTGCAATAATAAGAATCCTTCATAACCATAATGAGCACAGCCAGACTTGAGCCATAGAGTAGATCCACGTGTCTCTTCTTTCTTGTCATGAGTGGGATGAAAGCAGATTCCCCATCCTTCCTCACACCAGGGTAACTCATTGTTTTGGCTTCAATTAGATAAATTATACACAGGTGGTCGCACCTCTTTCAAAGTCTCTTCAGCTTGACAGCAGGTTCTGGCATTCTTCCCTACCCCCTTCCTCCTCCCCCGCACCCACCGTTAGCTGCAGAGGAGGAAAGGGAAGGAAGGCTTTGCTGCTGCTGTTCCTTCCACAGCAAGGCTTTTCCAGGTCTGATCGATAACAATAGTACAAGGCTGTCTTTCAGCGGTTGTCATTCTTAATGAATGCTGCTCTGGTAACACAGGAGAGAGCAACAGCAGAGCTAAGACTTTGGTGGTAACCTGCCTTCCAGTGCACATTTGATTAAGATGGAAGGAGTTCATAGGAATAATGTCGAAGATGAACTGTTTTGTGATTCCTCCCCTGTAAGATGTGTGGTGTTTGAGGTTTGCTTTTGTTACAGAATATCAGCCAGCTAACAAGATGAAACTACATTAGGAGAGCCCCTAATGTAGTGAGTTTTCACTCAGGCAAAATCCCAGTTTAGTCAGTGAAGACCACGGGGTCAGGCCAAAGCCTATGAACAAAGTAGAGTGTAAGCTTATACTTGGAAAATTGTAATATAAACAAGCTAGTTCCCAAATGTGCTTTCATGCTACAGTGTGCTAAAATAAAGTCATTCACCTGTAATTATGACAAAAAGGGAAGAGAGACTATTTGAAGAGGTGGTTTTAAGAAGGTGAGAGAAGGGGGAATCTGGTACATGTGAGCAGGAAGAATTAAATGATTGTGTTCAATAATATTTAGCCTATTATTCAAATTGTAATCTCACCTACAATGAAGAGATAACTCAACACTTAAACTTGAAACACTTATTTGTTGAGTAAGACTTTCTCCAGCTGGTCCCATTGGCGTCAAAGGGGTTGCTTGCATGAGTGAGGATTATTCACTCTGTGAAAATTGTAGAATCCAACCGTGTTCATTTTTTTTTTTAAAGAAGGCAGAACAATAGCAATAAAGAGGCCTGCTTCTGTCATTGAAGCTAATGGTAAAATTCCAGTAAATTTCACTGGGCACATCCCAAAGTAGTTTTAAATCATCATGAAATACTGGCCAACTAGTCATTTCTAATCCAACCTCACTGAAAAAGTACTTTGTGGAACAGCTATTAAATGTATGTTAAAAATGAAATTGCATAAAGTTTAGCAGTTTTCTTCGGGTTCCTGCTACCTTATTAATCCTAGATTATACTCCCCGACCTGAGGACAATTACACCTTACTAAGTTACTGTCAGCGTTACCCTAGACAGGTAATGGGAGCAGGCTTTCAGCTCAGGTGGCTTATGGCCAGATTTAGCCAAAAGTTCAGCATATTAAATGCTTTTCGGAAAATCTAGCCACTTATTTTCATTGCTTTAAGTGGATGGTAAATGTACATACAAGAAATAAAGGAAAGATCACTCAGCTCTCAGAAGTGCTAACCGCAGAGTACCAGCTGAAATGTACACTAGACTGAAACTGTTCCCCAGTGTTGCTTTGCATTCCAAATTGCCACATTTAGTACAAACCACAGCTCCAGCTATCTAGGAAAGGACCTGCTAGAATGCCACCTGTAATGCCGTTATATAGCTACAGCATTAAGCTGATGTGCTAATTACCCAATTGGACAGTTTGATTATTTAACAAAACAGAATGAGGGGAGTGAGTGGTGTGTTACAATAGTAATATAGTGATGATTTTATTATTGTTCAAAAAAAAAATTTTAAGCTTGAAACTATTAGCTGACAGCATGGCTTGTGCAAATGGAAAGACAGAGTGAATGGTGTCCATGTAATTACTCCATAATAGGGTTTTATTTCCAGTTATAATTATGAGACTCAAACAGTTACCGTTCGCAAAATAATAGAAACATTGCCCATAGTTATGAACTTTCCGATTAAGTGGCATAT
This sequence comes from Terrapene triunguis, assembly GCF_002925995.2. Classification (NCBI taxonomy): domain Eukaryota; kingdom Metazoa; phylum Chordata; order Testudines; family Emydidae; genus Terrapene; species Terrapene triunguis. The sequence goes on along the minus strand of NW_020664439.1, from coordinate 25,343,399 downwards.
AATTTGTTCATTGTGGTATCTCTTATTCTAGCCACCATGAATTTAGTGATAATTAAAATAGTTTGCATTATAATCAAACAATTACCTCTGGGAGAAGATGTAAGCTATAATAATCCACTTGATTATGCTGCAGCGGTGCTCTGAAGTAAAAGACTTTCAAATGCTTTGAAACCAAGATACTTGCCCTCATTACATATCAGAATTATGAGACTTCAGACAGCATATGAGAATTGTGATACTTCACAGGGAAGAAGCCAAAATCCTTCTGTACCGCAAAGTATGATAGAATCATAGAGTTTAAGGCCAGGAGGTACCCCAGATCATCCAATCTGAGCGCCTGTATATCACAGGCCACCATCACCCGCATACTAAACCCAACAATGGGAATTAGACCAAAAGTATTACATACCACAGGAGACTAGACTATTATGTGCCATGTGGTAAGAATAGGAGGGATTGAGGTGCATCAGTGTTGAGATCCCTGCAATGGCATAGAGTTGATTGAGAGAGAGAGAGAGAGAGAGATTTACCCTGCTGATCGCAGCAAGAGATCCAGACCGACATGCTTCAGAGGAAGGTGAAAACCCCCAGGGTTACTGCCAATCCGACATGGGGGAACAATCCTTTCCAACCGCACTTATGGTGATCACAGTCCCTGGGCACATGAGCAATAACCAGCTGGCCAAGCACCTGAGAGAATGCTGAGTACCACCTCAGAACACCAAAATCCCCCTATCCAGTGCACCATCTCCTTCTGAGGCCATCTCTGATGCTTCAGAGAAAGGGGACAAAATAACTAACTAGCTAAATAAATAAAAATACAAACAAACTCTGCAAACTTGGGCCCTGATCCTCCAAAGGTTGCACAGATGCTGTCTGCCCTGAGTAGTTCCATTGCCTTCAATAGAACTACTCACAGTACCTAAAGTTAAGCACATGTGTAATACTTTTTAGGACTGGGGTCTTCAGCTATACCAAGTGCTTGGCTAGTAAGCTAAAGTGAGGAAACAGCACTCACCCTTTCCTAGACAGTACATAAATGTGCTGCTAAATAGAAATGGGAGAATAATTCATAACATTTAGTCAATTCATTTTACCTCTCCCACCTCCCTATGAATTGCCCTTTGAGGATTGATTTTCTTGAATTCATTTGCTATCTGAAATTTGCCAAACTTTAAGCAATTTCTGATTTCAAGATTGTTCATGAGTGGTTTGTTGCAAGTACTCAAAACATTAATTGTAATGGTTAGGGGAGTTTGAACACAAAGAAATATACCATCACCTTCCCAGACTGGAGGAGTATAATTCCTACAGTAATATTTCCAGCACAAATACTCACATGAATTCAGAATGCTGTGAATATTTAACAATATTTAATATAAATCACTATTTTCTCAACCATGATTGCCAGAAATGTATCTGTAGAACCAAAAGACAAAAAAGAGCACAAAACAGTCAAAAAATATTTGTTTAAAAATTCAAACAAATAGTTGTAAGGTGGTTTGGGTTTTTGTTTTTTGGCAATGTTTACCCAACCCTAGTAGTGAATAACTGCTTGTTTGGGGTTTTCCCTGGAATTTCACTTCCAATGCATAATGCATTTTAAAAAATCCCATTGTGATGCCATGTGAGCACAACATCATAAGTAAAGCAAATGGACATAATTTTTATAAATATCCAAGGTTTGGGATTTGGAAAATCCAGGATATTTTATACCTGTATGACTAGCCCTCAGAGTTAGACACTTCAGGTAGGATTTTCAAAAGTGTCTAAGCGGGGAGCATAAGACTTGTATTAAGTCATCTCAGTATTCCCTGGGACTAGGGAGTACTCTCTCTGGCTACCTATTCCCTATTTTGAGTTCACCCTCTGACAGGAACCTTTCCTTTCACAGCATTTTTTCCTGTTAACTTAATCTTCCTTTACGTTTGGAAAAGAAGTATCTACAGCCTTAAGGTAGCAATATTGCAGGAATGTTGCAAGGTGCACCTTCCTCCCTTCTGGCTGGTATACAGGAATTTCATTTGAAGAATCGAGAATCTCTCTAAAACTGGAATGGAGTTTCTAATTTTACCCACTGTATACCATCTTAACTTCTACTTTTTCCCTCCTTTCTCTCTCCATTTTCATGTTCCCTCCATCTCCTTTCACACTCCTATCTTCCATGTGTTCCTCTGCCCTCTGAGGTGAGTGTAAAAGTGCTAGAGCAGATAGTTGGGGTGGCCTCCTCCTTTATTGCCTTTGGGGGACATGGGGTTCTCCTTGGAGGCCAGAGGAAGAGACTGGCAGGCCAAGCCCCTTCACATGTTGACTAGCAGGAAGAAGCCGCAGCTGGGTCTATATAGAGGAGCTTAGGGAGGGAAAGAAACACACAAAGCAGCCAACTGATATATAAACATGAGTCTCTCTTTCCCCTGCTGCTGCCATCTCTATCTTCTGAAGGAAATTTAAAAAGCGGCTGCACGCTCTGGTATACTGTCCCCACTTCTCCCATTCTACATGCTGTGGGAGGGTCCAGGATAATGTTCCTGACTCTTTTCCATTCTAAACTTCAGTCCTGCACATGCTCAGCTTGCACGTTAACTCAGTCCAATACATATATCTTTCCTCTTCCAATTTAATTTGCAGTCTTTTACTGAAGTGATAGTCACTTACCCATATATCCAAGGCTGTATATATTCTGGGAAGAAGGTGCACATAACTAAATGTTAAAATGTGAGTTTGTGACTGATTGATTGGCTTTGTGTAAAATTTGACACCACCCTCTTTTCTCTGTATTGCTCTGAGGAAACGTCAGGCAGTTGCATAGTCTTTTCAAAAGATATAAAAGCCTAATTGGCCATAGTGAGTCACAATGATTGCCCAATAATGATTAAAAAAGTGACTAAAGTGCAACACATAGGGGTCTACTCTGTGCCAGCTGGATAAATTCCATGTATCTGGAATAGCAATTTATAATACTATAGTTCTCTCCTGTGCCATCATAAACCTAGAAACCATCTTTCCATTCTGGGAGTGGAGGGAGGTTTGATCCACTCTCTCTCCTCCAAACCTTTCCCCCTGAACTTTTCATAACTGGTTCACTAAATGGTTGGCTAAGACTTGGCTAAATGGTTGGCTGAAATCTTGATATCCAGGAGATATTCTGTTCACAGAACTGTCCCTCCCCAATGAAGGGATTGCTAGCATCGATAGTCTTCTCATTGACAAGCCATCCAGCACAGTGCAGTCTCAAAAACCTGATCCAATCCTGACTAGTTAGATCAGCATTCAGCACACTAGCTTATCACTCGCACACCTCACTCTGAGGCAGAGGTCAGGTTTAATGATAAACGTGTAATGCCTGGTATGAGAAATTAGTTCTCATGAAGTTCATGTAAAAATGTTTTTAATCTTTAACAGCACATCTTCAGAAGTCAGTTTATAGCCTACTAGATAGGCTCCAAGGAAATATGTTAGATATGCCGGTAGGATCTTGCCTGATACATGTTAATTTATTATTGATTTCAGTGGGAACAGTATGGGACTCATTTTTCAAAGGGGCTTTCTGTGTGTTCTCCAGTAGACTGTAGGGTCAAATATTATTAGATACTATAGAACAAATTCCAAAATAAGCCACAGAGATAAGAGCAAGAATGTAGGCAGCTTTAAGTAATGTAGATGGGGTTTGCTTTTCACCTTAAACCCCAGTATCTATTATCTGTTTAACCATTCAGCATTTTAAGGTTAATAGCTTTACATTCATAGAAGTGGGCTGACCCCTGAAGCTTTGTGAACAGAGGTAAATCTGACTGAAATAGACATCTCTGGAACTAAAAACACAGATCAGAAGTGTGATTATCCAGACTTACAGTATTTGGGATCAGCGGCTTAATTCTTTATTGCAGCTTTTCTTAACATGCCTGACACTTTCAGGCACATTCCATTTCTTAAAAGAACATAAACCTTATCTACGTGATAAATGTACTCACTATGCTAAAACCTGTATTTTGGAGATTCTTGGAACATTATGATCAGGATATTACTGAAAACACTGGTGGATTGTTATCTATTACTTATGGTTGGGAAGCCATGGGATGGTGGTTTCTGCAATATTTCATTTGAAAATGGAGTACAATGTTAAGTTATAAAAGTCACATTGAAGAGTCTGAAACTTTATGATAGTGGATTGTGTATATGTTGCATGTTTCTTTACCCTCATTTGTTGACTGTAGAAGTGGTACAAACCATATATTTTTAAAAAGCTAGACCAGGGGTTGGCAACCTGTGGCACACAGCCCATCAGAGTAATCCACTGGCAGGCCATGAGACATTTTGTTTACGTTGACCGTCCGCAGGCACGGCCCCCCTGCAGCTCCCAGTGGCCGCAGTTTGCCGTTCCCGGCCAATGGGAGCTGCGGGGGGCCGTGCCTGCAGACGGTCAACGTCAGTAAAATCTCTCACGGCCCGCCAGCGGATTACCCTGATGGGCCGTGTGCCGAAGGTTGCCGACCCCTGAGCTAGACCAGAAGCTACAAAGACAAAATAACACAGACAGTACCCATTTTCCAAAATAAATCCCGTAGTTGAAATAATATCTTGCTTCCCTAAATCACCTTAAGAGGCACATAGTCAGCCATCTGCTGTGACACACAAGATAAGAATGCTCTGATTTATATTATTTGAAAATTATTCAGTACAAACTGATACTATATTTCAATAAGAAAAAAAAAAACCTGAGATCACGCAGGCACAAATGTTATAATTAAACTTGCTCATAGAAAGGCTATGAAAATTCCTCTTAAGTATCTATTGTGGGCATAGAATGGCTCTCATACCACGGCGTAGGACACACAAACTCATCAATCTCCCATTTGATATTTTATGTGCTGTAAACTGCTTATGATATCAGTTGGTAAAATGTATGCTTTTCAATTCAGCCACAGTTTTATCCCATATTCTCAGTATGGCATGTTTCCCCACAGCTCAGCAATTTTCCAGCATGGTCTAACTACAAAGTTAGGTCCACATAAGTTGATCTGCATCAACCTAGTTATGTGTCTACACTTAAGTTTGTCTCCTGCAAACATAAGTACCCAGTTACAACCACTCAGTAACACCGGCTCCCTGAAAGATGCAGACTATGGTCAAGTCACCAGCAGCTGTCTTACACTACCTCTTTCCCTGCAACAGTGACCACTTTGGTCACAATTTTGACCTTCACTGCCCAGGGGTCACAGACTGGAAGCCCACCCTACTTGCCCTTTTTAAAACCCCAGTGTGTTTTTGAAATGCCTTTTCCTGATAACCTACATTGGCAAGCACACTTAGCAGCTCACCTTTGTTGCTTGCATACGACTGCTCAACACACAGAGCTACTAGATGTGCTCCTGCTTGGAGCAGGCAAGAAGTATTGTTCTCCTCAGTCAGGTGTGGCCTGGAGGGGTGCTGCCTCCATGACCTCTGAATGTCTGACTCTGATCAGGGGGAGAAGGAAGAGAAGTAGGGAGGATACATTCTGTTAGATTCTTCAAGTCACTATGCCTCATACCATGGTCATAGGTTCTTGGAGGGCCTGCATCATAACACGACCATGAAAAACGATCAAGAGTGGACAGAGCAGTTGCTGCAGGAGAGGCAAAAGGACTGGGGTGTGCATTGGAAAATGCAGCAGAACATAATGGGGTTGTTCAGGCAACAAACACAAATGCTGCGGAGTATGGTTGACCTACCAGCCCAAAGATCCTTGACTCAACCACCTTTGTGCTCCATGGAGAGCTTCATAGTCACTGCTCCCTAACATACTACATGGCACCACAATGTACATCTTTACCCTTACCAATCCACAGGGGATAAACAAGGAGAAACATAGCTACACATATTCTGACTTGTGGGAAACTACAGGTCAATGTATATGTAACCACAACGGACTACACTGAACCATCAGTTACATACCTGGATATAAATGTTCATTGTTTACTTCCATTTTCACTTGGGATTGTAAACTAAGGTTCACCCCGTTAACAGTGTTGTAAGATTTTTGTACCCTTGTATGTTTATGTTTGCTGGTTTGTACATAATACTGTTCTATTTTTGGAAAGTCAGAGTATCTTTTAGTTCACACCAAGCATTGGAGGAGGCAAAAACCAACCATATTTATAAACATACATCAAGCATTACAGAATTCATAGCGGCAGGCAAATATATAACCTAAAGTATACAAGACAGACACTATTTCATGAAAGCAAGAGAGCAAAAAATATTCAGCTACTAGCTCAGCAGATGCAGAATCATTTAATGTGCCTTTGATAGACTGAAGGGATGCTGGCATTGTTTACTCACTGGATTGTGATTTTTTTTCTCACTGAGATCCAATGGTTATAGTTGCACGTTGTGTACTACATAATATCTGTGAGGCAAAGGGGGAAAAGCTGCCACCAGCTGGAGGGGGAAGGTGGTTTGCTGAATTTGAACAGCCAGACTCAAGAGCTATTAGAAGAGCCATCCATGGAACTATGCGGCTGAGGGAAGCTTTAAAATAAAGTTCTATCAGTCAGCTACAGAAAGGGCTGGCATTTCAACATCGTTAATGATAATCCACTGGTCAGGAAAGAACATCCATGCTTGCAGCTTCTCAAGAAATCCTGTGTTTTTAAAAATGCAAGTGTCATGCACTTTTCCTGACCAGCCCACAATGATATCAGTAAAGTACCCATGGTGATCCACTAGTGCATGCATAACATAGAAAAGAAGCCTTTTCTGTTGATGTACTGTGGGGCAAGGTGGGCAGGTGCCAAAATAGAGAAGTGTGTGCAGTCTGTCACCCCACCACAGTTCTGGAACCACATTGCTGTAAATCCTTCCACTATTTCCAGTACATTACCAAGAGTAACAGTTCTGTGTAGCAGGAGACATTTAATGGCATTTCTCACTTGGATCACAATAGCCCCCCACTGTGGATTTTCCAACTCCAAAATGATTGCCCATTGACAAGCAGCAAGCTGGTGTTGCAAGTTTCCACTCGCTTCCCAGCTGTCCATACAGCTCTCATCCTTGTGCCAGAAGGCTGGGGTGGGCTTGGCACACAGATCCAGGAACTTTTGCATCTGAAAGTTGTGCAGCCACCTTTCATCATCCCAAACATGCATTATGATGCAATCCAATTAGTCAGTGCTTGTTTCTCAGGCCCAGAACCGGCACTCCATTATATGGAATTATTATTTTTTTCCTTTTGCTATGTTCATCAACATCCAGTTATTCTGTTCAAAGATCTCCGCATCTTCCTTGTCACAGTCCTGTTTGTGGAGCTTGAGGGAGCACTGCTACAAATACTGGATAATCATGCATCATGTATCAGCAATTCTCATGAGAACTGTTACAAGCTCTGGAGGATCAATGCTTCTGTCAGAGTGATGATGGAGACGGAGAGGCACCACATGGGACTGTGGGAGTGAAAACTTACGGGATGGAGAAAACAGCATGGTGGGAACTTGATTGAGAACTCCCAGAAATCCCTGAGTGAATCACTATTATCTCACAAAGTACTGCACATGTGTCCCATCTGGCATTGTGCCAGACAACAGCATGTGGCACACTGGGATACCCACCTGGTATGCACCACACTTAATGTTGATGCACTTCTGGTGGGTACAGCACAGGGCCAATGCAAGCCACCAAGTGTGCACACACCCACATGATACACAAACTTGGCAGCCCTACACCAACATAACTGAACTTTGTAGTGTAGACGTGGCCTCTGTGCTTGTGGAGCTTTGCAGGGCTTTTCCCTTTCTACAGTGGCCTCTTATGGTTATTTTTTGCTATACAAATTTAGTGAAAATATTTAACAGAGAAAAACAAGCAACTCAGCAGCGTATTATGGAAGCATCACTCACTGTTCCATAATAAAGGTGGAGTTGAATTTTACACAACGCAGAAATTCAACTTTTTTGTTGTGTATGAAGAACACAGTATATTTGCCCCAAAATTACAGTACTTTTTGAATACCGAATGAATTTTCTGAGACTTTACAATTAAATTTGTTTAAGAGTAAGAGTGGAAACTAATTTAAAATTGGGGCCTTTATGAAGTTTAGCACCATTTTTCATCCTAAATGATGCTTCAGAAATCTCTTATAAAACTCACTGACATTTTATCCATCAGAGATCCATTTGAAGACTATTTATTTTAAAGAAGTAATGGTAATTTCCCCTTTATTCTTCATAACTGAAAGCTTCTTCAGCAGTTCTGCCCAATAATGTCCTAGAAGAGAGAATGGCACAAAGAACTGCCCTCTTTGAAAAAGGGTTGCCATTTCCCATTCATCCCAATGAGACTGAGCAACCAGGCTGCTGTTAATAAAGTGGCTGCTCGCTTCACACTCACTGGAAACAGTAGAAAGTGGCTGCCATTTTCAGAGGGCACTTTAAATGAGGACAGCTGTGATCTCAGTCTCACTGAGATCAATGGGAGTTGGCAGCCACTTTGAAAGAATCTTCCTTGATGGAGATTTTTATGCACGAGTCTCTGCTGACAAGCTTTCAGTTATGAAAAATAATGGTAAAAAGTGACTCTTAATCCTAAATACACCTCTACCCCAATATAATGCGGCCAGATATAACATGAATTCGGATATAACGCGGTAAAGCAGCGCTCCGGGGGGGCGGGGCTGTGCACTCCGGCAGATCAAAGCAAGTTCGATATAACGCGGTTTCACCTATAATGCGATAAGATTTTTTGGCTCCCGAGGACAGCATTATATCGGGGTAGAGGTGTAGTTCTTTTCAAAAAGCTACTTGCTGCATCAGATCTACTCAACAAAGAGGATAGGAGGGGGGAAACCTGGGGCGTGCATTTGAAGGAGGATGGAAGAAACTGGTGCATGTGTGCTGGGCAATGTGTGGCATGTGTGGACAGAGAAAAGTGTGGCGGACAGGTAGGAGGAGAGATTTAGGACATGTACAGGGATGTGCAAGAGGCAGGAGGAATTTAGAGGACAGGAAGTAGGAGGAATCTGGGGTATATGTTTTATACTGAACAGCAACACTGAGGAAGCTGTTTAGGCTTGTCACTGATACCAAACTACAAGCTAAGTCAAGGGAAAGAGCCCTTGTTGGTGGCACAGGAAAAATCTGTCCTCTGGAAAACAATCATCACAACCAGCAGTGGTGTCGCAAGAAGTTGTCTACAGATGTATGAGGTTATCACACCAAATGGACACCTACGCCAAAGAAATAGGTGACAACTTCTCCAAATCCCAGAAGAGCTGGAGATAAGGAACTGGTAAGGGTAACTAACACTGCCATTTTGCCCAAGAGGTCACAGACAGGCAACGATCACAGCAGGGTGAGACAGAGACCCAGCACATGGAACAACTACAAAAAGTGGACTTGCCCCCTCCTGTCTGCAAAGGTGCCAGTATCTCCTGGGAGACCCACAGGCAGATGTGACAGCACAGGGAACCTCAAGGACTAATTGAGCACTTAGTTTAGTAAGCAGGTTGGTTATAAGTACTTGACACTCTATTATGTTAATGTTTATTTATCATTATGTTCTGCAGGGACCATACCTTTAAGGGGATCTATCAAGAGCCAATTGAAAACCATTGTTTTATATGTTCACCATCCTACAGTAAGCAAACAAATAAAACAGGAACCCTTGTATGAATAAGGATATTGGAGGAGAGGGATCTGTAGCATTCAGTTGTTGTCAAATGTCTTATCTGTAGGTTGGACACTGAGTATAAATAGATTTCATGTTGAGTCTAATTTTGTTCTTTGAAGGTGCTACTTTTGCACACTGAGCTGTCCTTTGGGAACAAGCTGATACAGCGAAAAATACACTGACATTTTTGAGTCTCTAAATCTCACTTCCTTGCTTTGACTTCTATTAACCTGGGAACAGTTAAATAATTAGTAATGATTTTCATGCACACTAGGATCC
>NW_020664439.1:25279838-25333078 GCF_002925995.2 Terrapene triunguis | reverse complement strand
TAAGTTCCTAGTGTAGACCAGGCCTACAACTCTGAAGGCTTATGGCATTGAAAGTAGTAAAGATATAAAAAAGAAATTGCCGATCCCCAAGAAGCAGAGAGTTCTATAATATCATTTGGATCTAAACCATCTTACATTTATGTTTGTTATCCAAGTAACAATTTTAATGATAGCTACAGATTATTCAAAGACTTTTAGGTTTCATATTATTTTAAATGAAATGATAACTTTAGTTATTTAACAGACTAGTAATTCCCAGGATCTGCGGCACTCTGTACTGAAGTTCCCTTTTTAAAAAGGAAAGAAATACATTTCACTATCCAGAACTGAACCAAAACTATGCTCTGCACTTCCTAAATATTTAGCTTCAAATCCTAATTTTAAAGCTGCCCCTTAAGTGAAAGTGTGTTTTTATCTTATTTTCACCTTGCATACGATGAGCATGTGATGACTTTCAAGCAATTTGAAGGCTTTTTTGGGGGAGGGGGGGTCTTGTTTTTTGGTATAGCCTACAAAACTATTATTTAGGATTTTTACTCAAATAGCCACCTCTTGGATGAGGTATATTTGAAACTTCATAAAACTCCAAGGTAAACTACATTATAGTTTGCTGCAGCATCTAGTCTCCTAACTTTCAATCAGGTTTTCCATAAGTTTGAGTACTGTATGTCTACGACGCTGTTATTGAATACCTATTGGCCTTAGTGGATTCAGTTTCCTCCTGATCTTTATTCCTTTTGGTATATCTGTCGCATTCAGAGCAGGCTTATAGATCACAAGGGAAAACAACAACAACATTTACAACCATTTTTGATTAGAAGAGGAGTAATAGAAGTGGAAGCCATTGGTGAAAAGCAGCTTACCAAGGAAGAAAGTCAACAACAAGAAGTTCAGTCATTTCAACAAAACATGCCTGCAGTCATATCACATAAATATGACATGCTCCTAGTAGTTAATCCTTACTATGATTAGTTTGAATTTTTAGTCTCTTGACCTCTGGGAGCTGCAGAGGGAAGGGAGAAAACACATTGGTTGGGGCAGACAAGGTCAAGGTCTCCAGCTTTTGATGAGATATAGATATAATGAAAGATTAAAACATTGCACACATAGATTTTCTACCTTTCATACCCACAGAAGTTGTCTCATGCAAACAAATCCACCTGTTGGGGATTAACAGAGCCTTCTCTGCTTCTGCATCAATTCACAAATAGAATTTTCTGATCTTCAGGAAAAACTGGTGAAAGATAGCTGTTAGAACCTAGCAACAGATGTCTTCTCCTAAACAGTCACTGAACAATGCCAAGAGAACAATCCATACACTTTTAGAGTTAGCATCTAGCTCCCAATGGGTGCTTGTTTTTTGTTTTAAAAAACAAACAAACCTGAGATTTGGCCTTCTTACTTATGTAACTGGGATTACATTTCACTTCTCCACTGCAGAATGTTTAAATAATCATATTTTTGGAAGTAAATGATTGATTTTACACAAATGTCTATTTAACTCTTGCCCTTGGCACAAAGTATACTTTCATTGATCAAGTAAAGAATTAGTCAAATGCATAATTTTACAGTACTTTAGTCTGAAACATTTCTCCTGCTTTACTATGATCAAAAATGCCAGGTGTCCCTAGCTCTGTCAGAAATGACATCAAATTCTGCTGCAGCATTTATCTCGGTATTTTTCCATGGGATTTTTTCTGTCTTTTTAAAGTTTGTCTCATTTCTAATGCTTCCCACATCCTCAGCACTGGTCTTATTCCCAAGCATTTACCAAGTTTTAAAAGTCCAAGGACAAATACGAAAGGAGCCCAAAATGACCAATATTATGACAAATGATCTATACAGTAAGCTTTGACACAGTTTACTGACAATATAAAATAAATGAATCTATACAAGAGTAAACTCTATGGTGTGTCTATCTCTCTCTCTCCCTCCCATATATATATTCAGAATAGGCCTGGAATAAACAAGATGAAATTCAACAAAGAAAAGTGCAAAGTGCTACTCTTCAGAAGGAAAATTCAAATCCACAAATACAACATGGGGAATAGCTGGGTAGGCAGTAGTACTGCTGAAAAGGATCTTAGGAGGTTACAGTGGATCACAAATTGAATGTACATCAACAGTGGGTTGAAGTTGCAAAACAGGCTAATATTCTGGGGTGTATTCGCAGGAATGTTCCACTCTACTCAGCTCTGGTGAGGCCTCAGCTGGTCTATTCTGTCCAGTTTTGGGTTCCACACTTTAAGCAAGATGTGAACAAATTTACATCTTTACAACAATGATAAAATGTTTAGAAAATATGACCTATGAAGAAAGTTAAAGAACTGACATGTTTAATCTTGAGAAAAGACAATTGAGGAGGGGCCTGATAACAGTCTTCAACCATGTTAAGGACTGTTATAAAGAGGACATAGACAAGAGAACTTCCCAATGTCTCTTCCAGCACTACATTTATGTGATTCTACACACACACTTGAGTAAACAAGTTTTGTACACGGGGATTATACAGGGTTTTGTGGGGATGGATTTTAACTCCCAGACTCGCACAAAGAGCACAGTCAACCCCCAGTAATCCACTGCTGCTATTCAGTCCTTGGGCTTTCAGTCCCTACACAGCAGTGAGGCCCCCAATTTAGTAAGGTACTTAGCATGTGCCTTTGAAACCAATGGACTACTTACATGCTTACAATTAGGCTTGTGTTTAAGAACCTTGCTGAATCAGGGCCTTATTGATCAGTGGAGCCATATAATCATAGAGTCACTGGCCACGCCCATGCTTATCACTTATTCCATCCTAAACCTACTCCTGTGCTGATTTATGCAGAGTAGATTAAGATTTTTAGGCTAGTTTTGCAGAGGAAAGCATAGTCTTCCTGCGTGTCTGCTTGCACACCTCCCAGTTTTCCATGCAATGAATGGAAACATAGTTCTTCCATGCTGAGGAATTTATCCTGACCTTTACTATATTACTGTAGAAGTAATTTGGGCAAATGTTACTACACCTCTACCCCGATATAATGCTGTTCTCGGGATCCAAAAAATCTTACCGTGTTATAGGTGAAACCGCGTTATAGCGAACTTGCTTTGATCCACCAGAGTGCGCAGCCCCTGCGCAGCCCTCCCCCCCCGCCCGGAGCACTGCTTTACCGCATTATATCTGAATTCATGTTATATCGGGTCGCGTTATATCGGGGTAGAGGTGTATATAGAAAAATATTGTTAAAGGGCTAAAATTTCTCCCTAACTATTATATGACTGCTTACCCAGTCAATTTGTCACTTTGTGCAAGCTATATGTTTGTTGGTGCCTGAGAAAGGAATTTGACTTCTAAAGGAATGTGTGTGTTGAACTGTACATTAGGATTAAGCACATTAGAGTTCCCGCTTGGTCTAATTTTAGCATGTTCAGTTTCTAGGATATTGCTGCTTATCTTTTTCTCTTTACTCTGTAAAGAATTCTCACTATTCGTCCCATTTGAGTAAATTAAAAGTTACACAGAGAATAAGTTGACAACCACCTTGTTTCTAACTAGATTTAACCATACTACTGCATCAGCAGGCATGGGCCTGTGTTCAGGATGGGGTAGACCCCTGAAGCTCCCAGGTGAGATGAGCATATCTCCCGCTGCTACTCCCATTAAATACAGCATGCATTCCTCTCTGTGGTTGGCCAGCTCTGCTGGCTGGTGCCAGGGGGTGAATCCCTGGCTCCCTTCCTCCTGTACCCCTTTGTGGTTTAGTGGTGTTAGTCAGGACCAGTCCTTCCACTCAGGTTACAGCTTTGGCTGGTCTCTGCAAGGTGAGCCCAAAGGAAGGAGGCCCCGTTAGCTCTCACTTTCCCACCAAAGCAGGAGCTGACCCATCTCTGATCCTATGCTAGTAGCATCAGTCTCACTAAGTTTACTGATCTTGGACTCTTTTCAGTCCATGTCACTGTCTCATTCCCATGTCTTACACTTCTGTACTCACTTTGTCTATGAGTCAGTGAATAATCACAGCTCCCTTTCTTACACCAAGCCTAGGAATGGTTACATGGCATGCCTGTTTTCACACAGAAGATGGAAGTTATGAGTGGTGACCCAAACCACAGCTGAGGACTTCTCATAAATTCAGCATATGCGGGGGCAATGGCAGAAGACAGAGCTGACTTGTCTAAGCCATGTCTAAGACTTGGTTCAGATGTAGAGTGATCTGTTCAGTGCAGATTTATTTGAAACCTATTTGTAAGGCAGACCAAGCCATCCGTCATAGGAATGTACAGATTGCTGAGCACATAAAGAGATTGCTAGGGGATGCTTTTGTAAGGGGATTACAAAAGATTAACTCATAAGACTATTTGCTTTATCATTTGCAGCAGTAGATATTACTAACTGTAATTGAAAACTTTGAGGCCTTGTCAGAACACAGAAATTACACCAGTTTAAATTTAACTCAGTTTTTAAACCAATTTTGTAAAGCTCTGTGTAGACACTTAGTGGTTTGAAGAACAGGAGTACTTGTGGCACCTTAGAGACTAACAAATTTATTTGAGCATAAGCTTTCGTGGGCTACAGCCCACTTCATCGATGCATAGAATGGAACATATAGTGAGGATATATATACACATACACATACACACACACCGAGAACATGAAAAGGTGGGAGTTGCCCTACCCACTCTAAGAGGCTAAAATGAGCTGTTATCATCAGGAGAAAAAAAAAAACTTTTGTAGTGATAATCAAGATAGCCCATTTCAGACAATTTGACAAGAAGGTGTGAGGATACTTAACATGGGAAATAGATTCAATGTGTGTAATGGCTTACTTCAATTTAACTTAATCCACTTATTTTACCTCATTATATTAAATTGAAATAAGTAACTCAAACTGAATTAAGAAAAATTATCTACAAAAAAAAAATCACAACTTTAGTTCAAGTGGTGTAAGTTTGTGTGGAGACAAGACCCAACCTCCTTAATATATACTTTCCATATAAATCAGTTATACCGTTGCTTGAACAATAAGAAGCTGGAAAAAGGATAGTTGATTGATTGTCAAGAATTTTGATCTGAGTTGAAGCTAAGTGTTTTATCGAGCATGCTAAACAGCACTTGGGTGCGTAATGTACCTGGACTGCACCTCAGAAAAGGCCTTAGAAACATCATTCATTGTGACATTCAGATTGACTGCCAAACAATTAAGTCTTTTCTGGGTTTACTTTCTTATTTAGGGCCTGATCCTGCAGGCTTACTCACTCAAATAGCCCCTCCTTCCCCAGAAGTTCAATAAGTTGCAACAAGCCTACTTGTAGGAGTAAAGACGGTAAGAGACCTCTCATAGAAGTAAGGGCTGCTTTTGATTTTGAACATAATTTTGTTCTTTGTGGAGGACTTTGGCTGTTTAAATTCTGCAGTGACTGCAAGCCACCCAGGAGTATCATACAAAAGGAAATGAGACTCCAGCTTGTAACTTCTGCATTTCCTTTAGCCATCTGCCTGTAGGAGATAATGAGGGTGTGGGAGAAGAGAAGCGAGGAAAGGAGTACATTCTGATCTCATTACATTAGTATAAGACTGGAGTTACTCCATTGGCTTAAATGGATTTACTGTAGATATACACCAGTTAGAGATCAGAACCTGACCCTAGGTCAACCAATATTCAGTTATTTTCATACAAGGAAAAGGATAGGATATTATACAGCATTGGCCACATTCTGCCCTCAATATTCCTGGACATCAGTATCAGTTATGCATGTGTGTTCAAAGACAGAATTCAATTTATAACCCCCCCAACCAACTTTTTGCCAGCTGAAGGGGAGATACAGGAGGCAGCAGAGGGCAGTGCCTGTTGCTGACTGCAGCAATCTCAAGGAACTCCCCTCTCCTTCCTCTGATAGCCACCAAATGGCTGATCAGCAGGGAGCCAGTTGCAGGGAAGCCTCCTGCCAGCAGGGGGCAATTATTCCCTGTGGGAAAAGTTACTCTTCTGATTATTACATTCGACTAATAGAAGCTTTGCTGAAAAGTGGGACAAATAAGGTTTTAATGGGGATAAGAAGTTTATGAAAGTGGGACAAATGAGGATCTACAGTAACTACGTTAAAAATAAATTGTACATCTTAGAATAATAAAGTCATAGGCTAGGATTGTACCTTCTGAGGAGAAAAACCTTGTGGCGTTTCCTCCAAATTGATCCATTAAGGGGGAAGGGTTGGTTTCCCATTCCACACCATGGAAGAAGCAGGTATTCCAACCCCTCAAGTTCTTCAGATCCTGGGATCCCCAGGGACACATTCCCAAAGGCAGATTTCGCTATACTACCATTTGCATGTATTCTCTGTAGAACTGTGGGAGTAAGAGGAAAGAAATGATGTGTGTCCCTCTCCCAACTGTGGCTTCAAGTCAGCCCCTTCCAATGCTTTGTCTGCTCACTACTCCTGTGCAGACCCTTGGTTAGGGGATAATGGTGCCATGGAAGCAGCCAGACCCTCCCCCTTTCTATGTAAAAAATCCTGGAGAGGAATGATTCCTATTTGTCCCCCAGACATTAGATATAGTAAAGACTCATGGGATCATTTAGTCTGGCAGCACAAATGTGTTCTCCCCCAGGATATATTTGCTAGTGCTTTGTCCTGTTCATTTTTAAGTGTCCCAAGTAATAAGGCTTCCATTACTTCCCTTGCATAGTTATCTACAACTACTCACACATACATTTCTTTCTCTCTTTCCTCAAGTCCCTGTGGTCCATAGTAGATACACACTAACTTCTCTATTGTTTTTTTGTTTCTTATATCCTTACCTACAGCACTTCAACAATGCACGCTTCATTGTCAAATCGCATCTTGCTGACATTGTACATACTTGTGCTGTAAAGCACCACATCCTCCATCTCTTGTTCCCTTTCTGTCCCTGCTGTATAAATTGCACATCTATATTAATAATCAGTTATGAAAATCAACCTATCATTCTGCTATGCCCACATGGTTTTAGTCTCCATCATTCAGCATAAGTTCTAGCTCCTCTTGTGTACGTTATGAACTCCTTGCATTTGTGAACTGAAACTTCAGTGCATTACTCTTCATCTTACGTTTGAGAACACTTATCTTCTGCCTTACTTTGTATATTGAAGTATGACAGATCATTTATATTAGACAAGAGCTCCCATTTCTCCTCTGTCCCCACTTAATTTTAAAGTTAGTCTACCACACCATCCATTTTGAGTCTAGAGAGAAGGGGGCACCAGCCTGCAAGTAGAGACCATACAAACAAACAAATACTTCATGAATCCAAAACCCTCCTCTCTCGGCTATCTATGCACCCATGGTTTGGTCTATATTATTGCTTGTTTGGTTTCCAGTTTTACAGGGATTATGGTACAATAGTCATTAAATGCTAGGACTCATTGAACATTAACATTGGGACTGCAAAGTTATTTACCTGTTACATCTTCAGGCCTATTTCTCCCAATTTACTTTGAGTATTTTAACAAGATATAAAAACAAAACAAAAATCAAAACAAATGAAGAGGTAAGTGTCTTCCCTATCTAATTTCTCTGAAATATTCCAGCAGCACCTTTTTAATGACTCTTCTGCTAGGAGCACAATGAAAACAGCCAGATACTGAATCTAAGTTCTGTAATCAGGATGTTTGTCAAGCTAACGAGGCAAAATGACATACCTTTGTAAGATATTGCATGCCAGGAACAGTCTCTTCACGTGGGAGCCTCCTAAAAGTAAATGGGATAGAGCATTGTCAGTTTAGTTTGTATAGTTCTAAAAATAGAAATAATACAGCCCAGTGGTATAATGGAAGAATTCCTATCAATCTTATGCCTCCATCTGATATTATTTCAAGTTAAACTAGCCAACTGGCTTTCCAGAAACTATTCCCAAATTTGTAACAAGAGGCAAATCTCTCAGTACTAAAACCAAGAGAGGAAACTCTCAGACTGAATGAACATTGTAATTTTTGCTGAAGAAGTTGCGCCAAGCCTTCTATAAGTCACCATTTCAAGGATTTCTGGCTTGCAGAGATATTTGAATCAGAATTAAGTTGTTTGATATTCAAGGTCCAAAAACAATGTTTGACTATTGATTTTTTTTAAAAAGTATTTTAAAGTTATGACAGTACAAAAATAGAAGTTTACTGATTTAGTTCTGGCTTGTGCTTGCATAATCCAATCATGTGCTTGCATTAAAAGTATTTTAGCATAAAGTCTGAGCATGAATTATATTTTTTCAATGTCCTGTAAAGTGCCTAGCATACTTTAGACACTATATACATAATTTTGTATTTTGAATCTTTGTAATCCTCTGAAGTATTATACCTTAAAAAATGGTAACTGTGTATATGCAGTAATTGTTTTTCAAGAATATTTTATAAAGATTTTCAAGTCACAAATATTTAATGGCCATAGGAATAAATAAATTATCTAATAGTTACTTATATATTTATATATGCTTTAAGTGATAGAGCAGAAAAGCCCTGAGGGAACCATTCTAGTTTCTTGAGAATATGCAGTTTAAAATATGCTCCTACAATCCCATGCATATTTGTATGGAAGGATTTTATACTGCCACCTTACAGCAGGGCTATATGAACTTTCGATATGTTCATATTTATAAAATCTTTGGATCCAATTTTGGTTTTATGCCATTGGCTGAATGGTGAGGTGCATGGAAGGGCTGCAGAACCATGGGACTCCTCAGTGGAATTCTTGCTGACAAACAGAATTCCTCCAGGGGCTAGGAGGGAGCGCAGCCGCAGCAGGAGTATGGCTCCATTTTGCAGGATGAGGATTGAGCTTCCTCTCCTACTCACCTCCAAACACACACACCAGGGGCTGGGCGATGGTCCTACCTTCACTTTGCCCCATCCCATTTGGGGAAGCTAGCAGCAGCACTAACATAATACCAAGCCTGCACTTCCCAGCTTGATTATCTAAGCACCAGCCACAACCAGAGGGTAAAGCTGCTAGTGCCTTCTCCTCCCTGTCTTAACCCTCCCTCCTCTCTCTTCCCCGCCCCCTCCCACACGTTTTAACACCAAACATACACTTGACCAGCCACAAACTTGTCTTATGTGCCTGGTGTGCAACTATCTGTGTCTGATTCTTAAGAAGGCAGCTAAAATTTCCCATAATGCACCTAGGCCCTAATCCTGCAACATTTAAAGTCCATAGGAAGTTTAACACTGACTTCAGGGGAAGCAAACTCTTAGCCAAGTACAATACTCGTGACAGAGATCTCAGGTGGTGGAAGAGCCAACAAAGGGAAGGCAGGGAAACCCTATTGTTTCAGTTATTTAAAACTAGGCTGGACAGAAGATTAGAGCATATACGGTTTGAGACAATCCTACACAGAAAAGGGATGGACAAGATTTTACCTAATTGGTTTTTAGCATTACATATTTCTATGATTTCAGGGGAACAAAATTCCTTCCTGAACCTCACTGAAGTTTATTCCCGAAAGAATATATTCTGTTTTCAGAAAATAGCCTAAATAGCATATCAGTGAGCAGAAGATGTCTGATGTCACAAAATGGGAAATTACCACCTAGGAGGGAGTTCTGAAGAAAAGGATCTGGGGGTCATAGTGGATCACAAATGAAATGCGTCAACAATGTAATACTGTTGTGCAAAAAAACACAATTCCCCCCCCCCACACACACACACACCAAACATCATTCTGAGATGTATTAGCAGGAGTTTGAAAGCAAGACACAAAAGGTAATTCCTCCACTTTACTCAGCACTGATAAGGCCTCAACTGGAATATTGTGTCCAGTTCTGGGCACCATGCTTGGGAAAGATGTGGATAAATTGGATAAAGTCCAGAGGAGAGCAATAAAAATGATTAAAGGTCTAGAAAACAACCTATGCGGAAAGACTGAAAAAAATGGGTTTGTTTAGTCCACAGAAGACAAGACTGAGGGGAACAGGCTCAGGTTCCTTGACAGTGGTGGTAGTGAGCAGAGGGGGCAAGGTAGGAATAAGCTATATGCCTGAAAGACATTTGGTTTTAAAAGTTGGGTTTTTTGTTTTTAATCTTTTAAAACCAGACACATTTCAGGCTTTTGCAAGACACAAGACAAATGTGGGTGCTCATTAGAGCTCTTGACCTCTATAAGAAGGTTGTGATGTAGTTATTTCCTGTGTGATTAATAGCAAAGCAGTCAACATTTGGGAAAATGCTCACATCTATTTAGAGTTTACTGGAAAAGAGAATCTGGATGCCTTCATTCCACATTTTTAAGTATGTCATTCTGTGAATCATGTTATTAGTAGCGTTGTACAAAACCCAGTGGTTTTCTTTTGCCTTGCAGGGGGTCCAAGCAATTTGGTTTTTGTTTCAGTCCATGGGGGTTCATACCTCTGCATACTGTTTTGTTTGCAAGCAAATCCCAAATCTCAATGTAAGTGTCAGTTTAAGCCAGTTTCACCAAATTTCATGCTACATCCATATGAAGTCATGAATTTTGCATGATTTCAGTGCAAAATACAAAATACTAAAGGTTCCCTTCAAACTGAGCACAGGTTCTCTAGAATTTGAGCAGAAGTTTTCTTAAAAGGTGTCTGAACCTTGTGATGAACCTAATCTGCATCTGCTTTGGTTTTAATTCCAATTGTGAAAAACTGGCAGAGCCCAGTTATGCCAGAAAATTCTGTGTCATTAACATAAACTCCATCAAGAGTTTTAAAAGAGCTAGCTGAGGAGATTGCTGAACTGTTAGTGCTGATTTTTGATAAATCTTGAAACACTGGGCCAATATTTAAAAAGGGTAAAAGGGATGACCCAGATAATTATAGGCCTGCCAGTCTGATATTGATCCCAGGCAAGATAAAGGAGTTCAAAGAATTAAAGGAGGATAATGTAATTAATGCTAATCAACATGGGTGTATAGAAAATAGAACCTGTCAAGCTAATTTGTAATATTAAAAAAGTATCATGTTTGGTTGATAAGGTAGTATACTTACACTTTTATAAGGCATTTGACTTGGTACTACACAACATTTTGATTAAAAAAACTAGAGTGATATAAAATTAACATAGCACACATTAAATGGATTGAAAATTGGTTAACTGATAAGTCTCAAAATGTAAAGTGTAAAAGGGAAATCATCATTGAGCAGATGTGTTCCATAGGGATTGGTCATGGGCCCTCCAGTATTTTACATGTTTATCAATGACCTGGAAGAAAAGAAAATCACGTATAAAGTTTGCAGATGACACAAAAATTGGGGCAGTAGTAAATAACAAAGAGGACAGGTCACTGATACACAGTGGCCTAGATTGCTTGGTAAGCTGGGTACAAGCAAACAATAGTCATATTAAAATGTATATATGTAAATGTATACATCTAGGAACAAAGGATACAAGCCATACTTACACAATGGGGGACTCTATCCTGGGGAGCAGTGACTCTGAAAAAGATTTGGGGGTCAGAGTAGATAGTCAGCTGAACATGAGCTCCCTGTGTGACACAGTGGCCAAGTAGTCTAATGCAATTCTTGGATGCATAAACAGGAGAATCTTGAATATGAATAGAGAGGTTATTTTACCTTGGTATTTGGCACTGGTGCAACCGCTGCTGGAATACTGTGCCCACAATTCAAAAAGGATGTTGATCAATTGGAGAGGGGTCAGAGAAGAGCCATGAGAATGATTAAAGAATTAGGAAACATGCCTTATAGTGAGACTCAAGGAGCTTAATCTATTTAGTTTAACAAAGAGCATGTTAAGGGGTGACTTGATTACAGTCTATAAACAAATATTAAATAATGGGCTCTTCAGTCTATCAGAGAAAGTTATAACATCATCCAATGGCTGGACGTTGAAGCTAGACAAATTCAAACTGGAAATAAAGTATAACTTATTTAAACAGTTAGGTAATTAACCATTGGAACAATTTACTGAGGGTCATGGTTGATTCTCCATGACAGTTTTTAAATCAAGACAGTATGTTTTTCTAAAAGACCCGCTTTAGCAATTATTTTGGGGAAGTTCTATAGCCTGTGTTATACTGGAAGTCAGACTAGATGATCACAATAGTCCCTTCTGGAATTGCAATCTATGAATTAATATGTCTGTCTTGCAAACCAAAATATTTATATTGGGCCCTATCCTGAAATCCATACTATTCAGTAATTACAAGTTTCAAGTACTGAAGTTTCCTACAAATTCTGCCATTAATGGGGGCAAAGTTCCCTGGAAGCAAGGATTCCATTCCATTGCCTGTGGATCTCAGAGGAGCCTGAGGAGGCAAGGGAATCCTCATTCACCCTCCAGCTCCTGCAAGGCCCAAAAGAGCATAGCAGTTTCATGCTTCCAGAGAGTCCCCTACCCGTAACTTAACCTCCCAAAGTGGGGAATCTGGTACAGAGCAAGAAACGGACAAAAATAATATGGCCTCAGGCTGTCTTGATGAGCCCTGGCTTCTCCTAAGTTAGTGAAGGAGAAGGCAGAAGAATCCAGCAGGCTCCCCAACCATCCCCTTCATCTCTGTGGAACCTGAACCCCACAGAGGCTTCCTCAGGGTCAGAGGAAGTAACAAGGGTGCCATGCTGTCTAGGCAGAATTCCAGATTTCTGTGGTTGCAGGCTTCTCTCATATAGTGAAGAAGGAAGCATGGGACTCTGTGGGAGGACTGGGCCATGTTGTCCTCAGTGAAAGGTTCAGCAAAGGCAGAAAGATTAGCAGGCACTTAAAAATGATAAAACCACTCATTTTAAGTGAGTTATAATTAATTGACTTCAGTGGAACCATACTGGGAAATAACAAGGCCCAATGTATTTTTCAGAAAGATTTCATTATCTGATATAGGTATGTTTATAAGACTTGTCAGTAACTTCTACTCTCTAAGTAGTGTTTGAAAGATGCAACTTCACCTTTTACATTTCCTTCATGTAGAAAAAAAAAATCACAAAGTTTATCTTATCCTGTATTGATATTCTTCTACACTTTGCCACAACTTTTGGAACAAAGTAATGCAATCTTTTTAAATTTGTTTTATTGATGCAGGAAGAATTAGTGAAGAACTATGGGGCAGAGTTCCAGACAGCTGCCTTAGCTCTCCTCAATGAGTTTGAATGAGCCACTTGCAGATTGCACTTAATGACTTTTGTAGAATCAAACGTACTCGCTGGAATAGAGCGTATGAAAATGTTTCTGACAGAACAGTTTTCCATAGAAAAATGCTCATTTGACAAAATGGAAGTGTTTTGCAGAATGTATTTTTTCATCAAAATGGTCATCTAAAAGTTATGAAAGTCCTTATTTCAAACTAGCATATTATAGTCAAAATGAAGTGCTTTGCTAGGGCCTTTGTAGGGTTTTCTAAAACAATTTTTTTTTTTTGGAAATTTCAGAAAAGGGGATTTGTTCTGATTTCAAACAAAAGGAAATTTTAAAGTGTTCAAATTTCCCACAGAATAGAAATTGAGTTTTGACCAGCTCTAGTTTGGAACGACAATGGAATAATAGCAAATACTGAATCTAGGACTCCTATCCTCTCCCACTCCCTCCCAACTCCCTGATTTTTGTGTATCATGATCACAGTAAGTGGTCCTGTATTTTCACAGTTCTTTCCCCAAGTTTGCTTAAAAACTGAACTTGAATAAGAGTTAAAATAAGAGAACAGATTCCAGATTATATTATGTTTGACTTTTTTTTTTAAACAGGGGGGGGGAAAAAAGAGGCAAATGAGAGAGTCTGACATTGCTGATCATTTATTTATAACTTGTTCACTTGACATTATCAGCTGAATCCACCTTGAATTTTTACTTCACAGTTACCTTAAAAATGATCAATGAAAACCAATCATATTAAAATGCTACTGTATTGAACACTTTGTGACTTGTTTGCCTCTATAGGAAGTTTATGACTTTGTTGGTGTTGATGCTGGCGATGTTTGCTTTGAAACCACGGACCTATTCAGTTGGTAGTTGGGGCACAGAATTTTTAGGGTCTAACAGTAGATTCTGTATCATGGACTGAGCGAGGAAAGGAGGCATAGCTAGACTTCAAACTGAATGTCATCTTCAATAGTAAGTACAAGCTACCAACATGCTCAGTAAGTCAGTGGTGCCTTCTGAAAGCAACAGCAAAAAGCACCCAGCTGAGCTGTGCAGCTGTGCTTAACAGGGTTCCTTATTAAGTGGATACAGTGAACAACCATCTTTACTCTTGTTTCTGAAGCTTTACTGATTTCCTTCCCCCTGCTCCTTTATGGATCTGGGAACATATAAGAATTCCTTTAGCTGATCCAAATCAGCCCTAACCAGATCTCATCTTTGTCACTGAATATCCCCTGGTGCTTGCTGAAGGAACATAATGTGCTCATTTGGGCTTTCTTAACAAAAATTTTAGGGGGATCTGTCATTTTATTTTTGGCTGTACTTTGCCCTATTTCTCTATTTTAATACCAGGAATTATTGTAAGACATAAGAGATCTTTGTGATCTTTCTTAGAAGCCACTATTAGTGGCTATTAAACTAGTTCTCTTACACTGGGATAAATCAATAGTAAGTTTAGTCCTCTGTACCCATGAATATTAGGGCATCTGTATGGTAACTCCTTAACTCTGCAGTATCGCCTGCCCTCCCATCTCACCAGATGATATGTGCCCCCTTGACAGCGAATCTTCTTCATGGAGTTTGATGCTATGGGCTTTCCTGACTACCACTGCCCTTAAGCCCCTCCCTCAAGGAGAGTTCCACCACCAAAGAGGAAGGTGCACAAGACTGCATTTGCAGTAGCTTTCACTGGTTTCTTCTGCAAGTTTGGGGGAGGAGGAAGAATCTGAAGACATATGAGTTTCTTCATTTGTAAAATGGGGTAATGATACTTGCCCACCTACCTCCAGGGGTCATGTGGGATTAATTAATGAACGTAAGGCACATTGAGAACTTCAGAAGAGACTATAGGACTTCCCTAAAAGTCATTCTTATGGCCTATGTTATGCAGAAGGTCAGACTAGAGGAGCATAATTATCCCTTCCGGACTTAAAAAATCTATTAAAACTATTGAAGTTACATTGAAAAAGTTTATTTACCCTCCCTGGATCTTTGCACGACAGACCAAACTTTTCTTTACTTCAATACATATTTAGAAACAGTTTGAAGAACTGATATGCTGAGGACTCATCAATATGGACTATGATAAAGAGAAAGCCAGAAGAATTCACATTTCATTTCTATCATACTTTGATGACAGTTCAGCTAATGACTTTATAGTGCTGTCCCAACACTTGATGTTATGAGCAATGCTAGGCCAGACTATGTATATGAAATGACATTGTTGTGGCTTCTTTATGGCAAAAATTGACACTGAATTTATCTTTCTTCTTTTGCTAAGGGTTTTTGATGATTATGCTCTCACTTCCAGGTGAAGTATTAATTCATTAGGACTTTGTGCTCTGTTGGTCTTTAAAACCACAAACACATATTTACATTGGGCAGGTTCATTATTTAGATAACTTACCATCTGTGACACTAGTTCAAAGAGACTTCCCAGATTCATTATTTAGATAGTTTCCCATTAGCTACGATATGAGAAAGTGCAGGATTTTTAAAATATCAGATGAAATAAGGATTCAGAGCCCAAATCTGCAACACTTGCTCATCTTGAACACCACTATGGGTGTAATTCAATGCGTCTAGTAAGAGCTGTTCAATGGAAGTAGGGGTGGCAGACTCAGCTTCTCCAGGGCCAAAGCTAATGTACAAAACCTATGCCCAGTGCAATCAAACCACTGCAGCTGTGCTACTATAAGATCTCCCATACAGCCACTCTATACCAGTGGGAAAGAGCTCTCCTGCCAGTATAATTAACCCCCCCCCCCAAACAAGCAGCGGTAGCCATGCCGGCAGGAAAGTGTCTCCCGCCAACATAGTGCTGTCCACACTGGCGCTTTTGTTGGTGAAACTTTTGTCAGTCACGGGGATGTTTTTTTCCACACCCCTGACCAAAAAAAGTTTCACCAACAGACGTGCTAGTGTAGATAAAGCCTCAGTGGAGGCACTTGACAATCTTTTGCCGAATTTCACCCACTCAGCAGAACTTCAGCAGGATTTTTAAGGAGATCTGTCATTTGATTTTTGGCTATACTTTGCCCTGTTTTCTATTTTAATACCAGCAATTATAGCAAGACATAAGAGATTTTTGTGATCTTTCTTAGAAGCCACTATTAGCAAGGATATGGACATTTACTGCTGCTCGGCTAGATTTTGATAGAAAGCACCAAATCCCACAAGCCACGCCATAGAACCCCAAACACTTTGTCCATTGTCCACATGCAAATCACTTTAACCCCATTTTTGATGATGATGTGAGTCTTCATTTTGATTAGACAAATGACTATCTATTGGATAGCCACATGTTCGGTTATTGGGGCATCACATAGCCACGAGAGATAAACAGGTTCTGTTCCTTTGCCTGATACGTTAGTCCTCTTAGCTGGAAGTGCTGCAAAGGCTGTGAGCAGAGCTTGTCAAGGGAGCAGGTTATACTGCTCTGAAACAATCTCTGTAGTTGGGGGCGGGGGGAGAGGGGGAGGGAAGGAAGTAAATAGATTAGAATGGTGGGTCTCAAAAGGGTATCCCATCCAGCCTCCTGTGGCAAAAGATGGTCACAGCAGGAGAGCTTTGACAAGTCAGAGATGGTTGGGTAGGGGACAGGGAGGGTAGTTGGAGTCATAGGGAGAGCTTGTCCTATATTGTGGGTAGCAGGTAGAAAAAATAATGCTCCCTAGTTCATTTGTGTAATAAATGTTGAGAGAACTGTTCAAGCCATTTTAGGTCCACATAACCATAAAAAGAGTGTTACAACAAATATACTCATTACAAAAGATTACTCTCCACTAACCCAAAGCAAAGCTGTGCCATCTAGCAAAGTTGAGAGTTGCACATTAGAACAGAACCTCCAAGAAGTTCTTAGTGTTGCCCCTGTGGCTTGACTGGCTGGCCAATATTCAGGGTTGTTTGTTAGGCAGAGAAACTGATGAGTCAAGTATTTCTTTGGTGCAATCTTGTTTGCTTATAAAGAACATACACCAAGTCCTATTTCCCTTAATGCAGCAGAAACAATGGGAAGCAGTTTACTTGTTTAGAAAACCCAGGCTGCCTTTCCAGCGAGTACTGTACCCAAAATAATCTCAGTCTCACTCTCACCACTGCTTCTCTTTCTGCCTCTCTCTCTCACACACACCCCTGCAACCAGTCAACCCCTCTCTCCAGGTCTGCAATCAGTCCAGTGAAACCCCTTGTCCACATGGCTTAGCTTCTGATCAGCCTTGCTATGTGGCTCACTGCCTTGAGTGATAGTTCCAGTTTCAGTTATCATTATACAAGGAG
The DNA here is from genome assembly GCF_002925995.2 of Terrapene triunguis. Lineage (NCBI taxonomy): Eukaryota > Metazoa > Chordata > Testudines > Emydidae > Terrapene > Terrapene triunguis. Next base: position 25,315,748 of record NW_020664439.1, on the reverse strand, counting down.
GCATTTAATCAGGGCCGATGTAACCACTAGGTGAACTAGGTGGCCACCTAGGGCACCAAAATTTGGGGGAGCCAAAAAGCGGTGCCCTATTTTTTTTTTACACTTTTTTTCACATCTTACGTGGGGGTCTTACCGGCCCGCTGCGGGTCTGGGGTTCCGTCCGCTGGCTCCTGCCAGCCGGGGTCCCAGCCGGCGGCTCCGCTCAGCCTCCTGCTGGCCTGGGTGAACGGTCTGGGGCTGGCAGCGGGCTGAGGTCCCGGCCGCCGGCCCCGCTCAGCCCGCTGACGGTCTGGGATTCTGGCTGCCGGCCCTTTGCCAGCCGGGGTCTTGGCCGCCAGCCCCGCTCGGCCTCCTGCCGGCCTGGGTGAACGGAACCCCAGACCGTCAGCGGGCTGAGTAGGGCCAGCGTCCGGGACTCCAGACCAGCAGTGGGCTGAGCTGCTCAGCCTGCTGCCGGTCTGGGGTTCTGTCCACCGGTTCCTGGCAGCCAGGCCAGCCCTGCTCAGCCCACTGCCGGCCCCGCTCAGCCCGCTGCCGGCTGAGTGAATGGAACCCCAGGCTGGCAGCAGGCTCAGTGGTGACCCAGACCCGCAGCCTACCATTAATTTTTTTTTTTTTAATAAAAAAAAAAAAAAAAAAATCGGCTTGCGTGCCACATTTGGCACGCGTGCCATAGGTTGAGGACCCCTGTTCTAGTGTATACAGTGGATACAGGGTATGCTGTACTTTATGATAATTTTCACTACATGCAATTTTCCTCTTATGCGCTGACCTTAGAACCTAACTCCCATGTAAGATGTGATACCACTGTATTCATTTTTGAAAGTTTATAATAAGCGATGCTCCGGGGGGAGGGGGGCGCAACGTGGAAGTTTTTCCTAGGGCACAAAATATCCTTGCACCGGCCCTGGATTTAATAGCTCCTTCCATGTAACCTCAATGAAAGGTAGTCAGTCAACTGTCAACTTTAGCCAGGTCTCTGATTGATCTATAGATCAAAAACACACTTGATAGCAACCATTAACCCCTTCCACCATAATAGTAACTCCATTCAAGAACAGGAGAAGGTGTCAGCATTTGTCTACTCAGCCAGCTCTCTATCCAGTCAATGAAAGAGGTAAGATAAAAGAAAAGACAGAAGGGACAAGGCACTCCATAGAGTTCTTGAGATATGGAATGTTTAACGATATCTTTGATTTTGCTCATAAAATGGCAGCACCAAATATGGAAAGGACTGAGGCATCCACAATAGAAACTGAAAAATATTGACCCTAATATGATGTTAAATTAATAAAAGAAGAGACACCTAGACAAATATTTTAAGAATATTTCCATGATGTTTTCGTGTGGTTAACTGAGTGGATTCTGATACCAGTAATGTTGCATGTATTGTGTTATTCTGCTATATTGAGGAAAATGAGCTTTATATTTACCTTCCAGGGTTGCAATACATTTGCATATGGCATGATACACTAATCAAAAAGACTACATATTATCACATTTCTGAAATATTAGTCAGTCTTTGAGTTCAGGCAATTAAAGAGGAAGAATGCTAGGAAGCAGCTATAGTTTTTATTCATTGTCACAATACAGTCATGGTGAACATTATTATTTTACAGGCTTCTCTTCATAAACAACAAATGTTATTAGCAAGTTTATGCTCCAATGCCTGAAGCAAAGATGCGCTAGGGGAAAATCAGTGATAATGCAGTTGCTCTCTGACATTTCCAGTTTGGGAACGTCAGTGTTGTTAATTGAGTTTGAACATATCACTGATGTTCAAGTCTGTGTTGATTGTTTTTAACAAGTCTGTGTCAGTTTAACACCAAATGAGGATTAAAAACTGGAAAAATGGGCTGGAATAGTGGGGTGGCAATATATCCTGACGACATGTAGGCTAATCAAAGGTTGTGAGGGATTCCAGAAGGACCTAGGACCACATAATTGGTCAGTACAATAGCAGCTGTCATTTCTCTGATAGTTTTCCTTCACTCCTGCTTTCCTTCCAGACACTGTCCCTAACTTCCATTAATTTTTAAAAAGTGATATAACATCCATAACCATTATCATAGCTATAGAGCTTTTGCTATAGTAACCCGCATCTACCCCTATTGCCTTCCTCGCCCATTTTAAAGACATCCCTGGCTGTGTTATGTTATTTAAAAGCTGTGGAATGCTGGAGCCAAGGGCCTGTCATTTGTAATGATCTGCAAAGCACTGTGCACACTGGTAGCACTGTATAAAAGTATGAATTCACTGAATAAAAAAAGCACAAGGTGTTACATACCAGAGAACTAATCCTGCATTCCTTGAGCACCCAAATGCTCCCTCAGATCTCTTATTTATATTGTGGTAATACCTGGAGGCCGCAGTCAGAGATTGTGATTCCTTTGTGCTGAGCATTGCACATGTGTGCACCCATGCACACGCGCAAAGTGAAGATACAGTCCTTGCCCCAAAAGAGCTTATAGCCTAATCAATGAAAGTTTGAAATGCTCACAGAACACAGGTCCAGACATAATTTAAGTTACATGTACACAGTGAGCATTGACTTGTTTGTAACCTCTCAGGAAAGACGACATTGTGGACAGCTTCATCTTTCATAGAGGATATAGGTTTCCTCCAGCACTTATCTACATTTCTTTCTCCAAGGGGATGCAAATAAGGTGGAATGAGCTTAAGCCATATTCCTAACCTTATGAAATCACTGGCACCGGATACTGACTTGCATATCCTCACTCTCAGCAAATGTCAATCATGGTGTATAGAGAGGAATTAGAACTCATCTGGGTCATCACAGGCTCTGGCATGTATAGAGCACAAAGTCCACAATTTCTGCTACAGACTTGAGGGGATTGTAGTCAGCTACAGTACCTATTGGCAGAAGAGTTTTCTGTTTACGTCTCCTTACTTGTGCTTAAAAGTATAATGAAGACAACTAAGTGTATTCCCACAGCCACTGGCTTTGTGATCACACTTGATAGTGCTGGGCAGGAGTCAGTCCCTATATTTCAATCAGTCTTATGCAGGGAAATGCTGTCCATAGCAGCTGTCAGTGCAGAAGTAAGTTATATTTCTGTACCTGAGAGGATGCAAATAAAGTAAATGGAATTTGAGTTCTTATCCATCACCTCTGGATGGCTTTGGCATTTGGAGATTTTATTGCCTAGAATGAGGCTGTGCACTGAGACTGAGAGGAAGGAAAAATACAAACAGAGCAGCCACTATGATCCTGCTGATGTGATTTTTTTGTGCAGCTTTTGCTTTCATGGATACTTAGGACAGTGGCAGTCATGTTAGATTTGGCGAAGAACCCTTCTATACCAGTGTTTACAATTTGTTTGCAGTGTTATTGTAGCCATGTTGGACCCAGGATACGAGATAGACAAAGTGTCTGGGATAACATCTTTTACTGGACAATTTCTGTTGGTCAAAGATACATGCTTTCGAGCTCCACAAAGCCTTCAGATATAAGTAGAGCTTGAAAGCGTGTCTCTCTGACCAACTGAAACTGGTCCAATAAAAGATGTTGCCCTACCCACTATGTCTCAGTTTTTACAATCAGTGATTAGAGAAAGGAAGGGTGGTCCCATGATCACCTCATCTAATTCAATTGTTCACAGTTGTGTTTAAACATGATCATATTTTGCAATGGAGGCAAGCCCTTCAGGAGGTTTTGTTCTGCTGTTGACCTGACACACCCCCATGACTTTGTACACCCTGAGGGCAAAGGCAAAGAGACGCTTCACATGCAGGGTGGAAGTTCCTTTCACCTCTTTCCATACAGGCCTACCTAACTCAAGCCCTTAGTTTTCAGAGACAACCCATCTCTCAATATAAAGTGACTTCCTGAACACATCTCACTTATTAAGCAAGATTTACTGGAAACGTGTAATGAAGCATTCTTATTCGCCTAGCACAGCAGTTCTCAAACTGTGGGTCAGGACCCTGTTTTAAGGCTGGTGTTAGACTTGCTGGGGCCAAAGGCTGAAGCCCAAGACGCCACCCCACCGTCTGGGGCCAAAGCCCGAGGACTTCATCCCTTAGTGACGGGGCTCAGGTCACAGGCCCCGCACCTGGGGCTGAAATCCTTGGGCTTTGCCCCCCCACCCCCACCTAAAACAGTGGAGCTCATGCTTTGGCCCCCCACACCCGGGGCAGCTGGGCTCTGGCAAGCTCAGACTTCAATCCCCCCTCCTGGGGTCATATAGTAATTTTTGTTGTCAGAAGGGAGTTGCGGTGCAACGAAGTTTGAGAACCCCTGGCCTAGAATATACAAAGAAAAGCACTGAAGTTCTCTTGCAATAATTTCAATAAAATGAGTTCAGCAGTGCCTAGTGCCACATTCTCTCTCATAATTAGAACAAACATGCCATTAGAAGTGTACATTCCTCAAATTTCTCTCTACAAGCCAGCTTATTGCCAGTAACCTTTAGCCTTCCAAAGGCAACTTGTTCAAAAAGCACATGGCTACTATCTGCTGGAATCCAGCCTTTTCTGATGATTAAGAAACAATGCAAAACTTCACTGGGCTGACAAAACAGAGACATTTGTAGAATCTGGAACAGTCCAGCTACCCACAAGTTTCCTATATTTTACCTCAGAAGCATAATACTGCAAATTGCAAACTGTAATTCTTCCCTTTCCCTGTTCAAAATAGAGAAAGCGACTATTCCCAAGCATAAATCCCAATCACTGTTAGATTAAAATACTAGGCATCTCTAAACACTCTGACCCAAATCCTACCTCAGACGCTGAGGAAGAGCAGCCCGACTTAGTACAGAGGGCATATGGGCGGATGAGGAAACCTTTCTGCTCCAGAAGTTTGGAGCTGCTCCGCAATTGATTGTACTTCAACTCCTGCTCCAGTGAGCAGAAAATCCATGTATTGGCATATTAAATACCCTTGCTCCTCAGACGTTAAGAACACTGCAGATCTTTAGGGCAGTTGTGTCTAGGTGTGAAGGAGATTAAGCTGATCATAACCCTTGGTTGTATAGGTGGAGGCATAACAGCATTTGTTCCCCCAGTTCAGAGTCTGCTTTTTTTCCCTTGTGTCTGACTGACAGAGATCTAGTAATTACACCGTTAATGATAATTACACGCGTACCCTCCATAACTCTTTCAGTTATTGGGAACAATGTGATATTATATAGTTTGGCTCAGAGAGTAATTATAGCCCAATTTTAAAAGGTAAAGTTGTTCAGACATGACTTCTCTTGTTGCATCAGTGTATTCCCAGCAGAGGATGATATACTCTTCCTGTAATTATCCCAGCTAGTGAGAACCATCTCATTAGTGCTGTATGCACTGTTTGTGTAACACGGTCAGCCACCACCCAAGCATACCCTCTCATTGCCAGGGATAGCTCTATAGCAGCCTGACTCAGTTTCCCTTCTCTCACAAGGCTCCTCACTAACTCACCATCATAGTCCAATATGAACTAAGAACACTTCCCTCCCGGCCAATAAAGTGCCCTGGCCATCTGACAAGTGGTCAGGCCATGGCCGATGATGCAGGAGATAGCATTATTAAATCAGAAGTCAGGAGCTTTGGGAATATAAATGGGAGTCTCCCTGATAAAGTCACCCTCACTCCCTACAGCACTCACCTGAATCTTCCTCAAGCCAACTAGAACTTTCCAGGCTTCTATCCTGCCTGGGCCTCCTCAGTGAAGTGTTACCAACTCCCACTTCAACCCCTTTCCTTTCCTCCATTATCTCCCCCAGGCCTAGCCTGAGGTAATCACAGGCCCTCATTATTGCCCACCAGGCAAGGTGAGCTAAACTTCTCACAGGTGAGTTGAGGCCCCATTTCCCCTTCAAGGAGCTGGCCACTCCATGACAGCGTACACAACAAGGTTGGTCCTACTTCCGTATGCTAGAAGTGAGTAGATGACAACTAGCCCTGCCATTGCTGTTAACTCCAGATGGGGGATGGCTGAGTGAACCTGGTGCCTCTGCCTTTCATGTAGCTGAGACATAGATGGGGAGGAGGGGGAAATGGCTACACTTTGCAAAGGTGTAGCAAGTTTCAATACCCAAGATATGTTCCACAGTGCCCAGAAAGCATTAAGCCTTACATATGCACTCAGATAACATGGTATTGGGGGCAATATAGACTAATATTCTTAACCTGACCCATAGTGAATTCCCTCAAAAAGCAAAGATATGAAAGATAAAATCTTTTCACATAGAAGGGCCCTATGCGCCAACAGAATTCCCTTTTTTACTGGGGCTGAAGATGAAATAGTTCCAGCACAGGCAGCTGGTAAGAGACTTCATTTTCAGGGTCCTCAGGGCAAGAGGCAGCAGGACAAATCTTTGTATAAACCAGCATGGTGCCATTGAGTTCACTAGAGCTAGGCCAATTTACACCAGCTGAGGATCTGGTCCAAGGTTCACCATCCTGTTCTATTCTGATAAGTGACTGCATAAAAATAGTTCTGTCTCCTCTGACTCAGCACATCTGCTCCTGGTGTGTATTTAGAGTTTTAGCTGCTCATATAGTGAGAAATGGTTTTCCTATGTGTTACTCCTGTTAGCCCTGCTGAGCCAACACAGCGGAACTCGTTTCTCATTCCTTCCTATGCATCAACAAAGTTGTGTACTCAGGTCCAATCACTTACACTTGAGCAATCCCACTGAAAGAAATGGGGTTGCACAGGTGTAAATAAGGGACTAATTTAGCCTGTAGAATCTTTATTAGTGGGAATGAGCCAAACAGAAAGAACCCGCTCTGACTTTCAGATTGTAGGCTGAGTTTACAGGGCTGGCAGGGAGAAAAACAATTATTCAAAGACAATGTAGTGTGAGGAGATAATCACAAAAAGCCATACCTTATGTAGTAACTATAGCATTCCCGCACAAGGCAGTCCCTCTCTTTAGTAAGTTCTCCCTACAACACATCCTGGTCCTTGCTGGTAGGGTGGAGGAACAGGAACTCTATAACCACTCCACAAACAGAATATATTTAATCTGGAATCTGAGAGATGGTAACGATGAAGTCACTTTTAAGAGTAGAAGAACACTTTAAAGGGGAAAGTTGTGCTAGAGAAGTCTTTCCCAAATAGTAGGTCCCAATCCACCAGTGAGTCATGGGAAGGTTCTAATCCAGGATTAACCCATTAGTGATCCCTGGCCTAGGCAAAGACATAATTCTTCCAGGCCATGCAGAGGGAAGGCCCTGGGGAGGTTGGAAAACAAGCCTACCCCACAGCTGCAGCTCCTGTCTCACAGGGCTGGGCTCAGCTCCCTGCTCTGGCCATTGTGACCTGGGACACCTGTTTGCAGCACCTCTCTTTGGCTCAGCAACCCCTCCATTGTAGCTGGGCCAAATCTGAGTGGTGCTCAGGGTTGCAGTGCCAGGGCAGGTAGTGCATATATGTAGTGGTGGATCACCTTAGTAAACAGTTGGGGAACCACTGTACTAGAGTCCACCTCTGTTTTCAAGTTTTTTTTTTAATTTTATAACAAACATTGAGTGCTTTATTTAGCGATAAATAGCTAAGGTGGGCTTGAACCTCCACCACCTTGCACCTTGCCAAAGTGGACCAAAAATGCTATTCTAATTTTGATACCATTTTCACTTGCTTTATACTCACTTCACACAGATGTACATGATGATACAAAGAGCAAGGCAATGGAGAATCAGATCTTATGTCCATAATGCCTTCTTAATCAACATTTTTGATTCACTGTTGTAGAGCAGTATTCATACATGTCCCCTTCTTCGATATCTAGAACTCAGTGGCGGATTTAGAGTTAGTGGGGCCCTGTGTGCAGCTTCATTTTTGGGGGCTCCCCTCGGGACCCAGCCAAGAAAAAGAACATTCTCTTTTATCTCCTCCCCCTCACCTCATTTTTCATTCTTTTTTTCTTCATCCTCCTCCTATATTATAAATAATGGGAAGTAAATGAAAATAAAGTGAGGTACCTTGATTGAGGCAGGGGGTTGGGGTGCAGGAGGGGGTGCAGGCTCCAGGAGAAAGTTTGGGTGCTGGGTGCAGGCTCTGGGCTGGGGTAGGGGGTTGGGGTACGAGGTTGGGGTGAGGGGTACAGGCTTTGGGAGGAAGTTTGGGTGCGGGGTACAGGCTCGGGGCAGGAGGGGGGCAGCGCTTACCTTGGGCAGCATGGCTCCCAAAGCAACAGGCACACACACCTCTACGGCAACAGCTCCTAGGTGGGGGGGAAGGGCAGGGGGTCTCCGCACACCACTGCCCACAGGTGCCACCCTGGCAGCTCCCATTGGCCATAGTTCTCAGCCAATGGGAGCTGTGGAGCCGGTGCTCAGGGCGGGAGCAGCGCATGAAGCAGCACAGAGGGAGGGAGGCAGAGCGGCCAGGGAGCCGCCTTAGCCCTGCTGCTGGCATGTCTCTGCGTGCCCCTTGAGGGGGAGAGGGGCAGCGCATGGAGCCACCTCCCCCTGCCACCAGGGGCAAGCAGACACGTGCCAGTAGCCGGCCGCTTCCGGGAGCGGCGTAAGGCCACCAGCCATGGCATGCAGGCAGCCTACTTGCCTGAGCCCTGCTGTGCCGCTGGGCTCAGGGGCAGGTTGTCAGATATTTGTTCTGCATTTTGGGGACTCCCATGTCATTGGGGGCTCCGTGCTACTACATGGTTTGTTTCATGGTAAATCTGCTCCTGCTAGAACTTTATCTTTCAAGATTACATCCATTTTTTTTTACATTTAAGCCTGCAACTGACAAATTGCAGCCTGTAGGGAAAGCAGCAGTCTTTAGCATTAGCTTGTAGTTTCAAATCTGACAGACTCTCAGTAGCACATGATCTGCTGGAAATGAAATGGTGCCAGCTCTGATGAGTGTTTACTGTATAAAATTAAACAGCATTACAGGGAGCGTTGCTGACATCCCTTTAAATCATAGTAGCGACATCAAAGATAGCAAACATAGCTGGTAATAGGCAAAGGCATTTGTGAAATGATATACTTTATGCATGGAGTGTTAGTTTGAAAGCCTTCATAACAAGTATATCTGAATTTTAATTCACTTCACCAGTGTGAAACATGTTAGCAACTTTATAGGTTTGTACTCCACAAAAACAAATGTCACTTTCAAAATACCTGCTTTGAAAATGCTTCGAGTAAAACTGGCTGGTTGGCAAGCCCATCTACATCACAACAAATTTCAAGTGTTTGTGTTATGTAAAAGAACCATGTTCACAGCAAGACTGGCCATTTCATTATCTTGTAAAACTATACTTTGACACTGGATGGTGATTAGCTGGATAAACCATTCTGGGTCATGCCATATTCACATTTATACCCCTGAAAAATCACCACTAAGATTGGATAAACCAATGAGATTCAAGTAACAATCCATTCAATCCTGCCCTCCCTCAATAGCCAAACCCAGATTAAATTGTGAAGTGGGGTTAATGTTTCCTAGCATTACATTCTGATGGCAAGATCTGGCCTGCTTCAGCAGTATACTGGGGCTTCCTTGTTAGTGGTGCCCCAGTGAGCACATTGCTCTGGGGATGCCCCAAATCTCCATGATCTAACCTTTGAAGATGCTCTGTACATCTTAGAGCTTCACATCAAGGGATGCCTCAAAGCATAAAATTGAAAAGGAGAAGCAATGGGGGCCTAGGTTTACTGCTATCAAGGGTAAGGCAGTGGCACATCCCACCTGAGGAGCATGCCCAGGAGCGGACTGAAGAACAGCTTCTCTGCCAGTGGGGAAAAGGGTTTGATCCTTCTCTTAAAGAAGACTGCTGTTTTGGGGGAAAGGTGCACTAAGCAATGATGTACTGGGATGGGCTCCTGTGAGCTCCTGGTTACAATTCTACCTTCTAAGCCTGGGAGGCTTAGAATAATTTTCCTGCCACTGACAGAGTTACTTCCCTCCAAGGATCATCCTTACCTATGGCTTATAAGAACACTTGTATCCCATTTGAGGGCTTCAGAGAAGCAGCTTGCATGGGGGCAGAAACTAGAACTGCAACTGAGACTGCCTGCCTTATCTGTGCTGAAGGGAGAGACTGTCTTGGGGAGGCTGGACCAGAAACCAGATTAGAATGCCAGGGTGACCAACTGCAGGCTAAAGAGAGTCTGCAAGTGGCTGGCCCACATGACCAGAGAGAGAAAGCTGGCTGCTGGAAGACAAGGTTGGAGGAGAAGCAGTCAGCCTAATTGTTGCTCGCTGCAGTAGATGGCTCTTTTGATTCCTGAGCCCCCAACTCCACAACAGAGACCAAGGCCCAAGATTCTTCTTCACCAGTGAGGCTTGAAAGCTAGCTGAACCTCCCCTGCACCAAGACCTAAGACCCTGAGGCCCACTGGTGGATAATGAAGCCTCTGAGGAGGGAAAAATAAGGGGCTCTATCAGGAGTGCCCCAGGAGAAGACTATAGAAAGTCAATTAATCTTCTCTAGCCCTGATCATCAAAGCAATTCACCAGCCCACACACTTGTTAAATTAACCTGCTCCCAACAATTCAATTAACCCTTCCCTCCCTCCAGCCATCAAATCTAATAACCTGCCTTCCTCCCCCATCAAATCTGCTCACTTCCAATTACATCACTTAATATCCTGCTTCCTCAGTTCAATTCACCCCTTCAGACCCACTAGCACTTATTAGCAGGCAGCTGCTGTTCCACATCCCCCAGTTAGCTTCCTCTCCCCAGCCAAAGGCTGGGAACCCTGCTGAGTGTATCTTCACCCTCTGGATCCTGTTCCTTTCCCTCCAGCCCAGGTTACAGTGTAGCGCTGTTGGGTAGTGGGAGTGTTGTCTGAATTCCCTGCACTTCTACAGACTGCACCAGGAAGTGCAAATCAGAGCTTCTGCCCCCAGCGAGGCAATCAGTGGCAGGTTCTAGCTGTGGCAGGGTGCCTCTTCTCCTGGGCAGAAGTGGTTATTTGGGGGGCTGGTTGATTATGCTGCTCCTCCTCTGCTCAAGGCAGACTGAGAAGGGAGAGGCTAGCTGGGGGCAAAGCTGCCCTTCCTCCACAACTCCTTGCTATGACCTGGCAAATGAAACCACAGTTGCTTGAATGAGTGTTACACCAGGCTCACCCCCACAGTTGCTTACATCACATGACTGGCCTAGGGGCAGCTATGCACAGCTAGTGGGAGAGGTCTGATGATGTAATGCTTCTATGTCATGGTTCATTGTGTTATTCCTCTGTATCCAGCCAAGAGAGTTGTGTGGGTAGAACTCTGTCAGAACTGGTCTTAGTCTGTCCTCCTGGCATAGAAAAAGGTTTTTTGACTGTTGCTCACATCGCTGTCATTAGCTGTTGATAAAGAGCAATTGCCATTTTGTTAAATCACCTATGACGCTTAGTAATTACTTCTCCAAACACCACACAGCTGACAAACCAATCGACACACTTGCTTGCCATATAGTCTCATTCAGTCAATCTCTTTTATCTCATTTATTCCACGAGCATCAAAATCAGTACATTTAAATATTAAATGCAACATTGTATTAAATGTCATAACTATAGAAACTTTACTTATAACATGAAAGGTAAGGCTGTCATTTTTTCCTTTAAACAGGTGTCATTTACCATGCTCTATGTTATGGCTAAAGGAAAAGAAAGTAGCACATCTAAGGGCTGGTCTACACTGCCGCGCTAGTTCGGCGGCTGGGGATCGAAGTTCCGAGTTCGATTTATCGTGTCTGGTCTGGACGCGATAAATCGAACCAGGAAGTGATCCCCGTCGACTGCGGTACTCCAGCTCGGCGAGAGGAGTACCGCGGAGTCGACGGGGAGCCTGCCTGCCGCGTGTGGACCGCGTCTGAACCGCGGTAAGTTCGAAGTAAGGTATGTCGAATTCAGCTACGTTATTCACGTAGCTGAATTTGCGTACCTTACTTCGACTTGGGGGGTAAGTGTAGACCAAGCCTAAGTCCTTTCTGTTTTGGAGAAACTCTAAAATCCAGTGTTTTCTCTTACTGCTCAGATCCAGGAGCATCACACAATGGATTTTAGACAGTCATATGAATCCTTTGGGTTGGTCCTGGAGCCCTTATTTAAGCTGAGCAAGGGAAAATCCCATTGAAGTCAATGGTGGTTCATCTAAAAAGGACAGAGCGAAGACCTCAGGATCTGGCCCCTCATTAAGTCTTATGAGGATGATTTTAAAAAAACCTAACACACTAATGATAATGAGACCTAATTCTCCTCCCACAGGTTTTATGCTAATGTAACTTTACTTCCCTCCATTGAGTTGCTCCTGATTCTTACCAGGGTGTGAGAGAAGAGAACCTGGCCTCATGCTTCTAGCTAGCTGAAATTGTATTATATTCTGTTCCTCCACTAACCACAACCTTTGTAAACCAGCAAAAGTAAATCAGGGATTTCAAAATCCTAAATACATATGATGGCTAATTCTTGGCACTACCAAGAGGGTACTCTCAAAGCTATTGGCTTTAATGGAAGTAATATTGAGCCCATTTTAAAAGCTATGAATATACTGCATAAAATACTGGATTCATTAAATTCTCAGCCTAGCTAGTTTAATTTATACTATGTTTGATTTCTTGAAGATGCTGTTGCCAAATACCACACATCATATTTGTTTTTTGCTATTTTATTATTGCTTATTGTATAAATTTCTCCAGCTTCTTTGACAGGCTGGGAGGAAGGAGCCAGGATAGAGTGGGCAGGAACCAATCCAGATGAAATCATATAAAACTGACCTACCTCCCAGGTCTAGGGTCATGACGGGGGTAGGTAATTTCCAATACGTATGTCATTTGAAGTGGAAAAATGAATTTCAATCACAATTGATTCATAGCATTATAGATTATGGCTTTTATTTAGCTACCATGTAAACTGATCGTGTTCATGAACTCTGTAGTTAATATTAATTGTAAACAGTATTGATAGAAGATTATGTTTCTGGAGATATATAAAGTGTCCATGCAACTTAGAAAGGAATTTAGAAGTAGCCTTTGAAAAAAACTGCTTTTTCTAGTTCTTTATTTCTAAATGCCCTCCAGGACTGTTAAACATTTTTCTAAGCAAGCAAAACTAACTGAGTTGTCATATTAAATATTTTTCTGGGTGACTGGATGTTCTATAGTTCTGGTAGTTAGGAATGCTGCTTATGCACTTTTTTTACAGTGCTATTCTCTATAAGACCTTTATGTATTTCATTTTCTGAGTCATTAAGGCCATCCCAATTGATGTGATCTGCCAATCTTGCAATATAGTTGGTATCCGCTTTGAATACAAACTACTAGACTTAGGCTCACTGATCCCGTCCATTGGCAGCTGTAGAGGAGATTAAATAAGCATAATTGTTAGCCAAACTGGCTGGCAAAGACACAGGGCCTGATCCAAAACCTGTTGAAGTCAATGGGAGACTTTCCATTGATTTCAACAGGCTGTGGATCAGGCCCATAAGGGAAGAGGAGGGCCCTCAAGACTACAGATGTTCCTCTGTGCAAATACAATGCGGCAGGGGCTTTCTGAATTTTGTAGTGGAAGCCAGGCACGCGGGGGGTGGGGGGGAGGTGCTGGGGGAACAGTGGTTCTGTGCAGTTTAAGTTCTCCATCAAACAAGCAGATTTTCAGCAGGGAGCTAGCATTGCTAAATCAGCTCTGTGCTTTACCCTCTCTCCCCTCTCGCTCACACAGATGACAGAGCCAGTGACAGCACTGCTGCCTCAGGAGCCATGCAGCTAGGAGATTAGTGGACAAGGGAAGAGAGAGGAGAGTTTGAAGGACAGAGGGCTTGACTCTCAGGATCTGTACAGGTACCCCCTGTCCTGAGTGTATCTGCAAATCCCACTTTATACAAGGGGATGATGGCTAGTGTTTTCTACAACACACATACTGTTGTCTGGCTATGCCGAAAGAAGGACAGGAGACATTTGATATGGGTTTAATCAGGCCACAACTTTATTATTAGATGTCTGGGACTAGCCGGCAGATTACAGTGTACAGTGCAGGTAATCCCATGTTTATTCCATAATTACCTGGGGGGCTTTTACCAGCTCCCACTCTTTTTCCATCCATGTCCCTCCGGCAAATCCATTGCCGGGACCTTACCATCCACCCCTTCCTAATAGGAGGGTTAAGGTGGGATATAAGAATGGGGGGTTGGCTTTCTGCCGTACCAATCATAGGAGTCCCCAACTGCCCCCTGTTCGTTCCTTTAATGAACACTTCTTTTTAAGTCCTTTTCCAAGCCATTTATCTGGTCACTGTATACCTTTCCTGTCCTCTGGTGTCTGTGCCTTGTCGTGGCGGGACACCTTGCATGCTCTAACGATCCCCAGAGTCTGTGTCGGTGGGGGCTTTTTGCTCCTGGTAGGTTCAACCATGCTGGATTGTTCTGTGGGGAGGGGGTCAGACAAAACGGACACCCTGGTCCTCCAGGTTAGGGGTTAGGCACAGGGCTAACAACCCTGTCCAGTAAAAAAACAAAATATGTTATGAAAACAGGCATGGAGAAATTGACCATTACTGTCTGTGATGGCCTTCAGGAGTCAATGACCCATATGACTGCCAGTGGTGAAAGCTGAAAGGAAGCCACTGGCATGAAGACTGAGGTGCTCAACACCAAGACAAAAACCAAACATTTTTTTTGAAACGTATGGACAATGTACAAAACAGGGAGGCTAGCTCAGGTCACAGCAGAGATTAGACGCAAAGATGGACACCTGAAGGCAAGTGAAAACGAAGCTGCTCAAAAACAACATGGTGAAGAGTTGTGGAAGCTGAGCTGAAAAACCTGGGGCACAGCTGGGGAACCATTGAAATACTTGCCAGAAACAAACAGGAGTGGAGGAGCTTTGTCACTGCCCTAAACGCCAGAGGCGTAATAGGAACATGATGATGAAGATGTATATCTTTCCTATGGAGTACCTGCATTGGACATCCGCTACAAGGAGGTGCCAGCAATTAGCTTGGCTGCATCTTCCCCACACCCAGTCGGGTTCCCAGACATCTCTAATGCCCATCTTTTATATCAGTTAAAAACATGACAGCACCTACGTCAGACAGGTGAACCACATGCTGCCCCATATACTATACCAGGATGTGAAATTACTGACCCTTCTATGGTCCCAAGGAATTTGGCCACCTCCTCATTCACCTCCTTGCCTTGTCCACTCTGGGGGTATTGGGGGGGGGGGGAGGCTCATGGCCCCCACCAGACCCTGCGCTGAAGCATGTCTGCTCAAATCATGTTAACTCCTGGAAAAAGTTCAAGGATCAGCCCCCAAGTCCCTTCTTGCTCTGAGCATTAGTTCCGCCCCTTTAAGCATTCCCAAATCATTTCCCCCAAGATGCACCACAATTATATATGGGGGCCACTGGCGGGCCCGCACAGCATATAGCATCGGTATTATTTGGTCCCATAACATGGCCCTCCTTGCATGCCAACTGAGTATCGCCTCATCACTGAAGCCCAGCTGTTGGCCCTTGGGCAACCTGGACCTGTGCCTATGGGCCCAAAAGACAATACTATGCCTGCAGATCCACACCACCATCTGCATGGCTGGTCGTCCAATATCTGTAATGAGATTATGACAAATGAATGCTGACTTACTGCCTGAGGTCTTACATACGTTTGGTACACATCCGAATGCCAACGCCCGATTGTCTCTGCTCCCATACCTAGCTGTGCTGCTGCCATTGCCGCCCCGATTCTGAATGAGTGGGAACCAAATTCAGGGGCTGGCAGCCCCAACCTCATCAGCCCCCTTCTCAAAACGGTAACAAATTGATATGCTGTGAGGGGATTCCCATCACCATGCATAAAAAGGGGGCTTTTCCCCTTTGGCTGTATAACCCTGTAGGCCTTCAAAGCCCGATCTGGGCAGACCCCAGGCTCACTACCCTGCCAAAGGATCACAGATTCACCCCGGCTGACATGATCTGTCTTTGACCATTGAAAGTGTACTATCATTGAATGCTCATGCCATTGTATATCCTGCAGTTGCAAAGCCCTTCCTGTTGAGTCCCTACTGAACCCAGGTACTAGTTCACTGATCCTGAAAGCACCAAAAACTGCTATCAAGAATGCAGCCCTGAACAAGGCTGCCTCCTGTCCATTATGACATACGTCGCCAAGGATCCGCACGAGATACTTAAGTACGTAAACCGTGATGAGACAACGGGAATCCACCGTGGGGCCACCGGTACACGACCACCCAGCCAAAAACCTTTGAACTAAAAAACCACTGCAAGGATCAGGATAACCATTTAGCCTACTAACGAATGTAATGGCAGAAAGGCAATTCAAGATTGTGAAGGACGCCAGTTGATGGTTTGCCAACGACAGCGTGTACCGCAGCACCTGTTCCTCTGTAATGGGCCATATTGCTGACTGGCCTTCCTCATCCTGAAATTGCATGAAAGCATTAAAACTTTTCTCAATCCCTGCCACGTGCACGGAGCAACTAATCGCTGCACCACACTGACAACCATTCTACGCCAAAGTTCCATAGCACTAGTGGCATCTGCCTGGGTTCCCGTCTGGCTCCTGGTGCCAACTCCAGATATCCGTGGACCTGAAAATGAGACAAGGCATGTGCTATGCCACTGTCAACCCCAGAGAGGTTATGAAGCAATGTAATTCCCTGGAGCCTTTCCAGGGGCCAAGCCTCCAGGCAAAACACACAAGTTGTGCACAGGCAATTGGTTGGATGGCCCTGCCACTGTACCCCCAAATTCCTCCTTGTGGAATTATTGTCTTAACAACATGGCTAAACCTCACCCCGACTTTAATTATTACTGTGCATAAAAGGGATAAGAACCCCCATTAAATCCAGCCCACAAATTTGACCTAACAGCCTTGCTGGGGTAGTCCCACTGGAGGCCATCGCCCATTCCACTGCTGCTTGAAGCTAGCCTCGGGGGAAACCCACAAGTTGTCCACAGGCAATTGGCTGGATGGCCCTGCCCCTGTACCCCAAATTCATTCTTGTGGCATTATTGCCTTAACAACATGGCCCCAAGCCCCACCCTTGACTTTAATCATTATTTTATATAAATGGGATAAGAATCCCCATTAAAAAACCCAGCACATAAATTTGACGCATTGGCTTTGCTAGGGTAGTCCCACAGGAGGCCTTAGCCCATTCCAATGTTTGAAGCTGGCCCTTTGCACCGGCCTGCCTTCTGTCACCCACGCCCTGTTCAAACAGGGCCTACCTGCAGGTGCATTTGTTCTACCCTGCGTCCTGTACCTCCCCTCACTATTGTGGCAGGAATGTGCTGTATGAGACCCAAAACACATTTTGCATGCATGCCTGAACATACAGATGCTGCAAAAGCCAGTGCTATAAAGAAATGTGTTCCTGTGAATGTATTGCATGCCCACCCAATGCTGCAACAGCAACTGCTGTGATTAGATGTATGCCACTGAATGTATTGCATGCCAGCCCGATTATATTTATATATCTAACAAGGCTGGGCTTCTCCCTGGGTAAACTTCAGCTGTAACACAAGCATAGCTAAGGAATGCAGCCTTAGCAAGACACCTCTCCCAAGGCTGTCCCCATGTTGGAGAGACTTAATTAGCCTGTATCACCCATGCAATACCCTGCATCTGCTTACAGAAACTGAGACAGTTTCTGGCTGGCCCATGTGATACCGCATCGTGTTTTTTGTTTTTTTTCCGGGGGGGTAAAGCCTCAGAGGAACCACTAGTGCCCACAATCCCCACCTTTGCCACATCATTTTGGTATGGGACCCTGAACCACCACATGTACCTCTCCCCAAAGCAGATCCAAACACCTCTGCAGTTGGGAACCTTTATCCATTGTTGATTTAACTCACCCCTCCCCTCGGTGTCTGCCTCGTCTCCTGCAATCACCTGAGTGGAATGTCCTAGAACCGCGCGAACCATTACACCTTGTACGGCCTGCAAAGCTGTGGAAAAACCTCAGACACAATAACCCCGATTACTTGTATCAAATCCCGGCTGACTGTCCCACCATCCAACACAGCCAGCTCACTTGCATGGGTGAGTGCTTCACCTTGAGCCCCCCCTTGCCCAAGCCTGATAGGCTGCCCGTGGTAATGAAAGGCACTATCCCAGGCTCTCCCAGCCCCTTGCCCTTGTTGCGAGGATCCTGCCCTTGGCTCACCCCGGCCCAAATCACTGCACTCCGCCTGCCCTGTGCGGGGTTTGATTCCTTCCCAGTTCCCTGTCCCATTGACACTAACTGGGAGGGAAAAGCAAAATTCCACCCCCCTGCTGTCTCCTGCCCACTGCAGATAAAACCAGAAACCCTGTTCCCTAAACCTCCGTGCACTGCCCAGCTGCTATGACAAGGGACCACACTCCCCCTCCCTCTCCTCGTCTGTACCCGAGGGAGAGAATCTGGCTCCGAGCTGCCTCGCTACTCACCTGCACCTCTCTTTGTGAATTCACTCTGCTTTGCCTGCCTGAACCATGGGAAAGGGAGAATTAATCCTTCCCCTGTTCCTCCCGGCTCTCATTATCCTGTGTCTGCCTGGAGCCAGGCTGGGACAAGGGCCTGCTTCTCTATTCTGGGACTGAAGTAGGAGGAGGGCATTCTCCCTCCTCCCTCTCCCTGATCTGCTTCCACGTGGAGTGGAGCCCAGTTAAGCTGTACCCCGGAGCACTCCTACTGAGACTTGCTGCTAGTTTAGGGGTGGGCAAACTTTTTGGCCTGAGGGCCACATCTGGGAATAGAAATTGTATGGCAGGCAATGAATGCTCACAAAATTGGGGTTGGGTGTGGGAGGGGGTGAGGGCTCTGGGTGGGGGTGCAGGCTCTGGGGTGCTGCCAGAAATGAGTTGAGGGTGTAGGAGGGTGCTATGGGCTGGGACCGAAGGGTTCAGAGGGCAGGAGGGCGATCAGGGCTGGGGCAGGGGTTTGGGGCATGGGGAGAGGCTCAAGGGTGGAGGCTTGGGTGGCACTTACCTCAAGCAGCTCCCAGAAGCAGCGGCATGTCCCGTCTCTGGCTCCTTGCGGAGGTCTGACCAGACAGCTCTTCATGTTGCCCCATTGGCAGGCACCGCCCCTGCAGCTCCCATTGGCTGCGGTTCCTGGCCAATGGGAGCTGCGGGTGCCGTGCTTGGGGCGGGGGCAGCATGCAGAGTGGAGCCTCCTGGCTGCCCCTAAGCATAGGAGCCAGAGAGGGGCAATGCCACTGCTTCCGGGAGCCACGTGGAGCGACCCCCAACCCTGCTCCCTGGCTGGAGCGCCGGAGGGGTGCAAGGCCCAGACCCTGCTCCCCAGTGGGAGCTCAAGGGCCGAATTAAAATGGCTGGTGGGCCGGCTATGGTCCGTGGGCTGTAGTTTGCCCACCCCATGCTAGTTCCTGCCTTTATTCTGGGACTGAAGGGGGAGGGGAGGGCTCCCCCCCTTCTCCCTAGTCACCACCCTGCTTCGCTTCCATGTGGAGCCGAGTAGAGATGAACACTGGAGCCCTCCTGCCTCAGCCTTGGTCTGTGTAAAAAGAAGGCTCCCGGCACCGTGCTGTTCCTTTTCAAACCCTGCATTCCTAGGGGATGAGTCAGTGACCACTCTGCCCCTTTTGCATCTGTTTTCAGCTCTCCCTAACCCTCCAGCCTTCACTAGGCCAGACCAGCCAAACGCCCCCTTCCCCCCCGCTTAAAGGTGCATGGTGGTCATTCTGAGCAAACAGGAGAACCTGGACTCCACAAGATGGTTATTTCCTTGTCAGAAGAGAAATGATTTGACAAACTCATAAGATACTGTTATTAATCGAGTAACAGAGGATACAAGTAGGTTCTCTGTTGAACAGGAACATTAGATGGCAAGAGAAATGCGTAGTTTGCAACTTGTCAGAATAGCAGAGCAGAACTGTACCAGGAATCAGCTCTCTGTTCAGTCCATCAGTCAGACTATATTCCTATCCATGGCTGTTTCCCTCAGGATGCTACTGTGTGCCTGGGTAAAAACTCAGAAAACACCTTAAATGCTGTTAAGTTGTCACTCAAAGTCAAGCGCACTCCTCTAGCCAGGTGGCTTCCAGATGATATGCTTACATCGGTAGATTAGACAAATGGTTAACCCTTCTAAACTGACTAAATGAATGCCAGTGAAAATAAGGTAGGATCAGAATCTAAAATAGGGAAAGAACAAGTCAAAATTACTTAGACAATTTAGATGTCTTCAGATCACCAGGGCCTGATGAAATGCATCCTAGAATACTCAAGGAGCTGACTGAGGAGATATCTGAGCCATTAGCAATTATCTTTGAAAAGTCATGGAAGATATTCCAGAAGACTGGAAAAGGGGAAATATAGTGCCCATCTATAAAAAGGAAATAAGGACAACCTAGGGAATTACAGACCAGTCAGCTTAACTTTTGTACCCAGAAAGATAATGGAGCAAATAATTAAGAAATCAATTTGCAAACACTTAGAAGATAATGAGGTGATAAGTACCATTCAGCATGGATTTGTCAAGAACAAATCGTGTCAAACCAACCTGATATCTTTCTTTGACAGGGTAACAAGCCTTGTGGATGGGGGGGGAAGTGGTAGATGTGGTATATCTTGACTTTAGTAAGGCTTTTGATACTGTCTGACATGACCTTCTCATAAACAAACTAGGGAAATACAACCTTGATGGAGATACTATAAGGTGGGTGCATAACTGGTTGGAAAATCATTCCCAGAGAGTAGTTATTAGTGGTTCACAGTCATGCTGGAAGGGCATAACAAGTGGGGTCCCGCAGGGATCGGTTCTAGGCCTGGTTCTGTTCAATATCTACATCAATGATTCAGATAATGGCATAGAGAGTACACTTATAAAGTTTGTGGACGATACCAAGATGGGAGGGGTTGTAAGTGCTTTGGAGGATAGGATTAAAATTCAAAATGATCTGGACAAACTGGAGAAATGGTCTGAAGAAAATAGGATGAAATTCAATAGTATTCCACTTAGGAAGGAACAGTCAGTTGCACACATACAAAATGGGAAATGACTGCCTAGGAAGGAGTACTGCTGAAAGGAATCTGGGGGTCATAGTGGATCACAAGCTAAATATGAGTCAACAGTGTAACCCTGTTGCAAAAAAAAGCAAACATCATTCTGGGATGTATTAGCAGGAGTATTGTAAGTAAGTAATTATTCCGCTCCACTCTGTGCTTACTAGGCCTCAACTGGAGTATTGTGTCCAATTCTGGGCACCACATTTCAGGAAAGATGTGGACAAATTAGAGAAAGTCCAGAGAAGAGCAACAAAAATGATTAAAGGTCTAGAAAACATGACCTATGAGGGAAGACGGAAAAAAATTGGGTTTGTTTAGTCTGGAGAAGAGAAGACTGAGAGGGGACATGATAACAGTTTTCAAGTACACAAAAGGTTGTTAAAAGGAAGAGGGAGAAAAATTGTTCATCTTAACCTCTGAGGATAGGACAAGAAGCAATGGGCTTAAATTGCAGCAAGGGCAGTTTAGGTTGGACATTAGGAAAAACTTCCTAACTGTCAGGGTGGTTAAGCACTGGAATAAATTGCCTAGGGTGGTTGTGGAATCTCCATCATTGGGGATTTTTAAGAGCAGGTTGGACAAACACCTGTCAGGGATGGTCTAGATAATAGTCCTGCCTTGAGTGCAGGGGACTGGACTAGATGACCTCTCGAGGTCCCGTCCAGTTCTCTGATTCTAAATTTGAAAGGAAGCTTTACCTCTGTTTAACCACACCACCTTGACTACTGTTTCAGTGAGGCAATACAATTTCCCACTCAAATGTCTTTAAGTGCTCGACTGTTAACCCAACTCATTAGGATGCTGCAAGAGTCTTTTGTATAATGATTTTAAGTCAAGTTAAGCCCTTTTATGGGGTGCCTCATTTCAGTTATTTAATTAAATATAGTGACCAGTTTAATATGTTCACCACTAATATTAAGATTAATAAAAATTTCAACAGAAAGAGAGGATTGAGGTACTGCAGGGATGAATAATGGCACTGTTCTGGAGATGGTGATAAGTAGCTTTCTGGACAAGGAACTTATGGAAGGAAAAATAAATTTGAGGATTTCCGGTTTTGAGATAAAAGCTAATGTGTGAATTCAGGAGAGTGCTGGGGAAGTCAGAGACGTGGTTCTAAAAGGATGGCTTGGATGATGATACATTCACTTTCAGGTAGCCATTTCCAGTCAGGGAAATTTGATTATGACAGCAGCAAAGAGTCCTGTGGCACCTTATAGACTAACAGACGTATTGGAGCATGAGCTTTCGTGGGTGAATACCCACTTCGTCGGATGCATGACATGCATGATATGCATCCGACGAAGTGGGTATTCACCCATGAAAGCTCATGCTCCAATACGTCTGTTAGTCTATAAGGTCCCACAGAACTCTTTGCTGCTTTTACAGATCCAGACTAACATGGCTACCCCTCTGATACTTGATTATGACAGAAACACTTGATTATTCTATATGGACTAAAATACACCTCTACTTACATAAAAGTTCGTGGTCACTCTTCAACAACATTGGGATGAAAACCAAGTGCACAAATCAATGAGAAAGAGTTAATGAGTTTTCAATCTTCTGTTTACTTTTTCAGCCTCATATTGATTATGTTAGGCACTAGTAAAGTGTTAAAGAAACTTTCCACAGTCTGCGTATTAAGAAATGTGTGTAAAGATGGTCACAGCAAGGTTAAACATTGTTGGTATGATAGTCTTGCCAGAAGAAAGAAAACAAAAATGTTTTTCTTAGCAGAGGGATTTTGTAACTCTATCCCACAGAGAAAGGGAGGGATAGAGAGAATGTTTGTTGAATCAAATACAAAATGCCCATTTAGGGAGATCTAAAGCAAATCATCTTTCTTCCTCCCTCATGATTTTAGTTTTTAATTTAATTCCACGTTCCTGTCCCCCACCTGTTTCCAGAGAGATTATAAAACCATGATAGTCCTTTGGTTGTTTTTGCCCTGATCTCGTTGTACTAAATCATCACTTTGTACTTTCTGTACACTGCCTGAAAGGAGAAGAATCTGTGTACAGAAATAAATTCATTGTGGTGAGGAGCTATCTTGGCTGGAGCAGTAGCAGGCCTGCAAATCTGAGGCTTTTATTGAGAATCTGGAGGGAATTCAAGAAAATAAAACAAGGATACTTGAATATCTTGACTTTTTTTTGTGCTTAACAACATTGGAAAGAAAGCTCTCTCAGTGGTAGCCTCTAAATTACAAGAATAATTACAGTCTGTGTCTTTCCAGCTGTCTTTCTACTCTTCTGAAAAATCGCAACCTTATTTTACACAAAATGGCTCAGATGTCCCCATATGTAATTCCATATAGTGCATGCATATATCCCACACATTTACAGTAATATATCTGAGAATTAGGCTCCTGGACTTTAATTTTCTTTTTTTTCTAAATTTTACCTAGCATAGACAATCCATTTGTTTTAATTCACTATAAATGTTCATCCAATTAAAGTTTTCTGCTGGAAACACAAACTATTTATTTACCTATGGTCACAGCAAGGTTAGGATCAGCTTAGGACCAGCTAAGGACCAGCTTCTACAACTTTTTTTCATAGGAATATTCTTCTCTACTCACACAAGTAGTCTCATTTATCTTAATTCAACTACTCCTATAAGAGAAGATTTGCTGGACTGGGAACTTCACCATGAGGAGTCATGTTTTTCTGAGATAGGAAAGCTGCTTTCTATAAACTTCATTTAACTTGAGATTAAGCTATGAAACCATCATCCCATTTGTCTTGGGACATCAGGTGAGACAAAAATAGCAGTTTCAGAGGTGGAAATTCTTTTGTTACTGCACTGAAGGATAATTTATTTTTGTGATCCATAAATCTTATTTCGATGGTAACAAATGACTTGCTATTTGATTGTGTCTACCTCATCCTCTCATGTTATAGTAAAACAAAAATGTGTTTTTTCTTGCAAAATAATTAATCAGGATATCATTACCTCTGGATAACTGTTAGCAATTGATTTACAATCTGATTTAAATCACTTTTTCATTAAAAATAGCCTTGTGCAGAAGCACAGGAGAAGACACTAAGTTTTGACTAGTAATTGGTACTATATATGGAGTAAAAGAACAACACTTCCCATAACTAAATTTAGCTTTCAATAATCATCACATAGTCAATATCAAATACGCCTACAGATTTTTTACAAGCAGTATTGCTCAAGCACAACAAACAGTTTAATGTTAAACACAAACTTATTTTTGATTTGAGCAAAACATGTCCTGACACATTCTGGATGCAGATAAAAGCTATAGTTCAAAGGAATGCATAAATAAGAAGTGATCACATTGCTTCTATCTGTGTTTAGTCAAGTAATTATTATAAAAATCTTTAAAGTCAATATTTAATTTTTGTTTATATAAACAGATATTGCTTTTAAATATAGGCTCAGATCAATCCCTTTTATGGAAATGCCAGTGGAAATGGGTCTAGGGAGAGCAAAATTCCACAATGGATCCTCTTACCAAGTTTACTCCCCCTCCCCCAAACTCATTTTCAAGAGCGGGGGGGCATTTGTCTCCTCTATCCTTGCCTTTCCCCTAATGAACCATGTTCTGACTATAGAACCAGAGGATCTGTATGTGCAGACCGTATGCCTCTGCACTGGGACTATTGCCCCTGGCCTCTCTGATAGCTTAGCTCCAGTGGGGTTCTGCTACCCGGGCCTCCCATACCCGCAGCTGTCTCTCTCCAGAGCTCTTTGTAAGTGGGGGTTCCACCTCATCAAAGTATTTCACACCAGTGGTAATGCAGCCTGGAACTGTATTCCTAGTCATAGCAGTCTGCACAGGCTGCTTCTTCCCAACCAAGTAAGGTTGGCTCCTTCTCACTCACCCAACATGAACCCTGACTCTGCAGAGACCCTTCCCCAAATCCCAGGAAAAGAAGGATGGCCATTCCCACTGCCTCTTCTCTGCAAGAAGAGATTAGATCTCAGGGTATGAATCTTACCCACAGTAAGTATGGTATCTAGTCACTATCTGGCTGCGTTTCGCTGTTCCCGGCCAATGGGAGCTGCGGGAAGTGGCAGCCTCAGATTTGCAGGCCTGCTACTGCTCCAGCCAAGATAGCTCCTCACCACAATGAATTTATTTCTACACACAGATTCTTCTCCTTTCAGGCAGTGTACAGAAAGGAGAAAGTGATGATTTAGTACAACAAGATCAGAGCAAAAACAACCAGTTAACGGAATTCCTTTGTCTCAAGGTCCAAGCTTCTTTTAGTAAATGACCACGAAAGCTCAGTCACAGCCACACAGTTTCCTTCTCAACTGCAGAAGAACATCTTTTAATTTTTATTGGAATTAAAGCAATGCCCGTTCCTGACTCTTCCAGGTGGAAGCTAAAGTAAGTGTTTTAAGGAAACACAAAGAGTTACGAGTACTTAACTATTCCAGACTTTTCTTAATCAGACAACTCATTGGTTCATCTTTCACCTATTCATTTTATCTCTTGTGTTTTAACAAAGAATTCTTAATTTTCCGCTTCAGTTTCCTATATATGTATCGTTAACAATAACTGAAAACAAAATAACCAAAGAACATTAGAAAAGTCCCCTTCATCTCTCATGCCACTACAGAAAAAGGTTATAAACACAGCTCCTAGCCTTATCAATTCCTCCTATTAAATCTTAACTAGATATGGCATGATTCAAGACCCTCTTTAGTCAAGGAAAAACTTCAGTTGGCTTTGGATCTGACCCATAGAGCTAAGCTGTGCCTGGCAAGTGTTGGTCTGAGTAGGAGTGATGCTGAGCCTCATGCTATTGGAGGGGGATGGGGGGGGGAAGAGGAAGGGGAGAGAAATGCAGGGAAGGATTTTGCCTCTGAAATCCCTCTCTAACTCCATACTGTGCGCTGGGAAGCTGGGTCAGCCCCATCCATCCTTTTCACCTGCCCACAGAGGGTTAGATTGTGAACCCCTTCACTGAGATTGGTGAACAACTCTCCATAAATGGAGTCCTGCCCACTCGCCTTGCCAATCTGAGTAAAGGGTTCACACTCTGGGCCAAAGAATAAAAGGTGGCAAAGGGAATATGGCCATATCACAATCTGCTTCCTGTGATAGAAGATTGTTCTGTCAGTTGTCACTCTGATATCGTCCTTGTTATTTGGACCAGTTCAGTCCCATATTGTCAGACTTCTGATGTAAATCAGACAATTTGATGGACTGAAGTGGAATTAACCTGCGTATGTCAACAGTGAATTTGGCCTCTAATGCTCCTTATGACACAGCCCCTCCTCCCCAAAAGCAACAATAAATCCCCTTTAGATTATTTGCTATCCTTTTCTTAATAATGTATCTGCACAGTTGCTACTTTATTTACTAACTTTTATATAACGCATTATATAATTTTACTAGGGCTGCCAATTAATCGCAGTTAACTCACGTGATTAACTCAAAATTAATCGTGATTAATTGCACTTATAACAATAGAATACCAATTGAAATTTATTAAATATTTTTGGATGTTTTTCTACATTTTCAATATTGATTTCAATTACAACACAGAATGTAAAGTGCACAGTGCTTACTTTATATTATTTTTTTATTACAAATATATGCACTGTAAAAATGATAAACAAAAGAAATAGTATTTTTCAATTCATCTCATACAAGTACTGAAATGCAATCTCTTTATTGTGAAAGTGTAACTTACAAATGCAATTTTTTTTTTTTTGGTTACATAGCTGCACTCAAAAACAAAACAGTGTAAAGCTTTAGAGCCTACAAGTCCACTCAGTCCAGTAGCGTAGCTGGGGGGGGGGAGGGAGAAGAGCTGGGCAGTGGCCGCTCCCCCACTGAGCACAAGTGGCACCTTGTCAATTTCTTGGCACCTTTTTAATTTTTACTCACCTGGTGGCGCTCCAGGTGTTCGGCGGCACTTCGGCGGCGGGCCCTCACTCGCTCCGGGTGTCTTCGGCGGCACTGAAGGACCCGCTGCCGAAATGCCGCCGAAGACCTGCGGAGCGAGTAAAGGTCCCACCGCCAAGGTGACGAAGACCCGGAGCGCCACCGGGTGAGTAAAAGCACCACCCCGTCAGTAAAAGCGCCACCGCGGGGGGCGCCTTTTTTTTTTTTTTGATTGCTCCCCCTGTTACCTCCACCTGGCTACGCCATTGACTCAATCCTACTTCTTATTCTGCCAATCACTAAGACAAACAAGTTTGTTTACATTGACGGGAGATACTGCTGACTGCTTCTTATTTACAGTGTCACTGGAAAATGAGAACAGGCGTTTGCATGGCACTTTTGTAGCCGGCGTTGCAAGGTATTTACATGCCAGATATGCTAAACATTCATATGTCCCTCATGCTTCAGCCACCATTCCAGAGGACATGCTTCCATGCTGATGATGCTCGTTAAAAAAATAATGCATCAATTAAATTTGTGACTGAACTCCTTGGGGGAAGAACTGTATGTCTCCTGCTCTGTTTTACCTGCATTCTGCCATATATTTCATGTTATAGCAGTCTCGGATGATGACCCAGCACATGTTCATTTTAAGAACACTTTCACAGCAGATTTGACAAAATGCAAAGAAGGTACCAATGTGAGATTTCTAAAAATAGCTACAGCACTCGACTCAAGGTTTAAGAATCTGAAGTGCCATCCAAAATCTGAGAGGGACAAGGTGTGGAGCAGGCTTTTAGAAGTCTTCAAAGAGCAACACTCTGATGTGGAAACTACAGAACCCAAACCACCAAAACAGAAAAATCAACCTTCTGGTGGTGGCATCTGATTGAGATGATGAAAATGAACATGCATCAGTCCGCACTGCTTTGGATCATTGTCAAGCAGAACCCATCATCAGCATGGAAGCATGAAGGGACATATGAATCTTTAGTGTATCTGGCACGTAAATATCTTGCAACACCAGGTACAACAGTGCCATGCGAACACCTGTTCTCTCTTTCAGGTGATATTGTAAACAAGAAGCAGGCATCAGTATCTCCTGCAAATTGTAACCAACCTTGTTTGTTTGAGTGATTGGCTGACCAAGAAGTAGGACTGAGTGGACTTGTAGGCTCTAAAGTTTTACATTGTTTTATTTCTGAATGCAGTTTTTTTTGTACATAAGTCTACATTTTTAAGTTCAACTTTCAGGATAAAGAGATTGCACTACAGTACTTGTATGAGGTGAATTGAAAAATACTATTTCTTGTTATTTTTACAGTGCATATATTTGTAATAAAAAATATTAAGTGAGCACTGTATACTGCACTGTGTGTTGTAATTGAAATTAATATATTTGAAAATGTAGTAGACATCCAAAAATATTTAAAATAAATAGTATTCTATTGTTAACGTCGCACAACTAAAAAATATTAATCGCGCAACAGCCCTAAATTTTACCTGTTTGATATTTTGTGGTTTTTCTGCAAAGTGCATTTGACTTCAGCTTAATTCACACTCCACCCTCTAGCAAAAATGTTTTATTATTTATGCCAGTTTTATTGTAGTTTTAGTCACCATGGTTGACAAGTTTCCTCTAGAGATTGTTTTCCATAATGTGGCAAAAATAAACAAACACTCTGAAGCACAAAGGCGGTATCATTAGTTGAGATTCCTTCAGAGCAGGGAGACTGAAAACCATGCAATTAACCTAATGCTTTCAGTGATTACCCGACATATATGAAGCGATGAGTGTTCCTATTGTGGCAGCAGCATTATTAAATTAGTTTTAATTATACAGGCGTGACAATTAAATAGCTTTTCCATTTTGAAAGTTTCTACAGTTTCAAGTGAGGTTCCCTGCACTTCTTGTGCTGGTAAGAGCCCTCAAAGCAGAATAAATATTTCAAGACACACTGGTGCCCAGCATCATTGTTGCACCTGGTACCTTGCAGACAAGGTTTGTCTCTATTATGAAAATCATGCATTGCTGAAAGCAGAGCGTCAGTCATGGGGACAGCTGAACTGATTGCTGAAAACTGTTTAACTACATAGATAGCCAAGGATAAACTGTGTTCAGCACCACCTCCTGGCCTCTGAACAGTCTGTATTTAGTTAAAACATGTTCAGCACTGTTTCAGTTGCACCCACTTATTACACCTGTTGTCAGCAACAGGTAACTTTCCATAGTGACACACAAGACACGATTTCTGCTCCCTCAAGACATGAAGAGGTTGTTAATTAGTTATTTCACCCCAGTTGACCTCTTTGCTGTTAAGTCCCTTTTTTTGGTGTGTGACTTTTGGTTTAAAGGGTTCATATTTACAGTTGTGTGCACAATGTTTATTACACCATTTAGTGGATCTATCTTTCTAGGTTATACTGTATGGTTGATACCTGTAAAATATCTAACTTGTCTTTTTAAGGTTAATCAATACTAATATAGTGATTTGTTATTTAGTACATGCAGGAAATGTAGACAAAAATACATAGTGTAACAATAGGTGAACACCAGTGGGGATTGAAATTGCAACCTTCCTCTGAGTTCACATTCCTTTCACAGCCAACTGCAAATCAGCTTCCAGAATCATGTGTAGGAGATAGTTGGAAACCACCACTTCCAAGAGGAAGTCAAACAATGGAATGATTATATTCAGGTCATTTGGCACAAGCTGGTTCCTTGGCTGTGTCTGTGGTTGACAGCGATGGAAGTGCCTCTGGGGTGGTCTTCGGATCGAGTTGCTTTGAGACTGATTGAACGACTTTGTCTTTTCTGGGAACAGTTTCCCTTTCATTCACTTACTGCAAGCTCAGAGAAATTTTCAGTACACACTGTGCTCTGCTAGAGAAAAATCCTGCAACACAGGCACTGTCCTATCTAATAGTGTAAAGTTAATGTTCCCAGTGAGCAAACAGAGCATCTTTTCTTCACAAGTCTATCCACTGACCACACTGATCTTGGCTATTCTGCGTTCTGAGTCACTTCTATTCAGTTTGCCCCTTCTCAATATGGAGCATCCATACTAAAAAATGCACAATTTTTCTCTTTATCCATAGGTCAAACTGCAGAATGTTTCAACACAAAATTTAAAGGAGAAATGAAATCAGGATTCCTAGACTCTTGCATCAGACTTGCTGACACATATACTGTGGATTTTATTGTAAAAAGAAGTGAGGCTGTAAATCTTGCATTTGACACATTAAGAATTTGGACATGATGGAATTATTATTGGCCACAACTCATAGTACTGACATGCTGAAGGTAACTTTACTTAAAATGGCAATTAGTGAGATTTAAAGAAACACCTGCCCATCCCATGATTTAAAAAAAACAAAAAATCAAACAAAACCCACAGTGTAGCTCTTTGAATCTTCAAACACTCCAAATTTTAAAACAGACAGACAACTAATCATAACTGCCTTTTATCTCCCATACAATTAGGAAGTAAATACATTTTCCATTGTATACACTTCTCAGGTGTTTCGAGGACATACAATTGCACCGTGTTTAATTTGGACAGTTTTATATGTCCAAAGTAACACTTTTATAATTTTAAAGAGTATTCTATTTATAAATTTTAATTATGAAATATAAGTTACACTACCCTGAGTGCTGTTACCATGATGATGGATAGCCACCAGAGCTTCCTAAATATGAGAGATTTGACACGTAAATAGCCAACTTATAAAGTGGAAAGAAGGACTTGTGGTTACAGCACAGGACTGTGTATCAGGAGATGTAGGTTCAGTTCCTAACTCTACCATTGACTTCCTGTGTGACCTGGAACATGTTGCTTAGGGCTTGATATTGCTATATGCTGATTTTTAATGAGTCTTCAATTTTATTTTTTTAATTATGCCTTAAGCAGTTTTTCCAAAGATCAGTAGAATGATTCATAAAAACATGCAATACACAAAGCACTGAGAAACACAAGGCATTCCGTACTTGCATAAATCCACAGCTATGGGTAAGGAGTTCACAGTTCAGGGAGGGCATAGTACAATGGTGGCTCTATTACCAGCCAAAACCTGGTGAAGCTACTCTGAATTACTTCAGCTGACAGTAACCCCAAGAGGTCAACATGATAGATTGGTGGCTCATAAAAATGCCCAGCTGCACTCTTTTTTCCTGGCCCTGCCCTCAGACTAGATATGGTTGGTCTAAGAGCTACATTATGCTTACTGTATGTCATTGAATTTTGCTTCTACACCGAGGTAAGCCACCAGCTTTTTGGCTGCTTTGTGCCACTGGTGTGGTGCAAAGGAGCTGCACAATTGTACATGGGCATCTCTGCATTGAATGAAGCATGTAAGAGCCATCCAGCATTATGGGAACAGAAGGACGTGGATACCATGGGGGAAAACCCTAATACAAAAATATAATTAAAATGATGCTCGTTAATGACTGTTGAAACAAACAAAGAAAAAAATCCAATTTAAATAACCAACTTCACCAGCTACAAAAGGATTAAATTTTGTCAGGTTACCTGCTCAAATACTCAACTGCTAGAGTCAATATCTAGAGCAGTGGTGGGCAACCTGCGGCCTGACAGGGTAATCCGCGGCCACTGGGAGCTGCGGTCGGCCGTGCCTGCAGATGGTCAATGTAAACAAACAGTCTTGCGGCCCACCAGTGGATTACAGGCCGTGTGTGGCCAACGGGCTGCAGGTTGCCCACCACTGATCTAGAGAATATTCTAGTTCTATTTCATTTACAGGTTTTTATAACATCCAGTAGCATATTTTGAGGCAGGGTGTCTGTGCAAAAAGTAGAATGTGATCCTGTAATAAGACTGTATCATAATATGTATGCACCAAAGGGCTGAACTAAGGTTTCACGGGCAACCTTAATTCTGGCATTTTGTGTCTCCTGAATGCTTGGCTTTGCAACTTTAATGTTCTTGAACATAGCTCTTTGGAGTCAATTAATATAAAAGTTTTCTCCCCAGTATCTTACAACAAATGGAAAACTCTAAAATGTACAGGGCCCAATTCTCAACTACAAAGCTATGCCAATTTACATCAGCTGAGGCCCTGGCCTCATAGTACATACAAAGGCCAACATTTCAAAGTGGAGAGCCTAAATCCATGTTAATTGTGAATAGAGCTGGTTAGAAATTTTTCAAACTTTTTTTGCTGATTAATCTAAACCAAAACTATTCATGAAACAGGGGCAGTTTTGTGACATCTCCTGACCTGAAAATTAAAAAAAAAAAAGTTTAAAATTGATATAAAGATCCGGTTGTGACATTTTCAAACTGGAAAGTTTCCATTTTTCAAGTCAAAACAACTTTAGCTTTTTTAGACAAAATTTTCAAAAATGTTGAAACAAAAAGAGGAAAAAAAATCAAAATTATCACAAAAAGTTTCAATTGACCTAAACCTTTTAAAAAATATTATTTTTAGGGGTTGTAAAAATTTGATATTTTTACTTTTTCATCCTGGTTTGTCAGGAAGAAGAGAAAGGATCAAATTATGAAGATCTTTGATATCTACTGTGAGTGGTGCATTGTTTTGGTGCCAGAAGAGAGCTGAGCCTGTCTAGCACTATCATAGTGCTATCCAAAGGATAACGGCACCTGTATTCTGCCGTGAGGTCCACTCCAGGTGTGCCCAGTCGGGTCTCAGGTTTCCTCCGTCCCCTGAATGCTCAGTAGGAGGAAAAGGGAGCTCTCCTGCCCCCCCCCCCCATCTGGAAGGGATAGCCTCATCCTGTCTCAGTTCATCTGTGCACAGCATGGCCACCAGCTCCAGTTTCTTCAGATCAGTAGCAGACACATCTTGCTGCTAAGACAAGTTCAACAGCTGCTGTTTGTTTAGTGGTTCTTAATTCCCGGTCCTGTCTCTTTTTTGCTATTCTTTTCCTGTAAAGACTGGGACCCTCTTTTTCTTTGTAGTTTTTCCTTCCATAGTACTTGCTTTCAATGCTGTTGGAACTGATGGCAATTCACATGGTCATAGATCCCATACACACTGCCACTATATTGTCAGGTTCGGGATAACTACATCTGCATCCCCCAAACCATGGTCCACTCCAGGAGTCCCCAGATCTCCCACTGTCACCTGTCTTTGAGCAGGAACCCGTGTCCCGCTCCCTTCTGACTGGCGGTTTAAAGGCTGGACAGCTCCCTGCCATAATCTGTGATATCCCAGCAAGCCAGTCTGCCTAAAGCCAACACCCCAGCTTTGCTTTCTCTCCAAGGGCTATGAACAGTTTTGTTGCCAGCAGTTACAATGCTTCCTCAGCAAGCAGGTAAAAGCATTACAGGGAAAACATTAAAAAACACTAGAAGTTCCTATAAGCATGCTAAAAGCTTGCCAGAGGTCACCCATTGGTGTTACAGGGCCCTAGTATGTAAATATCTTTTCAACCCTTCCGCGAGTGTTGAGGCCCTGTTTAGGAAGAGGGTCCTTTCCGTTTGCTGGATCAGAAAGAGGGCCCTGAGTCAGTTCAAACTCATCCTTTTATATCGGAAGTCCTTTGTTTCCTAGTCTGTGGAAAATCCAGACTCAACCAATATATGCAAACACCTCTGGAACTCTTTATTAGCCCAGGGTAATCATCCCCACCATTTTTGGTACCTGAAGAAGCTGTGGTAACCCTCTCCATAAAGTATATAGGATTGTGTTCCAAACTATTCATAAATTAAATACAATATTCCCCAGAGATACTGCCTGGGGGTTGCAATTTCTGCCACAGGTACCACTGCTCTCCCTCCTTGCCCCCCTTGACTCCCGAGTAGTAGTGGAATTACTATTTTTGCATTTAGGTTATGCTACTGGCCACTTACAAATTATCTCTGACATCATTCTACATTGCAGATACATTTTTGAACAGATTAGTAAAGTGTTGACTAAGCTTTTTTAAGGAATGAAAGGTAGGCACAAATTAATTCTCAATCATTGTGATCATAGCTTAGAATTTGAAGGTGGAAGACAACTTGGGTGAAAGGGTTCATGAAATGATGAGTTTGTGATTCTAAGGAATTGGTAGGAGGGAAAATAGAATAAAGACAATGGACTTGAAGAAGGCAGACGTTCGCAAACTCAGAGTTGGTAGGTAAAATTCTGTGGAAAGCAAGTCTAAAGGGGGAAAAAAAGTTCAGGAAAGATGGCAGTTTTTTTTAAAGGAGGCATTATTAAGAGCACAAGAGTAAACTATTGCAATGCATAGGAAAGATAGGAAGTATGGTAAGAGACCAGCCTGGTTTAACCAGCTCTTCAGTGAACAGAATGTAAGTGTCATACCAAAAAAAAAAAAAAAAAAAAAAAAAATGGAAACTAGGTCAAATTATAAAGGATGAATATAAAAAACCCACAAGCACATGGAGACCAAATTAGAACGTCCAAAGCACAAAACAAAATTAAACTAGCTTGGCATATAAAGGGTAACAAGAAAACATTTTACAAATACATTAGAGGCAAGAGGAAGAGTGAAGGTAGGGCAGTACCATTACTCAACAAGGGAGGAAAGACAGTAACAGAAAACACAGCAATACCAAAGTGTCAAATGATATTTTTGTTTCACTTTTCATCAAAAAGCTTAGTAGTGATCAGACGACTAACATAGTGAACCTCAGTGTAAATGAGATAGGATCTG
The DNA here is from genome assembly GCF_002925995.2 of Terrapene triunguis. Taxonomy (NCBI): domain Eukaryota; kingdom Metazoa; phylum Chordata; order Testudines; family Emydidae; genus Terrapene; species Terrapene triunguis. Next base: position 25,281,311 of record NW_020664439.1, on the reverse strand, counting down.
AGGCTAAAATAGGGAAAGAACAAGTTAAGAATTACATAGACAAAAAAGATGCCTTCAAGTCTCATAGACTCAGACTCATAGACTTTAAGGTCAGAAGGGACCAATATGGTCATCTAGTCTGACCCCCCGCATGATGCAGGCCACAAAAACTGACCCCCCCACTTTCCCTTAACTCTGCTGTTGAAGTCCTGAGATCGTGATCTAAAGACTTCAAGTCGCAGAGAATCTTCCAGCTTGCGACCCCTGCCCTATGCTGCGGAGGAAGGCGAAAAACCTCCAGGGCCACTGCCAATCTACCCTGGAGGAAAATTCCTTCCTGACCCCAAATATGGCGATCAGCAGAACCCCGAGCATACAGGCAAGAATCTCTAGCCAGACCCTCATTTTACCAGCGATGGCCGTTATTGCCTAATTGATTAGAATCACGTAATCCCATCAAACCATTCCCTCCATAAACTTATCTAGCCTAATCTTGAAGCCAGAGAGGTCTTTCGCCCCCACCGTTTCCCTCGGGAGGCTGTTCCAAAATTTCACCCCTCTGACGGTTAGAAACCTTCGTCTAATTTCAAGCCTAAATTTCCCCACGGCCAGTTTATATCCATTCGTTCTCGTGTCCACATTAGCACTGAGCTGAAATAATTCCTCTCCCTCCCTGGTATTTATCCCTTTGATATATTTAAAGAGAGCAATCATATCCCCCCTCAGCCTTCTTTTGGTTAGGCTAAACAAACCAAGCTCCTCGAGTCTCCTTTCATAGGAAAGGTTTTCCATTCCTCGGATCATCCTAGTTGCCCTTCTCTGTACCCGTTCCAGTTTCAGTTCATCCCTTTTAAACATAGGAGACCAGAACTGCACACAGTACTCCAAGTGAGGTCTCACCAGCGCTTTGTATAACGGAAGCAGCACCTCCCTGTCCCTACTAGAAATACCTCGCCTTATGCATCCCAAGATCGCATTAGCTTTTTTCACAGCCACGTCGCATTGCCGACTCATAGTCATCCTGCGATCAACCAGGACTCCGAGGTCCTTCTCCTCCTCAGTCACTTCTAACCTATGCGTCCCTAGCTTATAACTGAAATTCTTATTAGTCATCCCTAAATGCATCACCTTACACTTCTCACTATTAAATCTCATCCTATTACTATTACTCCAATTTACAAGGTCATCCAAGTCTCCCTGCAGAATATCCCGATCCTTCTCCGAGTTGGCAATGCCTCCCAACTTTGTGTCATCCGCAAACTTTATCAGCCCACTCCTACATTTGGTTCCGAGGTCAGTAATGAATAGATTAAATAAAATCGGACCCAGAACCGAACCTTGAGGAACCCCACTGGTGACCTCCCTCGAATCTGACAGTTCACCTTTCAGTACTACCCGCTGCAGTCTCCCCTTTAACCAGTTCCTTATCCACCTCTGGATTTTCCTATCGATCCCCATCTTATCCAATTTAACCAATAATTCCTCATGCGGAAC
>NW_020664439.1:25262451-25279828 GCF_002925995.2 Terrapene triunguis | reverse complement strand
GACCTGCCTTTCGTAAACCCATGTTGTAATCTGTCCCAATTGCCATTCACCTCCAGGTCCTTAACTACTTTCTCCTTCAAAATTTTTTCCAAGATCTTACATACTACAGAAGTTAAACTAACAGGCCTGTAGTTACCTGGGTCACTTTTTTTCCCCTTCTTGAAAATAGGAACCACATTAGCTATTCTCCAGTCCAACGGTACCACCCCCGAGTTTACAGATTCATTAAAAATTGTCGCCAAGGGGCTCGCAATTTCTCGCGCCAGTTCCTTCAATATTCTAGGATGAAGATCATCCGGTCCGCCCGATTTAGTCCCGTTTAGCTGGTCAAGTTTGGCTTCCACCTCTGATACTGTAATGTCTATCCCCCCTCCTCCATTCCCCTCTGTCCTACTCCCTCTATTCCTAAACCCTTCATTAGCCTTATTAAAGACCGAAGCAAAATATTCATTTAGATATTGTGCCATGCCTAGATTATTCTTAATTTCCACTCCATCCACATTCTTCAGCGGTCCCACTTCCTCTTTCTTTGTTTTCTTCCTATTTATATGGCTATAAAACCTCTTACTATTGGATTTAATTCCCCTCGCAAGGTCCAACTCTACACGGCTTTTGGCCTTTCTCACCGCATCCCTACATGCTCTAAACTCACTAAGGTAGGTTTCCTTGCTGATCCCTCCCTTCTTCCATTCTCTGTACGCTTTCTGTTTTTTCTTAATTGCTCCTTTGAGACTCCCGCTCATCCAGCTAGGTCTAAATTTCCTGCCCACTAATCGTTTTCCCTTTCTCGGGATACAGGCCTCAGACATCTCATGCAACTTCTGCTTGAAATAATCCCAGGCGTCATCTGCCTTTAAATCCCTAAGTATGTTAGCCCAATCCACTTCCCTAAGTAGTTGCCTTAATTTATTAAAGTTGGCCTTTTTGAAATTGTAAACCTTAGTTACAGTATCATTTCTGTTAATCCTTCCATTTAGTTTAAACCGAATTAGCTCATGGTCACTCGAGCCAAGGTTGTCCCCTACGACCATTTCCTCAACGAGGTCCTCACTACTCACCAGCACTAAATCTAAAATGGCATCCCCCCTCGTCGGTTCAGTTACAACTTGATGAAGGAATTCATCTGCTAGCACGTCTAAGAACATCTGAGCCCTGTTATTGTTACTAGCATTTGTTACCCAATCTATATCTGGGAAGTTAAAGTCCCCCATGATGACACAGTTCTTATCAGTTTTTACTTCCCTAAAAACATTAAGTAGTTCTCTGTCCGCCTCCAGGCTAGATCCCGGCGGTCTATAGCACACCCCAAGCACTATCTCGGGGGAGGCTCTTGTAGTTCTTTTATGCAGTGTAATTGTTGCCCATACAGACTCTGTCTTATCCATTCCATCACTTATTATTTCTTTACATTTTAGCTCATTATTGACATATAAAGCCACTCCCCCACCTTTACCTTTTTTCCGGTCATTCCTAAACAGCACATACCCTTCCATACCTGTACTCCAGTCATGACTACCGTTCCACCACGTTTCGGTTATTCCAACGATATCAGGTTTCATTTCTTGGACCAGGAGCTCCAATTCCTCCATTTTGTTACCTAGGCTTCTCGCATTGGTGTATAAACATCTTACCGTATGCTATCTATCCTTTCTCCCATTAGTTATGCAATTTGGAACGGTCCCCATGCTGTCCATCCGCCCCCTCTTTCTTATGTCCAATTCCCTACCCCTACCTATGTCTGTGCCTATCTCCTCACACTCCTTTTCAGTGTTGGAATCTGGCGTGGAGATTAACTGAACATCTCCCAACCGTCTCCCCCAAGTTCCTAGTTTAAAGCCCTTTTGATGAGATGAGCCAGCCTCCCTCCCAGAAGTCTATTCCCTTCCCTACTCAGGTGAAGTCCATCCCGTGAGAACAGCTGTCTGTCCCCGAAAGCCTCCCGGTGGCCATACATCCCAAAGCCCTCCTTATAGCACCACTCCCTTAGCCAGCTATTTATCCTCACAATTCTGTCAGCCCTTTGCTGTCCTTCTCTAGGAACAGGCAGAATCCCACTAAAGATAATCTGAGCCTCCACTTCCTTAAGTGTCTTCCCCAGCCTGGCGTAATCTCCCTTAATTCTCTCTAGCGAGAACCTAGCCGTGTCGTTCGTTCCTACGTGAAGGATGATCAAAGGGTTCTTACCTGCTCCTTTTAGGATCCTTTTCAACCGCAGGTCCACATCCCTTATCTTAGCGCCTGGCAGACAGCACACCCTTCTGTTTTCAGGGTCCGCCCTGGTCACAGGCCTGTCCAACCTCCTCAGCAAGGAGTCTCCAATCACATAAACCTGCCTTTGCCTGGTGACAGTACTCTGTACACATCTATCCCCTGTTCCCTGTAGTCGTACCTCTTGTGTCTCTCTATTTTCCCTTATAGTCCCCCTAGTGCCGTCCTCTATCCTACTGGGGCCCGGTATTGGTGCCGTCTCCATCAACTCCTGCCCTCTCTCTATCGGACTAGCCGCTCTTCTCTTCTTTCTCTGCCTCCCACCATCAGTTACCACCTGCTGCCTCTCTTCCTTGTTATCTAAACACTCATACTTGTTCCTGAGTTCTATTCCCCCCTCACTAGCCCTCCTTTTCCTTGGCCTGCTCCTCACAGTCACATGCTTCCACTGATCTTGCTCTGCCCCTGGCCTTCCCCCCTCACAGACCATAGCCTGTGCTTCCACCTGCACCCCAGAGCATTCCCCTTCTGCCACACCCAGCTTCTGCTCCATTAGCTGCTCGAATCCCCTTCTAAACTCTACCATAGTATCTACCTGCATCTGGAGCCCTCTAATCTTTTCCTCTAGCAGGTCTATTAGGCGGCATTTCATGCAAACATACCTTTGTTCAGGCTCCCCAGCGAGGACCATGTACATACCACAGCAGCTGCATGCAATCATCTGCATAGTGTCCCCCGCTGCTAGGCTCATGGCTGCTGTGGTCTCTGCCCACTGCTTCTGGGGACACAGAACACACCGCGCGCCGTGCCCTCCTACTTCCCCTTCCACCTCCCCCTGTAAACTCCCACTTAAACTCCCCTGTTAGCAACCCTGTTTGCCGGCTCCTGGTGCCGCTCCTCGCAGCTGAGTCCACAGGGCCTGATGAAATACCTCCTAGAATACATAAGGAACTGGCTAGCGATTAACTTTGAGAACTTGTAGAGGATGGGAAGGAAGAGGACAAATATAGTACCAATATATAAGAAAGGGAATAAGGGCAACTCAGAATTATTGACCAGTCAGCTTAACTTCGGTACCCAGAAAGATAATGAAGCAAATAATCAAACACTCTATTTGTAAGCACCTAGTAGATAATTAGGTGATAAGTAACAGTCAGCATGGATTTGTCAAGAACAAATCATGTCAAACCAACCTAATAGCTTTCTTTGACAGGGTAACAAGCCTTGTGGATGGGGCGGGGGTAGCTGTAGATGTGATATATCTCAACTTTAGAAAGGCTTTTGATACGGTCTCACATGACCCTCTCATAAGTAAACTAGGGAAATATAGCCTAAATGAATCTACTATAAAGTGGGTGCACAACTTGTTAGAAAAATCACACTCAAAATAGTTAACAGTGGTTCACAATTACGCTGGAAAGGGATACTGAGTGGGGTACCGCAGGGATCTGTCCTGGGTCCGGTTCTGTTCAATATCTTTATCAATAATTTGGATAATGGCATAGAAGGCACAATAATAAAATCTGTGGACACAAAGCTGGGAGGGGTTGAAAGTGCTTTGGAGGACAGGATTACAATTCAAAGTGATCTTGACAAGGTGGAGAAATGGTCTGAATAAAATAGGATGAAATTCAATAAAGACAGATTTAAAGTACTCCACTTAGGAAGGAACAATCAGTTGCACAAATACAAAATGGGAAATGACTGCCTAGGAAGGAGTACTGCAGAAGAGGATGTGGGGTTTATAGCGGAACAAACTAAAATATGAGTCAATGTAATACTGTTGCAAAAAAAGCAAACATTCTGGAATACATTAGCAAAAATGTTGTAAGCAAGACATGAGAAGTAATTCTTTCACTCTACTCAGCACTGATAAGGCCTGTGCTGGAGTACTGTGTCCAGTTCTGGCCACCACACATCAGGAAAGATGTGGACAAATTGGGGTAAGTCCAGAGGAGAGCAACAAAGATGATTAAAGGTCTAGAAAACATGACCTACACAAAAAATTACCAAAAAAATGGTTTTGTTTAGTCTGGAGAAGAGAAGACAGAGGCGGGGCATGATAACAGTATTCAAGTACATAAGAGGCTGTTATAAAGAGGAAAGTGATAAATTATTCTCCTTAGGCACTGAGTACAAAACAAGAAGTAATGAGCTTAAATTGCAGCAAGAAAGAATTAGGTTAGACATTAGAAAAAACTTCCTAATTGTTGTAAAGGTAGTTAAGCACCGGAACAAATAACCTAGGCAGGTTGTGGAATCTGTCACTAGAGGTTTTTAAGACCAGGTTAGACAAACACTGGTCGGGGTGGTCTAAATAATACTTAGTCTGACTTCAGTGCAGGGGTCTCGACTAAATGACTTATTGAGGTTTGTAACAGGGTCAGCACCCACCTCTCATGAGCGCCCTCTCTGGTTGTGTGCATCCACAGTCTTTAAACCAGTCCTAGCCCTGCCATCAGGCTGTACCCCCAGGGTTTCCTCCCTGGAGGCAATGATTTTGCCCTCTTAGTCTGTTTTGGCCCCAGTCTTCAGCTGGGCCTCCCAACAGTTCAGTCCCCTTCTGAGCGTTTACTGATGTCTAATTGTAGGCGCTTCCCCAGTGGCCTATGGGAGGGACCCAGGCCCACCCACCAGGGCCGGCTCTAAGTTTTTTGCCGCCCCAGGCAAAAAAGAAGAGCGCTGCCCCGCCGTAACACCCCCAACCCCGAGTGCCGCGCCGCCGACCACCCACCCCCAGCGCCGGGCCGCCCAAAACCCCCGAGCACTGCGTCGGGCTGCCGAAACCCCCGCCCCTCCCCCCGATTGCCGCGCTGGGCCGCCCAAACCTCTGGAGTGCCGCGCCGGGCCGCCCAAACCCCCCGCCCCCCCCAGAGCGCCGCACCAGGCCGCCCAAACCCCCGCCCACCCGGAGTGCCAAACCGCCGAAGCCCCCGCCCCCCCCAACACCGCCGAAACAAAAAAAAAAAACACACCCTCAAGCGCTGCCCCACGAACAAAAACACCGTGAGCGCCCCCCGCCACCCCAACATTGGCCGCCCCTTATAAGGTGCCGCCCCAAGCACGTGCTTGGTCGGCTGGTGCCTGGAGCAGGCCCTGCCACCCACTACTCCAAACTTCACCGATGTCTTACCCTTCGCTCAGGGCTCTTCTAAGCTGAGGCCCAGTAGCCACCCAGGAGTTCTTCCTTGCTCTCCCGATCCCTACTAGCACTGGGCCATCTGTTGTGCTGCAGTTCCCTCATCCAGCCACACTATCCACATTCCTCCAGCTCTAGTGAGGAACTGCACTGTCTCTGTAGTTCCTTTTTATAGGGCTCTCCTGGGCCCTGATTGCTGCTTCCTCTGTAGCCACTCTAGCCTGATTGGAGGACCTCTACACTGCTACTTACCTAGGACTAGTGTGGCAGGACCCTGAGACCTCCAGCAGGGGGGCTCTGGGCCTAGTCCATCCCATCACAAAGTCCCTTCCAGTTCTACATTTCTATTATTTACAGATCCAGTTGAGGATCTGCCAAATTCCTGTATAAAACACAAAAGGAGTCTTCTAAACCCTCTTCCTAATCCCTCCCACAGCTGATGACTGAACTGAGCAGATGGACCATTAAAATAATAATTGCCTAACTTGAATTCAACATTGAATTGAATTTATGTTGTCTCATTACTTAGTTTGGGTTGTTGTTTGTTACATGGTATTCTCATTTGTATTTAAATGCTATCTGATGCATACAGAACAAGGATGGTCCAGTGTTTAGGCACTAGCCTCAGGAAATGGGTTTAAATCCCTGCTCCATCACAGACTTCCTGTGTGAGCTGGGTCAGCCTCTGTACCGCCATTCCCCATCTGTAAAACGGGGATAGCAGCACTTCCCTACTTCACAAAGGTGTTGTGAGGAGATGTACATTGTGAGGCACTCAAATATTATGGTGATGGGGGCCATAGAAGTACCGTAGATGGAACAAAAGAACACTAGGAGTGCGATTTGCAAAATAGTTCAGGGCTATCTTAGTTGCTCCCATGGAAGTTAATGGTAAAATAAATTAGAGTTAGGGTTTTCAGTTGTTCACTGATGCCATACCCTCGAGGGTAGGACTAACCTCTAGATCCAAGCGTCACATACGCTCTTGAAGAAACTAGCACTTAACAAAAACACTGAATTTTGCCCCAAATATTTAGCAGGGTTCATTACTTGTGGAATCTGCCCTTTCTACTGAATGACATAGAGGGAGGTGAAGCATATTAACTGCACAGAAATTAAACTGGAGAGAAAGCTCAGAGGGGAAGTGGTTTTCAGAGCCAGGAAGAGCTAGGTGAATTTTTTTGAATAGTTCATTTGACAAATCATGCAATTTCTGTTGGCTCATAACTATTCATGAATTTTTACACAAGTTCACAAAATACTTGGACAACTTTCCCCCCCCCTTCAGAACTTAAACAGCATTCATAAATAGCAAGAGGAGGTGAGAGTGGCTCCCTTATTCCCAGGGATTAGGGCACTCACCTGATAAGTGAGAGACCCAGGTTCAATTCTCCCTTTTGCCTTATGTGAAGTAGGAATCTGAATTTAGGTGTTCCCCAGTGCAGTGAGTGCCTTAACCAGTGGCCTATGGGATATTTTTGGTGTAGGTCTCTCTCAGTCTCTCCAGTAAAAGCTGTTCCACTTTTTTACAAATAATTAAACAGTCACTGGAGGAAGGACATAAACCTAGATCTCCTACTGCCTAGGTGAGCAGCCTAACCAGCGAGCTACAGCGTCACTCACTCTTTGATCCCCTGACTATTCAAGTGTTTTATACAAAATAGAACTGCTTCAGCAGGAGACCCCATAGTCCAGTGGTTAGGGCGTCTGCCTATTGTGTGTGAGACCCAAGGTCAGATACCTGCTGTACAGGAGAGAAACTGAACCTGAATCACACACATCCCAAGTGAGTACCTTAATCTCTTTGCTAAAAGTCATTGGGGAGGGGAGAAACTGCTTCCTCCTATTTTGTGAATCTAGCCCTTCATTTCCTTTGCCTTTATTTTAAACAGCGCCTGGAAACAAAACAAAACATTTCATTCAACCTGAAATGAAGTTTGTCAACCTTTTCTGATTTGCCAACATTTTTTGGGATGTTTGGTTTCAGTTTGGGCTAAACTGAATTATTTCTTTTTTATTTTGGGGAACTGCCAGCAAACTGTAAAATCAGTTATTTGCCCCATTCTAGAGCCAGCATAGCCCAGGCACTTGAACATGCATTCCAATATATGCATAGTTTGGGGAGATGTAGCTAGTCTGAAGGAGTGAGGTAGAATCCATTCTGTACGCAAGCATACTGCTGTGCTCAAGTTATGAAGAAAACACTGCTAACTCACTCATAAGATAACGCTTATTGAGCTGGCTGTACAAAATGTTTTCAGATGTCTGAAGCTGTTCTGGCATCGCTTCACCATATATCTAGCTGCCTGTGGAGCTTGGACATGAGGAGGCTGCAGCATAGTGCTACACCAGGTACCAGCACCAAACTCTTCTTCCCTCTAGTAGCTGGTCTGTGGTACTGCATTGTGCTTCCACAGCTTCCCTGCTGCCACATCATGAATTCTCCCTGCCCTCATTAGATTTTTCATGCCAGGGATCTTTCTGTAGCATCAATCATTTTTCTATATTACCTATCACCAAGCACCGTAGGAGGCATAGAAGGCAGCTTGGAATTCTGGGATAATCCTATTAACTGCATTTTTCTGCTCAGCTGATCAGTAGTGTAAGAATTAACATTTTAAACCTTCAAGTATCAGAATTAACAATTCATTGTTATGAATGAGGTAGCTTAACTTTCTCAGAGCTTTTTTTTCAGGCTGCTTGCAGATGGAGAAGGTAAGCCTGTTTTGGCTTATGTTTGGTTTCTGTTTTCAAAGTTATCTTCACAGTCAGAAAGGCTAAAAAAAAAATATCAAGGTTTAAAAAAAAAAAAAAAGCGTAGACTCTGAAGCACATTTCTGCATCAAGTGGGAGATTGTATAGCTAATGCAAGGGCTGTAGAATTGCAGACCACAGGGGTTCCTGCCTGTCACAGTAGCATCTAAGGTCCACTGACTTTTGCTCCCACTAACAATTCAGGATGCATAATTTTTAGGGGAATCCAAAGCATGCAGCAACATGCTATATAACTTCTAATATTTCCCATACCTTTCACACTTACCCCAGTGACCACTGCAATACAGACCCATATTACTTTACAAGGCAGTAGTGTGAGATTCAGTATAATGGTTCAATGAGAGAACAATGTTATATTGAGGGGTTTAAAAACAAACAAACAGTAATCTGAGAATCTAAGGCTTTTCTGATGCTATTTAGTAAGCTAAGAGGCCAGTGCCAGGATCCACGCTAATGGGTTTTATGCTGATTTTAAAAGAACTGTGGAGTCTTCGGGCAGGGAGAAGGTGTGACTGTATCCCCTTGAAGTTTTCCCATTCACAGGGTACCTGGAAGTCACTGGGGTTTCCATGACCTTCTCTTGTGTTGTTGGGGGAGGCGAGAGAGAGGAAGATATTATAAATAATTGAAGTGAAGAAAAGTTACAAGCCTGCTACTTCTCAACCAAATGGAAATGGCAGGAAAGCCTAAATAGTTTCAGGTACTTTAAATAAGTAGATCCCATGGTGGTAATTTGGCAACTGGCTGCTTTTACATCAATATATCCTACTGGGGGGTGGGAGCATCTTTTCAGATATTTATACAAGTGGGCAAATACACTGTTTTGCATTATAGTTCATCCTGGGTTGTAGCAAGGATACTGTATTCACTCTTAGCACAAGCCACTGCAGGCTCCAAGCTACCACAACCCCCTTTCTGATAAGTAGGGAAAAGCAGATGAGCTAATCAGTCAGGCCTGCTGAGGAGAGGGACAGACCAAGGCACCTGGTAAACGTGAAGTAACAATTTAATGTAGTGGATATATGTTAATATAACACCAGAGACTGAGATGAGATTCTGGCCCATGTTTTCTTAAAATGGTCATGTAGGTTAACAAGCCAAGCGTTAGAGTTAATCAAAGGATATTTTTTGTTACCATGGGCTATTTACAGAATTTTGACAGTTGTACAATCTAAACTTGATCATCAACAACATTCTGGATGATCACAAGTTAAAAACTGGAGAGGCTATATATACCTACAGGTTTTTCAGGTACTGACATTCCTCAAAAGACATACTGGTAGGGAAGCATATACTTTGGGTAAGTGAATCATCTCCCAGCTGAGGTACATCCAAAACTCACCGTGAGTAACTTTGCTGTAAAATGCTCAGGAGCCTGATTCAAACAATGCAAAGCAAGGGATGGCTGAACATAACAGAAAAGGGTGCTAAAAGAATTAGAGGATAACAAACTCACTTTCCCTTTCACTTCCTCCTTCCTTGGGGCATATTTTTAGAATTCAGCACTTGATCTGCACTAAAATGTTCACACAGCAACATCTAGTTTCACTAACTCCACAGTCAGGATATCATTCATGGGTCCACAAATTTGCAACACCACTAGCCCAAAACAAGGCCAGTACAGGGAAAGCTCAGTAGCAGCTGCATAACAGCCATGTGCTGATAGCTGCAGAGTGGGGATACCTGACTGTCCCTCAGACCTAGGGGCATATGGCTGTATATACAGCCCACTTCAGCTGTGCCTTCATTTCTGAGATTTCACCAACAACTCATAATAACAAGTGCAAAATATTTAAAATGTGCTTACTCTGTTAGCTATAGACAAGAGTGTCTCAAAGGAGATCACCTTCTCTCTTTCCTGATTTTGACTGAAGATAGGCCTCTTATTCTAGGTTTCCTTAATGGGCTCATTAAGGCAATGGAGTACATCTGCCCTGAATAGCTGGCTGACTGACAAGCATCAACTGCTTTCCATTAGATCTAGACAAGCTGGAGAGGGAGTATCATCTGCCCACGCACACTTCAGGCATTCCAATTATAGGTGAGACCTGGCTAGCATTGGGAACACTCAATTTAAATCATTTTAATTCCCCAAGAGCAATAGGTGAATTCTGAAAAACCACAAGTGATCTGTATACACCCAGCTGTGGGGCCTGGTCAACTGGTCAGCCTGTAGTTTTTAATAAGAACAAAGAGTGTTTTTTATTGTTGAACATCGACAGAGTGTTTCTAGGATGATAGGATTCCCCATAAAGGGCTTGTACAATTTATCACAGAGAATTTTTTTTTCTCAGTCATGCATTTTGTTTCCAACAGCTCTTGACCCTTCATGGACTTCCCTGGGTGTGGTTCAAACTTGCAAGAGCCTATGTACAAGGCAGGGCAGAACTTCCTGACTGAACTTCCCCAGAGCAGTCTAAATGTTCATTTGTTCAGGTGGTAGTCTTAAGACCTTGATTCACTCTTTAATTCAGGACTATCTTTTTAACTATGTAGCTGTCATCTATCTCCCTCTCACTCCAAAGCAAGAGCCTCCATTCCAATACTCACTCTGGACAAAGGAATCATAGGCATCCTAGACTGAAAAGACATTTATTTACCTAGTCTATCTTCTGCCAGTGCAAGATTTTTCACTGTTTTCTGATGCTTTATCCAAACTTTCTTTTTAAATGAATATTTCTCTGGGATGACAACTCTGTCTTTTAGTAGGTTGCTAGTGAAATATACTCCCAGCTCCAAGGAGACCAAAGCCATTTCAATTCTAAACTGACTCCAAAAATGAGGTCTCCAGTGTGATAGCTGTAACAGTAGCATGACAAGTGAGATGAATTTCTTTGCTGGGCCTCTGCTTTCATTGGATTCTGTTGAATTGAGGGGAATCTACCAGACCATCCTTTTTCCGTTTAATTTTTCTTACCTAATAATTTGAGTCCATCAGTATAAATGTGCAATTAATACATCTTACACTAGTTTTCTAAATAACTTTATTATAGAGTTTGACTTTATATATAAAAACATAACGTATATTCTTTTTGCCTACCCATTTAATTATGTACCTTTCTGTAACCAGCCCTTTGAAACCCAAATGAAATATAGATGCAGAGTTAAGATCTTTCTTGTGGGGTAATAAAGTACCAACATTAAAACTTATAACATTGAAAGTGCCACAAGATGTGGAGGAATAAAATTACCTAACTTGGAGTTGCCCTGCCTGTCAGTCTGTCTAGTCTAATCTAAGATAGTTAGATATACATGATTTTGTCTTTAAAAAATCATAATTCAGTATAAGCATGGAAAGGATTAAGATCAATAAACTGGGTAAGTACAGCATGTTAATCTTTTTTTAATTAAAAGAATTCACATTTGATTACTAATATACTTTATTGGAACAACTGACATATGCACCTCTTGTTACATTATATTTTTGTATGCTTACTTGATGTTTCTTAAGAAACATCTATCGTATCCTACCTGTTTTAATTACTTTCTATGTAGTGGCATTTCATGATGTTTCACAACTTCAGTCAAACTATTTTTTTAAAATGAGAACATTAGACTCAAGCCTACTCCCACTGAGATCAAATAGGGTAGTACTTGGACAGTGAAAAGAGTATCATCAATAGCAAAACCAGGAATAAAGACGCATGAAATACATTGAATGTGAAAGAGCAGAGGTGTTGTGATGCTTCTGGAGATTCATATTCTTAACTATTGTCTCATCTTTATTTTACATTAATAGGAAAGAGACGAAAGAATGACAGAGAGAGTAGCAGGCATCCATGCCTGACCTTGCATAAGAGGAACCCTGGAACACCAAATACTGCTAGAAAACTATAGCCCCTAACTAAATATTATGACTGTTTCTTTAGTATTTGTATTACCATAGCCTAGGCTAGGGAGTCTAGGGATCCCAATCAAACACCCCATCGTGTCAGAGCTGTGCAAACAAGTAAAAGTAGGACAGTTCCTGCCCCAGGGAGTTTACAAGCTAGTTTTCTGACAGATGGCCTTATAATCTTTTTACTCTGTTAAGGATATATGTATATTTCTATTTTGCTACAGTAAATATAGGTTGAGTTTGAGCACTAACTTCATACTGGTGTCTGTACAGAGTTTGGAACTATTATTGACCCACAAGGCAATAAAGTATTGTTACAGTGATAAACAAAAACTAATACAAATTAGTAAAGTAACAATACTAAATAATAAAACATCTCGGTAGAAACAAACAACAAATTCCAATGCACTTCCACTCAAGTGCACAAGTGCTCCTGGCCAACAAGTACCAGAGGGATGTTCTTTGAAATTCAGGAAGTACACAATCTGCTGATTCACATTGATCTGTTCTGACTTTATGAACTTCAGCAACTTAGTGCAAGTTTTGCACTTCACATCATAAATGGATCAAGACGAATAGTCAGGCTTCTCAATTCCATGTGGGGGAGAGATAGCGTATTTATCATTGGAGCCATCGTCAACCAAGAGACATACCCACCTTCCTGTTGGTAGAGGGGAGGATGACTGTTTTGTAACAGAATCCCTCAGCAAATGCTGGAAGGGAAACTAAGTGAGCAAAGGAAGGAGAGAACTGTCATGAGACAGTTGGTAACAGATATGGCAACAGACTGACATGGCAACAGAACAAGTGTGAAAAACCGAGTAGTTTCTTTTAAGGTGTTTACTTAGTGGTTACTGCCTTGCAACCGTATAAGAAAAGAGATTAAAAGACATAACAGATATGCCAGGAGACTGCACACCAACCTAAGGCACTCAGGACCTCAAGCCTTGTAAAACATTGTATCTTAGGATGAAACTATCTTCATTTAAAAAGCTCCATTTGGTTCAGAACACAGCAGCCCATTTATACAGCAATACCCGCTACACAGAGCGTGCTACCCAAGGTGCCCTCTTCATTGGTTTCCCACTGAATAATATCTCAAATTCAAGGTTTTGTTCCTCATCTTCAATTCCTCCATGAGACTGGTTACCTCCAAATTACCCGATGGACCATCTCACTGTAGGTGATTGTGACCTTTCATGACAACTGGGTTCCCCTGGAACAGTGCAGCAATCAAACTCAAAAGTGAGACTTGTGCATACAGGAGAGAGATTCCTTGGCAACTAGCCCTTGACTGTAAACTCACTTTCAGAAGAGACCAAGACGACCACAAACTTCAGCACCTTCCAAACAAAATGAACGCCCCCACACACTTCTTTGACCTAACATTCCCACAAATCCCACCAAAATCACGCAATTAAATAAAACCAACTCCTGAGAGTAAGCAGCAAGGAGAAAGAAAATTAGAGGGGTTTTCTTGTGTTCATCTTAGTACATTTCCTAAAACTCTCAAATATGATGGTGGTGAGGGCATTTAGGAGACTCTAGATAAGTAAATAATAGGGTCTGATATAAAGCCTGCTAAAGTGAATGGCAGTCTTTCCAGACCCTTTAAACTGTGTTTGGAGCCCTTGCCGGAGAGCAGTGGAGAACTGACTGATCACATTGTGCTAGACTCTGCTCCATGCTTCCATATGTTACGCTGTAAGACAAAAAATACATTAAATATGTTTTGCACTATTGCTTTTCCATGGAAGTAATTGCTGTAGAAATAGTAACTAGAAACAAATATGTACTGAAACTAATTTATACAAAAGTCTACTATAAATCCAGAAACAATTTAGGTAGAGTACGGTATCCTCCAAACTGTAAATTCAAATGCTGTAAAAAGAATGAAACAGGCTATAAATAAATGTTTGCTATACTCATGAATTGATTAAATAGAACAACTGTAATTTTATGGCACCAATTAAAACTAGTACTTTGGTCAGGCTAATGAAAACATGTATTTGCATAATTAAGCATAAGGTTAAGGAAACCAGAAATAAGTATGCAATAACTTCAAGTTTTATAATACATTTGCATACCCTATATTATTAAGGTTGGACTGCAGAATGAGGCACTTGGATTTTGTTAAAAAAAAACATAACCAAGGTTTTACAAAGCCCAATATTAATAGAAAAATATGAAAAGTATTTTGTTTTGCATTTAAAGATTTCCTTGCTGAATAGGTACAAACACTATGAGGGAACCCTCATCTCCTATAGACTTTTGCTTTGCCTTACAATGTAGTATTATTACTTTTGATGCTCCCACCACATCTTTTCTTGTAATGTGGATGCACTTTAGCCCTGCATTGTTTAAGACTCAGCCATTGCAGCATTATGCATGAGAAACAGAAAGTGAAAGGGACTAGTCAGTTGTCATCAATCAAACTGGACGAGGTGCACAAAGTTCACCTACATTATAATTATTATTTATTAGTATTACAATAGAGCTTAAAGACTCCAATCAAATTGGGGCCCCTTTGTGGTAGGCATTGTAAAAATACAAAATAAGAGGTCATCCCTGTATGGAAGAGTTACAATCTAACTAGACATGACAGATGACAGACACAGACACAACAAATAAGCAACTGGTAAAAGTTCAAAACTAATTTGTAAATAACTATTTATCTGCAATTTCCCTTCCCCCCCCCACCCCCGGGCAAGGCTATCCTCTCGCCCCACACACACCTTTCCAGATGCCAAACTCTGCTCAGTCAGTGCTTGCCCGCTGTATCTTTCTTCCGCTCTTCTCCACCCGCACCCCAACAGAAATTCCCTTCCAGATTAATCCTATATCTGGAAGGGAACAAAAAATAAGCCAATCCAAGAAGCAATGGAAAGCAAGGTCAGCTGATGCTGCCCTCCTTGTGGAGGGAGTGAAGGAAAGGACTCCACAGGGGGTGAGTATAGGACCCACATCATAAATGATGAAAAGTAAATTAGAATGTTTAAATTCTTTACATTTTAATAATTGAAGTTATTAACTCAGGCAAGGAATTATTTAAAAAAAAAAAATTAAACCACATTAGGAATCCTTTAAGGCCCTAAGAAGCTATAGGTTATTTCTATGGCTGCAGGTGAATTTCTGCATCAGACTGTGGAATGCCAAATTGGGTGTATCACAGCACCCACTTTCAAGGGAAGAATTCCATCAAACATGAACTCTTTGGACAGGAGAACTATCATGACCTGCCTCAAAGTGAGCTCAGAAAGGTGAGATGGGCAAAGGAGATGGTGTTGGAGTACAGATCAGGTTCAGGTGTGAGAGTACAGCAGGGTTCAATTGCACTCTGATAGCAACAAAATTTCACAAGCTGTTTGCACAAGAGTTCAGCCCAAAATGTTGGAAGTCCTGTGAGATCTGCTATGTTTGTGGAGATCTGTCATCTTGGGACAGGATCTCAGTTTGGTCACATCCATACACATAGTAGGAAATAGGCTTCTCCCAGGTCTGGCTCTATTATGGGTTGCCAGGCATCCAGTTTTTGACTGGAATGCCCGATCAAAAAGGGATCCTGGTGGCTTCAGTCAGCACCACCGACTGAGCCGCTAAAAGTTGGGTTGGCGGTGCAGCGGGGCTAAGGCAGGCTCCATGTCTGTCCTGGCTCCACGCGGCTCCCTGAAGCAGCCAGCATGTCCAGCTCCTAGGTGCAGGGATGGCCACAGGGGCTCCACGCGTTACCCCCACCCCAAGCACTGGCTCCACAACTCCCATTGGCTGGGAACCGCGGCCAATGGGAGCTGCGTGGGCAGTGCACAGAGTCCCCTGGCCCTTCCACCAGGAGCCAGACATGCTGGCCGCTTCTGGGAGCTGCCCCAACCCCTTGCCCCAGCCCCATCCACTCCAAACCCCTCAGCCCCAGCCTGGAGCCCCCTCCTGTACCTCAAACCCCTCTTCCCTGGCCCCACCCCTGAGCCCACACCCCCAGCCAGAGCCCTCGCCCCCCTCTCACACTCCCTGCCCCAGCCTGAAGAAAGTGAGTAAGGGTAGGGGAGAGCAAGTGACCGAGGAAGGGGGTATGGAGTGAGCATGGGGTGGGGCCTCAAAGATGGGGCAGGGTCTCGGGGAAGAGGTGGGGCAATGGTGTTCGGTTTTGTGCGATTAGAAAGTTGACAACCCTAGGCTCCAACCAAGGACCAATTTCAAAAGGCTAAATTTAGAGCTCGGGATTTGAATCAGACTCCTAATCTCCACAACATTCAGACTTGTCCCATATCAATAGGAACATCACCTGACATCCTATCACAGGGGCAGAGTCTTCTTTAGTTGACTGAACATCTATCATCTGTGGAAGAAGTTCTATTTGTTCCCCTTAATAGGAAGGTAAAAGTTAATGGATGGCATAAAAATAATTCTTTCTAGCTAATACCCAGGAAAGAGAGAGAGAGAGAGAAAACGGAGAACAACCCTGGATCAAAAATTCAGCATCGCGTCCACAAAATTAGTAATTAGAAGGTGGAAATGCGATGCTCCAAAGATTAGGACTTCTCCTGACCCAGCAAGACAAGCTTTTCTTGCATGGTGGAAGGGTTGTTTCAAACCAGATACTTTCTCAAAATCACAAGATAGTTTGCTGTGCTAGCCTGTTACCCACTGTCTGTGCCTGCACAGGAGAATTACTATTTATACCCTTGGGCAGGAATTTGTGATGGTGAGTGAAAAAGAAGTGTATGTTTTGTGGCTACTGAACTGGGTTTATTGTTTTTGTTTTTGGAGGTCAGCCTCTGAGCTGAACATCATTGTTTTGGGCGGTGGGGGGGAAGAGGGGAGTACTGTTAGGAAATAAAGCCAATTTGGGATCAGATTTTCAGTTAGCACCAGTAGCTAAGTAACTGCATCAATGCCTACAAAGATACGAATGTGCACTTACTAACTTTGGTAAATCTGAACCTTATTTCTATTTTATTTTCCCATTCTTATTTTTATCCTAGTTTCTCTCTCTCTCATTCATCCATCTTTCTTCCTGTCTGCTGCTATTAACGTAGTAACTAGTAATATAAGCTAAAAGTTCAGTACAGGTGAAGAGTGACAGTGTTATTTAGTTGACAAGTAGAACATCTCTTAAATTAGAGCTAAAAATACAACATGTGGCTGCTGCAAGTGCCATATATGGCAAGTGTCATATGTACACTGCTTTTCCTAAGACCTGAGCTGAGTGGTTTTTTATCTCCTCTGCTCCACTTGATGGTCTCATTAACACCTAGGGTACGTCTACACACCATTTTGGAGCAAGTTTCCCAGGCCAGGTCGACAGAACAGTGCTCTAAAAACAGCTGTATATACACAGTAACTTTGAAGTTGCTGCTCAGGCTGGAGCTTGGGCTCTGAAGCCACCTCCTCCTCCTTCAGAGCCACAACTTCAAAGCACT
>NW_020664439.1:25184733-25257451 GCF_002925995.2 Terrapene triunguis | reverse complement strand
TTACCTTTGTACCTCTGTTTTAGGAATATCTTGTGAATTTTTAATTTATTGTAATAATATAGAAGGCAGCAAAACAGTGTTCATAATTTTATTGGGTTTTATTTAGTCTGAAGTTGATAGGTACAATGCCAGTAACTCTGGTGGTTGCATTGCAGTTCTGTTGTCACTAAAAATAGTTACAGTTTCTATCACCATGACTTACACAAAAACTGCATGCAAATGACACAGTGCTTTATAGAAAATAGACAATCATTTTATTCATGAGTTATGCACAACTAGTTTTTTTAGTTACTATTGATTTAAATCAACTACAGAACCTGAGAAGCTTAAATATTGAGTAACACTGTCTCTATAGGCAAGTCAAATTAAATGGCAGTACTAATCACAACTTTTGGATACACTAAACAATATTAATCTCATAGAATTATAGAAAAATAAACATTTTCACATATGCACTTGAAACACACTGTAGTCCAAATTCACAAAACATTAAGCATGTAAATCACATTTTATTCCTTCATATTAGTTTGAAATGATGATGCCAATACAATTTACACCCCAGACATGACATTGTGTAACAGATACAGATTAAGTGGTCAAATTATCAATGGTGACAAAAACATCTGGAGTTAAAAATAATACAGCAAATGTAAGAGTGATAAAACGCTGCAAGTCAAGCTACTATACTGTAGTTAAGGATTTTTTAGTGGTTCTCAGACAACTTCCTTGTGAGGGTCAAATTCTGCTCTCGAATATGCATGCAAGACTCCCATTAATTACATGTACAAGAAGTAGCATGGTCAGCTGAATGAACACTGGTTTGGGAGTCAGAATCTAATTCTAATCCTGGCTCTGTTGCTGATTAACTGTATAGGCAATTTGCTTCACCTCTCTGTGTCAGTTTGCCTGTGTACAAAATAGGAATAATGATACTTACCTACATTAGAGAGGACTTAATGTTTGTATAACACCGCACTGAACATGTAAGCTATTATATGAATGCTAGGTATTATTAGTGCTAGAACTTCCAGATATATTTCATGGCATTGTGCCCACATAGGTACTCAGAAGCCATGCTCATGAGTATGAAATAAATGTCTAGAGAGAACTGCATGTAGAATTTACCCCATGGGGAAGCATATAGACTATCCAGCAAAACTTTACTTGAGGCAGAAAGTGGACACTATAACGCTTGGATATTAATGTGTATTAATTTACATTTTTGGAAAATGGGCAAGATGTTAGGACTACTTCCTTTGGCTGTGAGGAACACAGGAGACCAAATAAAAGACTAAAGCAATATGGGGCAAAAATGCCCCAGAAGCAGTGGGAGTAAGCCAAGCCAGGATAGCATGTTTTCCCCTTCTTCTGTGCCTGGGACCCAGAGGAACTCTACTCACTTTTGGGGATAGGCGGTGAGTGAATAAAAGGAACAGCCATTTTACATAGCATGTGCCTCTCAGAATCCAGTGGAAATGCAGTGGGCAAAAGGAGCAGGAGTTAATTCTCCACCCTGTGGTCTACACTGTATCTTCTCCACAGAGGGGGAAAATAGCACAAGCTCAGTTTGAATGACCAGTAGCAACCCCACATCTCCTTAAGAAGCCATGCTGCCAGAAGGGAGGCATACTGGCCCTTGGCAGAGCTGTGGTGTACAGGTCCTGGGTCCCCTGCCTCCACTGTTCCCCTGTTTTTCCTCATGAGGGAAGGATTCAGTGGCATCTTGGCTATAGGAAAATCCCTACCATGGGTTTTAATGTTGCAATAGTGTAATGCGACCCTTAATAATAATAATATATGGAGATATACCTATCTCATAGAACTGGAAGGAACCTTGAAAGGTCATCAAGTCCAGTCCCCTGCCTTCACTAGCAGGACCAAGTACTATCCCTGACAGGTTTTTTGTTGTTGTTTTTTTTTGTCCCAGTTCCCTAATTGGCCCCCTCAAGGATTGAACTCACAACCCTGGGTTTAGCAGGCCAATGCTCAAACCACTGAGCTATAATAACATGCTTATTAGATAGTTCTATAAAATAATAACTCAATCCCAAATAATTCAATCCCAAATTCTGTCCTCAAATGAGCAGGGGAAGCTATCCCTAAATTCAATGGGAGTTACTCATGTGCATCCAGTGGCAGAATTTGGCACTTGGTGTCTTTAAAATTAAATTTTCATTAGGCTACTAATGCATAAACTGGACTCAAACCTGCTAGTTTAAAAACAACAAATTTAAATAGCCAAGATATCAAGCTATTGAAGTTTCTAAAGTGCCCACAGCCCACATACAGTAACCAGATTACAGTTGCTTCATTTTGTATTAGACATTATCCCTCCTGGGAGCACATGGGCATAAATGAGGCAAATTTGACCCCATGGAGCTATAAAATGCAAATATACCAGGAACAGTCATTTGTTTCTGTATAGATCATTGTAGCTCTGTTTAGGTCAAATATTCATTTCTTTAAAAGTGTTTTTTTTTTAAATAAGAAGTGTTTATCAAGAGCTTTTATGGATCTCTAAATAAATAAATGTATATTTAGAAGACTACCAGCAAAGATGCCAAGAGAAAATAGCTGGCTCAAGGTTCAAGTCCAGCCCATCACACTAAAGAGTTGTCAGTACTGTTAGGCAGACTTTGTGTAAGGAGGTGATTGCCTGAGTCCAAAAGCCCACTATCATCATTGTCACTAAATGGCATCATTCTCAGCAGTGTCAGCAAAGGTCTGAATGGAAATGAAAACTGTATTCTCCTCACATACCTAGAGGTGGTTCCACTAGGGTCAGCATGAGAGATGTGGTGAGAGGCACGTTAGGGGATTTTCTCTGCTGATGCTAGTGCTGTGAATAGATGGAGGGGGGTCCTTTGGTCTCAAGGCCTATCAGGCTGGTTACCTTTCACTAGTATTAAATTCATTTTAATAAGATTAAATCCCAAATGGCAGTAGTGTTTACCAATATATTTGGCAAATTCCCCCAGGAGCTATGCCACACTGAGCAAGAAAACAATTTATTTCTGGTCCCATGACATCCAGCCCTGCGACAGTTGGCCAGATCCTCCTCGGATGTGATTACCCAACACACACCATGCTGTGATGTTGCAGGTACAAAGTAGTCATGCTGGAGCACTGAGTTAGAGTCACTCTTGTTATCCTGTGCCATGATTTTGCAGTAGTTCTATCTACTCTGAGGTGCAGAATGTGTGCCAAATACAGTAATGTTAAAAAAAAAAAAAAGTGGGGACTTAACGTGAGATTCTGTGGACCAGCTCCATGTTCCAGCTGAACTCAGTGGTAGTTGTGTCATCTCAGAATGGTGCATGTCAGGGACTCACATCAGAATAGGATGGTGGTACTGGTTGTTGGTAGTTCTGAATGTCACAGGACCTGAAAGAAGGAAAATAGAATAAGTTTTAAGATAAAAATGTACTTAATGCCCCTCCTAACTGCACCATGGAAATTTCCAGAGCATAACTGAGCTAAAGATACTGGAATGAGGTGCCTTGCCTCCGCAAGTCACCTTTAAAAAATAATTCTGATTACATACAATACTACCACAATGGACAATAGTGAGGTATTGGGCTGGTCTCTTTAAGTGAGTGTATGCAGGCAAGATGAGTAAAAATTAACTTTCCACTGTTGTGTGGAAGGCACAGCAGGAGTCCATGTTTGGAAACCAGTGTGCTGTAGGGAGAATGGTGTACCCCATAAAGGAGCAGAGCGGCGGGCATTCTGCCACTTAAGGAGCGTAAATATTGCCTTCGAGTTTCCCATAGAGTTGTGCAGATCCTCCCTGCCCCTCATTATGAGCTGTACCTATGTGTTACAATTGTATCCCTAAAATTTTGTTGCTGCTCTTGATTTTTAAGGTCTAATATACATTAATGAATAGCCAATATGGTTTAGCATAGCTTTGATACACATTTAAAAAAATAAAAGTAGGTTGATTATATGTTTTTTTTAAAGTATCTAAATACAGACTTATCTGAATCTGAGGATTGACTATCTATTGAGTACGTGTGTTTCATGCTTCAAAAAGTTCCTAATTAGTGCAACATTTTATTCCCTAATTGAAGGAAAAAAGAAAAAAAAGACCACAAAACTGTAAAAATAACATGATTTTAAACCCATAAAAACCCATTCATTGCACGGTCTGCAAATCCATTCTGACACTATCCTTAATTCATCTGCCAAGCCCACCAGTGCATGTCTCAGTTAAGTGTGGTCTCATAAGTGCATAGTTACACACCTATGTACTGTGGGGCTGATTCTCATTCTCTGGCAGCGTAAAGGAGCCTTAGGCTTTGTCTCCACTAGCACTTTTGTCAGCAAAATTTTTGTCAGTCAGGGGTATGAAAACAGCATAAGTTTCACAGAGAAAAGTGCCTGTGTGGACAGAGCTATGTCGGCGGGAGAGCTCTCTCCCACCGGCATAGAGCGGCTACACAGGAGACCTTACAGCAGCTCAGCTACAGCGGGATAGCTGTGCCACCGTAAGGTCTTTAAGGTAGTCTTAGCCTTATAAATGAGAACCAAGGTCTGTACATTCAACAATGTTTTGTCACAAAGAGGAGCATTAGCCTTGACTTTTTGCATTAGCTTTACATTTTCTTGGATTTATAGGATTAAATGAGATTTTTAGCATTACTGTAAAATATTATGCTTGCTAAACAGTAGCTTAATTTATGTGTAGACTGCACATCAACAGCAAATAGTAGTCCAAAATGTCTTGCATGGCTGGATCTGAGAGTTTATTATAAAAGATGTTCCATTAGAGTACAATTACAACAATTCAAACATGCCATTCTATTTTTTCCATTAATGCTCAATTATGAAAATATGAAAAACAGAATAATTTAAAATGTTATTAGATAACACTTCACATTTGTACTTAGTCTTCCAATAAATAAGTTAAATAAATAGTTTTTGCAGGTTAAGTAGTTTTATATTTCTGAATGTAAGCTGCTTAACAATGTAGTCAAGAGATCTCTAGAGCTATTCATTTTCTGCATGTAGTCAGTCCTTGGAAATTAATAAGCAAAATAGAAATAGTTTATTTTTATTCCTAGTATAAAATTTGTGGGGGCTGAGGATTTGTTAAAACCATTTACTGATTACATATCACACCATTTTGTGCGCCAGATTCAATAATACTTTCAGACACTTCAAACAATATCCATGTGAAATAAATAAGGTTTTGTTCCCCACAGATTCTGTCTGTGTTCAACTCCTCACTAACTGATGCATTACACAATGTATTATTCTGCCCAATTTTAGGTGACCCTTTTACACATTTGGGTGAGATAAATTATGAAGGTACCCACTCCCCAGCATGAAATTATTGGCAGTGTATTGCAACATTTTGTTGATACAGAAATTCTTTATTCACAGTAAAAAAAAGGTTGAAGTTTATCTTTTTTTTTTTTTTCTGATTCCAACAAATATTGTTCTTTAACCCATTTTGATAAGAATTTGCCTGGGAAACAGCTTGTTATCACACAAGATAAGAAAGTGAAAAATGCTTGTACCAAATGAAGGTTAAGATAATTCAAGCAACAAAGAGTCCTGTGGCACCTTATAGACTAACAGATGTATTGGAGCATAAGCGTTTGTGGGTGAATACCCAGTTCGTCAGACGCATGTGGATGAAGATGAAGAATCCATGTACACATGCGTCTGACGAAGTGGGTATTCACCCATGAAAGCTTATGCGCCAATACATCTGTTAGTCTATAAGGTGCCACAGGACTCTTTGTTGCTTTTTACAGATCCAGACTAACACGGCTACCCCTCTGATACAAGATAATTCAAATATCTCTGGCTTTTATGTGGATAAAAATTGAAGTGTTTTCAATAATAGAGTTTGTTAACCGTAAGAGAATTCACACAAACTTCCAGCATCAGATGCTGAGTGTCAGAGCCGCAGTGAAGTGTTGGCCAAAATTTGTAACTCTAAAGAGCAAGCCTCTTCCAAATCTGTAAATTTGGTCCTGCCATTTGTCCAAGCAGAGCCCATTCCTGCAGTCCTTATTCAGGTCCATTATTTGGTTCTTTCCACTGAAGACAATGAGGGTTTTACTTCAGCAAGGACTGAAATATTGGATATTTAGATATGCAGTGCCAATTTTTTGTACTCAGATTTGTAGGTGATATCTACACTCAAAATGTACTGTGACTGTGTGTGCATAGGTAGCTGCTTGCACAAAAAGCAAAATAGACATCAGTCTGTGTGCAAACATCCGGGTGAAATTCTGACCCCTCTAAAATCAATAGCATTGACTTCAACATTGCCAAAATTTCACCCTTAGTTTTCACGTACAATCACAATAATTTGTGAGAGTCATAATACACATGGGTCTGGAACCTATCCTTATAGGAATCAAGCCTTCAGCGAAGATAGAACCAGAAAGGGCACCACTGAGCTACCAAAATATTATCATTTGCTCCAAAAGTAGAAGATACAGAAATCACAAGATAATGTTCAAGATTGCTGCATCATGATCTTAATGTAAACAATTTTTTACAGTGTAAGTGTAAAACAAGAGGCTATGGATGGAAGTATGGACAGAGGCCCAGAAAAGTTTATTTTTCTTGGAGATTTATTTTTTTTAAAATCTGTTATTATTAATGGAGAGAAAAGAATTAATAACAGCAGCACATTTGAAACTATTATTTCCTCTATGGGCTTTGCTTTGTCTTTTTTTATCTGACCCCAATCAGAAAGATATACTATTGTGAGCATTTTTTAAAAAAAAGGTAAAAACAGAAATCTGATGCGTTCCCCCCCCTTTACGATTAAATTTTTTTTTTTTTACACTTACTTTGCTTAAGTTCACCTTAAACTCACAAAGTGAGACACTCCCCGACACAAAAAGAGCAAGGTTGCTGGCCGGTTCAGTAGATTTTCCCCAGTCATGGCACTAGAGCATCTTACTGTGTTAAAAACAGACAGTTTTTTGTTTTGTTTTTTGCAACTGCTTGCAAATCTTTTGCATTCACAAACTCGTGTCTCCATTCACTTTATATTCTGCTAAAATATTGAGAGTCACTTCCTCACTTTTTGATTGCACATTGAGCTCACTTCTTCTAGACGCTTTTCTGGTTGCCCTTGAAAGTCTACTTCTAAAGGTATCACCTGCCAAAAAATACAGAATAGGATCTACACAGCTGTTGAGACTAGCTAACCCCCTTGTCACTTGGTAAGTGGCATATACTTTGTCATTGAAGGCACACATTTGTGGAGTCTGAAAATCCAGTCTGGCTCTTAGATTCAATGTCTTCATCACATGAAAGGGAAGATAAGACACGGCAAAGACCATCAACACAATAATAACCAGGTAAATTGATTTTCTCCTAAGAGGAGAATTGTCCAAATCCTTGTAAATCAAAGCTTTCACTATTAGTCCGTAACAACCAAGAATCAATATAAATGGGATGCAGAATATAAACACAGTGGTGCACATGCTGTAAATGAAGTAACTTCTCAGATAATCATCAGTTGTAGTATCATAACATGTAATGGTTTTATTTTTCCTTAGCCCAGTTCCAGAGTAGAACAATATAGGAGAAATCCCAGCTACAACAATGACCCAAACAAGGGTACTGATGTAAACAGCATTCTTTTTCTTCAGTCTCCCAAGTGATTTCAAAGGATACACTACCCCTGTGTATCTGTGCACACTGATGCAAGTCAGAAACAAAATGCTGCCATACAGGTTCACATGGAAGATGAACCTTTGCAGTTTGCACATGATATCTCCGAAGATCCAGTCAGTTTTATTGAAGTAATAAAAGATGAGGGCAGGGAGTGTCAAGACATACAAGAAATCAGCTAATGCCAGATTAAACATGTAAACTGAGATGCCACTCCAAGGCCTCATGTGGAAGACAAACATCCAGATCGCCACACTATTGCCCAGGAATCCAGAGATAAAGACTAGAATGTAGACAGTGGGCAGGTAATAGAACTGGAAGCCGGTTTTGGTTAGGGAACATTTGGTAGTGGCATTTCCCAGAGTCCAGCCAGTGTTTGACAGAATGTTGGTTTCAGTCCCATTCAAAACAGCTGAAAAGAGGACTTCAGTCATGATCTCTCCACTAAAGTCAGACAGGTCTGGGGCTAAAGCAGCAACTGTCTCTGGGGGGACAAGAAAGCATCTAAAACAAAAAGGCAAAGAAAGACCCAGTTGGAACCTAGAATTTTTTGTTGTTGCTTTTATTCAAACATTGTCAGATGAAGAATCCATGTACACTTTTTCAATTTTATGCATCAATCATTCAATTATTTTTCTCTACGCAGTTTAGGTTAGCACAGGGCATGAACTTTTTCTATTAAATATTTAAACTTGCCAAGTGTCACACTTGGCCATGCAGCAAAGAGTTACAGATCCAGACTAACACGGCTACCCCTCTGATACTTGACACTTGGACATGACACAGGCACCCTCCCTCACCCCCAGTGAAGACTGCCAGCATCCCTGCTAGAATTTAACAGATCCAGATGGGCTGCTGGGAGTCAACAGAGTCCCGCTACAGATCCTTCTCCTCCCTGCCACCAGGAGCTATGGTACAACAGGGGGGTCTTCAGGGAGCCAGGCCAACTCTCCTCTCCCTCCCTTGTTACTCTCCTTGCTAGACCCCAGCTGACATGAATCTGGCATGAGCAAAGAGGAAACAATGAGGGTAAGGAGGAAGTGGCTGCTGCACCAGTGCCCCAAGGATGGCCATCAGGGGCTGTCAGTGGTTGATGGGGAGATGATGGAATGGGGGTACAGACTGCATTGGGAGTAGAAAGGGGCAGGAACTGAAAGAGGGAAATGAAGCAGGCAGGACCAAAGTAGGGGAAGGGGCGGAGGGAGGGGGGGAGAAAGACACACAAGGGAGGGATTAGGAACTGGCAGAAGAGGGGCTGACTGTGGCAAGGGCGGTAAGGGTGTCATAGAAGGGAACAGGGGCTCAATAGAAGAGGGAGAGAAGCTGAAGGAGGCTAACGGGGAGAAGAGAAGGGCAGACTAGGGGAGGCTAAAGGGGGCAGCGGCAGAAGAGGGAGTCTGCTCCAGGTTCCCGCCCAAAGCAGTGATTTATATTTGCCCCCTTGGGGTGAGCCTAGAGCCCCTCCAGAGGGACTCCCCTCCCCCGGGCAATCTCGCAGAGCTTCCGCTCTTCCGCCTTTCATCCACCTCAGGCTCCGGGCTACCCCCAACCCCCGCCCCCGGGGGGCCCTTTAAGCGACCCCCTGCCCCGCAGCTCCCTCCACCTGCCCCGGCCGCCCCGCTACCCTTGGCACCTTCTCCCTCCGCGGGGAGGACCAAGAGTCCCGGCCGCCGCTGGGGCAGGCGCACGGGGCAAGCCGTGGCGGGCTTGGGGCAGCCGCGCCAAACTTGTGGGCGCTGCCGGTGCCGCCTCGCGTGAGCGCGCCGGGGCAGGGCGAAGCAACGGCCGACTTGCCCCGGGCACCGCCGCGCTCCCTGGGCGATCCTACCTTCCCGGCAGCTCCGCGGGTCCGCTCCTCGGAGATCCGGCCCCCGCCCTGCCGCCGCCTGCTCAGCCGCTCCGGAAGGCAGGAGAAGGGGCGCCCGGAGGGCGGCATGTGCCTCTCACTCCCCGCGCCGGCTGGGAGCGCAGGTCCCCGCCGTGCCACCTTGAAGGCTCGCCGCAGCCCCGCTCGGCACTAGGCGAGGGCGGAGGGAGCAGGAGGCGGGAGCGGGCTGAGGAGCAGAGTTCAGCCTCCTTAGGCGGCGGCAGAGCCGGGAGTGGCCGCCACCCACTCAGCCCCAGCCCAATCGCGGCTCCGCTCCGGCCCCCCTCGGCTCCAAGCCCGGGAACAGGGGACGGAGCGCAGCACGCAGCAGCGGCTCCGGGAGAAGCTGCTTTCTGACGGGCGCGTGTTAGCTCAGCTCCACATACCCTCCCTTCTGCCACCCAGAGCGCTTTTTGGGGGTGGAAGAGGGGGAGAGAGAGAGCAGGGAAGGATCCAGCAGTTATGGTTAGTTTCCTTGACCAGCTGGCTGTAGCTTTCAGAAGTGGGAAGGGAACGCACCGCCTAGCGAAGTTCCTGACACCCAGAGAGTTGTTCTGCTACAAACAACAGCCATCCCTACAGATACAGAGCTGCACATAGACGGAAACCCCGCGCAGTCACATTTACAGAGATAGTTACACGCAGAGACATCCCCCCCACACACACACACACCATCTTTACTAACATCTACGTTAATAATAAACCGCATTCTTGGCATGAACATGTGTCATTTTATCACAGCTCTATTTAACGCGATTACACACATGCATAACTTAAACCATAGACAGACTCACACGCTGATATACGATAACACCCTCACAGGCACTGACAGGTAGATCATTGACACCCATTCACACACACTAACGCTCATTTACATACCCATAGGCACAGAACTACTTGGACAGGTGGGAACAAAACACCCCCTTTCAGGAGGCAGATGTAGAGAGAACATATGCAGACAACGGCTCCCTGTTAAACAAATGGGCCTGTTTTGTTTGTTTGTTTGTCCTTTAGATTTTACCTTGGGAGGCACTGCATTAAATTTAAAAATTAATTTGACTTTGTTCATGCCTGGGTTGTTTGACAATCGGGGAAAGATTCAGATTAATTCTTACCAGATCTGTGATTCTTCTAAGACCCGGAGACTTCTAAAAGTCTCTTTATTCATCTTAAAAGATTTGTAATTTTTGTCTTCAGTGAAACTTTTGAAGTATTAGTCAACAGTGGAAATGCCTGGAAAAAAATAATTTACAGGTACCGACTGTAAACAAAACACAGTATCAGCAGTCCTAGAAGTAAATGGTATGTTGCTCTCTAGTTTAACTTTGTGCACCAAGCGTTTAATTTACTTTTCCAAAGTAACCTGCATTGTATTTTCTAGGTCAGAATGTTATTATTTTGTTTCCTTAACAAAACAGAATTCACTGGTTTCAGCCATCTGGTTTCTTGCTCCTGTGTTAGTAGTGTGTGATGTAATACGTACTACAGTCACATCCCTGCTAACTTGAAATACAGCCATAGTTTAGCACTATTACTATTTCTTGCATTATTTATGTATAAAATTTTCAAACTTGAAAGTCTTTCCAAATTACATAACTAATTTATTGGGAAAGCTTAGCAGGGAAACCATCCAAATGCTCTATGTCTCCAGGAATACACAAATGAATGCAGAGAGGAATTTTAAACTGGTCACTTCTTAGGGTAAGTTACACAAAAATATAGTTTTAAGCAATGTTTTGTTTCTCAATGATAGAACCTTATGCTTTCTATACATTTTGGTGGGTTGTTGTTTTTTTGTTTCTCTTTTGCAACATTTCAGTAGCTAAAGACTTACTACTTTAAAGCTTTTTTCCCCTCTCCATTTTATCCAAAATAAGGGAACATCTGAATAGTATGTACCATAAAAGTATAGTCTCATCTTACAAAATTGTTCATTGGTGTCCTCTCATTTAAAATGTTAGCAAAAATCCCCTCATAACCACAATGTTCCCATAAGAGAACCTACCCACAAAACAGTATATACATTTACTGCTGGCTTAGGAATGAGATTACTGCTTTCATAAGAGGATAAAATAAACTGTTCAGCCTTATAGTTTAATAAAGACTTGGATTGTTGCTTTAGGGGAAAAAACAATGCAATGCTATTAGCATGCTAAAAGTCTTTTAAAATTGCCTATTTATTGTTTTACTATTAGTGATTTCATTAGTCACATTAGTGATAAATGTTTTATAATAAATATCAATCTATCTAGCACTGTAAATTTACACAGCATTTTAGTGGTTAGAGTCAGTTATAGTTTAGTTAGGTAGGTGCCGTGCAAGCCTTCCTACACACATCCACCAAAGCAGACGTCATGCCTGACAGCAATTTCCCTCTTTTCCAGTCTAGAGCAAACTGTGAATCATACCAAACAATTGTAGTTTAATAATATCAGCAAATATACTGTGAGAACTAAAATCCATTGTCATGTTTTACCTAAGCAGTGTTTTAAGTTCTGACTTCTAAAGGTGAAAGGCATTAACTATTACCTAAGCAGTGTTTTAAGTTCTGACTTCTAAAGGTGAAAGGCATTAACTATGCATTAACTCAGTGTCCCACAACCACCAATTAAAAGAAAATGTTTTCAAAATTCTTACCCATAACTAAAATACTGTAAGTACTTACAGGGCTTCAGCTATGCTCTGAGCCTGCATCACTGACAAACTGTCAGTGTAACGAATAGTCTTGAAGACTGAAATACATCAAAATTTTATTTAATGATAAATTAAAAAAAACCTAAATATAATGGCACTGAAGTACATATACTGGAAATACAATTACTAACAGTATATCAATAACAATATAAAGAAATTCATGTAGAAAAATCATCCTTTCTGCTCATACTTAGAGGTGATCAAAGGGATGTGAGGCTCAAATCCTGACCCCACTGAAGCCAGTCACAAAACTCCATTGACTTCAATAGGGCCATGATTTCAATAGGCCCAAGTATGTAAGAGGAAGAAAGAAGTGTATGTAGTAATATTCCTCAAGAAAGCATGGAAGTTACTATTTATAAACAATGAGTGTTTGAGATTCTGTGCACCAAATTAATCTTTAATATGACTTTATTATAGATGATTAAGGTATTAGGCTCTGCTTCCCCTAAAACACAAGGGGCTTCTTTTCATGCCATCATCCCATTGATTAACTGTAAAAATTATTGTGGAATTTCCCATAGACCGTGGTGTTAGACATATTAAAATTTGTATTATGGGAGCGCTTAGAGATTCCTACCTAGATTGGAGCCCCATTGTGCTGGGCATTGTCCAACCACACTGTAAAGAGACAGTCCCCTACCTCAACGAGCTTACGGTCTAAGCCTACAAGACAGGCAGAAAAGGAAGGTGCAAGGACATCATTCAGCATTACTGTCAATGGAAACCTGCTTTGCACCTTCTGCCACTTCCCTGGAGGATATGGCATGATCGCAAGCTGAGGGAGTAATGGGTCCTGGGGTTGCTGTATTGCCCGGGAGAACTGGAAGAGGCTGGCAGTTAGCGCAGATGGATATTGCTCTACTCAGATGGAGTGAGACCTACAAGACATTTAAGGGTTTTGATGGGGCTACCCCCATATACATACACCTGATCACTCTACAGAACGCCAACACTAGCCCCGAACACATGACACCTCAGAAATGCTGCAGGTTTAAATTTGTGGGATTCTGCCTCCCCTATTGGATTTTTCTGCTAATGGACATGATCCGTCCCCATGTCAATCCATAGTTACCATCATTTCAAAGTCTTCTTTCAGGGAACAATCCTCCAGGTAGGATTTCTTGCAATTAAAAGATTTTGTATGTATGCTGGTCAATGTTAGGTCATTTTACTATGATTTATAGATTTTAAGGCCATAAAAATTTCATCCAGTAATTCCTGAATCAAGCCTATTAACTAGTTGAGTTAGAACATATATTTTAGAAAGATGTCCAATCTTTATGTAAAGACTCCAAGTGACAGTCCACAATATCCACTGGTTATTCCAATGGTTAAATTGCACTCACTGTTAAAAAGTTTGGGTCTTAATTCTGATGTACATTTGTCTAGCTTTAGCTTCCAACCATTTGGACTTGTTATGCATTGGTCTGCTTGATTAAGGAGCCCTCTACTATCAGAAATCTTCTCCTCACATAGGTACTTACAGACCGTGATCAGATTGGTACATACCCTTCTCTCGGATAGACTAAAGGAGCTCAATCTATTTAGTTCCTCACTTTAAAGGCAGGTTTTCCAGATCTTGAATCATTCTTATACCTCTTTTCTGAAACCCTTCACATTTTTCAACATTCTTTTTGAAATGTGGACACAGCATTCCAGGAATAGTCTTACTAATGCTGTATACAGAGATTATAGCACCTCCCCACTCCCACTTGATAGTCTCTAGAATAAGTTATGCAACTTCAGCTACGTGAATAATGTAGCTGAAGTCAACGTACTTGGATCTACTTACCACGGTGTCTTCATTACGGTTTGTTGATGTGAGCCGCTCTCCAGTCGATTCCCCTTGCGCTTCTCGTTGAGGTGGAGTATCGAGTCAATGCTAGAGCAATCGGCGGTCAATTAATCATATCTATACGTCTATCCGGCCGGTAGTGTAGACAAGCCCTCAGTTATTTAGTGTTTCCAAAGATGGGGACTTTGGATAGAGCCATAGAGCAATTCATACAGTTAGAAAACTTGCTTTCCATTTTCAAAAGAAAGAGCCATTTCTTAATGTTATTGTGCTTTTGGGGCCGACCCAGCCCCTTGGGAGCCAGTCGGATTACTTGTAAGCCTCCCAACACTACCACAGAGTGGCAGTGGCCTCTTGAGCCATGACTGGATTGTTGCCTGATGTTTAGGGGTTAATGTTATTGTATCTGATATGTGTCTCCAGTTGATCTGATCAGAAGATAATAAGGTTCTTGTCCCAGAATCTGGCTACACAGAGTCATGTAAGAACCCTTGGGATGTACGGCAAGGACACTTACACAGAGGAAAAAATACAGCCTTAGAGACTTATTAACATAAGCAGAAAAGTTATTGAAGTTCCAAACCCCAGAATTAGAAGGAAATAATACCGTTCTGGAGTTACATGTGGTATTTTCTATAAAAGCTTCCTAGATTAACATTCACACGCCTTGGGAACCTGATGGTAAGAGACAAAGGACCAGCCTCGCCTCTGGCATGCCAAAAGAATCCAATGGCCTCAATGCTCGAGTTGAAGATGGAAAAAGCTAGGAAAAGCTAAGCTAAGCTATACCCTCATGGTGGTTTGCCCCTCTTAGAGGGCCTGAGCACTATATGCCCAACCTTCCATGTCCAAATCTAATTTCATCATCTTCATAATATTGGGATGCACTTTATAGGCTGGCATATTGATAATATATTCATACGTATTAATGACAATTAGCTCATTCTCAAACCTGTTATTTCTGGCCTGACCTGGTTTTTGGTTGTTACTTCCATGTTCTTTGTGGTATACACAAAGGCTTAGGTAAACAAAATCTAAAGGGTAACCATTAGTCCATGTATCTATACCAAATGTCACAAACATACTTGACTATATATGCTAACTTGCTTTACCTCATCATACAGGATATGGGCCTATAGGTTCCTTGTGTTACTGCCAAACATAATAAAATACTCTAATACAAAGCTACAAATTCAATATAATAAAACAAACAAATCAATTATATCGGGCATGATATAATATAGCAAACCAGCCAGCAGGCTAGCCCTATGGGCTACAGGATACCCCCTCCTGGCCAAATGTACCCACTTCAAAGGGTGATGGTGGTAAGCACACTACTGCATTCAGCAGCCAAGCTCCACCCTGCTGCACCCACAAACAGCCCCTGTGTGTTGCCTTGCAGAGCTGGGCTTTGCACCACACAGGGAATGCATGTCTCATATGGACGCTAACCTCTTGCATGTTGGAATCAAACTGCTTCAGCTGCCAGAGGCCCCTTACATTCAACTAAGCAAGAAATGAATGTGTCACTTCTTGACTAATTATGAAAGATCGCTGCACTATTGTGATTTCATACGCTGATGGCAACTCTGTATTTTGCGGATTTTATCAATAATTTTTTCCTATTTCAGAGTATGATCATAAAATGTGCTAGATTATGACCCATTTCTCCACAGCTCTATCATATATCTTAATCATTCTATATATTCACAGCTGAGTAGGCTTCTCATCCAATGTTTTCTTTGCTATAGTTTGAATTAATTCCAGTTTTGTTTCTTGATGCTTTGTCTGCAAAAAATCAAAGGATTTTTTACCACTCATTTCCATTAGAAAAACATGCAGTTTTTCTTCCACCTGGCCTTTCACAGCTGAATTGATTCAACTGCATGATAAATCCCTAACAAAGAAAAAAAGCACATTATACATCGAATGGAAATTCTCAGGCAGTCCAATCACTGATAAACTATAGCAGAGTGTGTGGGTTGTGTGCAGAAGGAATGATTTAGACAATCTCAGTAGTCCATATCTTTTGTTTTCAATTATCAAGGAGAGTAAAGATATATTAGGATTTGAAAGTATATTAGTATGAAAGACAGGGCAAAAAAATCAGACGTTAGTCTCATCAGTCATTATCACCAGTCGCTGTAGCAAAGACATTCTACCCCATAAGGCTTTATGGAAATATTCTTATGAATGTATATATGACATAACTGGAATATGTTTTATGCTACATATGCCATGTAACATATCTCTGTAAAGGTTATAATCTACTGACTCTATCCCTCCTATTTGTATGCATGTATCATTTTTGTGTTCAAAGTTATGGATATTGGCTGTGACTTGCTTGATTTCTAAGTAGCCTTAGTAAAGCATTTGGTCAGCTTCTTGAGAAAGGAATGTGCAAGTTAAGTGCCCAATCAAGAAACACTTAACGGACAATGGATCTTGGAAGGCTCCAATCCACATAAGAATTCTATTTGAGAATGTTCAAGGTAGCATGTGAACAATGGCTGCTGCCTGTAAAAACTGAGTCATGCATGGACATGTGACTTGCCCATGTGACTCCAAAACTCCATCTTGGAGCTGGACTTTGCATAGGAGAGAGGAGGGGGTCTCCACCCACAAGGAAAAGTCTATTTAAGCCCCTGGGAGACCCCTCTATTTTGTCTTCAGCTGGCTCAAGAGATAGCCTCTCCACCCCAAAGGATACCTAAAAGAAACTGGGACCAAAGACATTAACTACAGGGGGTGTGAGTGATTGCTGGACCCAGACTAGGAGGAGACTAGTCTCCAAAAGGAAGCTTACTGGAACGCTTCTGAGGGTGAGGTTTTATCTGCATTCAGTTTTCTTACTGTATTAGGCATAGACTTGCGTGTTTTATTTTATTTTGCTTGGTAATTCACTTTGTTCTGTCTGTTATCACTTGGAACCACTTAAATCCTACTTTCTGTATTTAATAAAATCACTTTTTACTTATTAATTAACCCAGAGTAAGTATTAATACTTGGGCGGGGGGGAGGAACAGCTGTGCATATCTCTCTATCAGTGTTATAGAGGGTGACTAATTTATGAGTTTACCCTGTATAAGCTTTATACAGGGTAAAGCAGATTTATTTGGGGTTTGGACCCCATTGGGAGTTGGGCATCTGAGTGTTAAAGACAGGAACACTTCTTAAACTGCTTTCAGTTAAGCTTGCAGTTTGTGGGACGTGGTTCAGACCTGGGTCTGTGTTTATGGCCGGCAAGCATGTCTGGCACAACCAGGCATGGCTCTGGAGTCCCAAGCTGGCAGGAAAAGCAGGGGAAGAAGTAGTCTTGGCACATCAGTTGGCAGCCCCAAGAGGGTTTCTGTGATCCAACCCGTCACAGGAGGGAAAGACTTTCCTCTCACAGAAAGCCCTCTTATTTTGGGTTTGCCTGGAGGACCAGGATTTGGTCCACTGTAAGCATGTACAAAAAGTACCGCATAAGATCAGATCTTTGATCCATCTAGTTCAGTATCCTGTCTAACGGAGGCCAGCACTAGATGTTCAGAGGAAAGTGCAAAAAACTCAATTGAAAATTGTGGAATATTTTCTCAGATGAAGTTTTTCCAATAACCCTCATCATTTAGCACGAGGGTTTGTATCTCCTGTACTTATCTTATTTAACATAACTGTGGAGATTGATTATCTAGGTAAGATGCCCCCCTGTCTTCACTAGGATTTTATCTTGAATTGATTAACTCCAGTTAAGAGACCTCTGCACCACAGAGCAAAGACAACGTCTAAGTCTGCTGAGTACTGAGGACTTGATCCTGTACCACAGAATCAATGGGAGCATAATCAGATCCTGAATGAAGCAATGTTGCCTTCACTAGTGCTGAAAGGCCATTCTACATGGTGAAGGTCCTTGTACTACTCAGGCAAAACGCCCACTAATGGAGCAACTGAATGTAAAGCACAAGTTTTTTTGGTGTTAATCTATTTACCTAATGCTGGAGTCTGACATACTCAACCTGTTTGCTGCCACTCTTGTTGCAGCCCTTAAATACATGTTGCATGTTCTTGAGTCAAGCCCTCTTTATTCAGTTGCTTTTGAAAAAACATGATGCCAAACGGATTTGGCAAATGAAAGCCAAACAAGATAGTCAAGAGGCCAGCCTCCTTTCTTGGCCATTACATCAAATATTTCCTTAGTCTTGAGCACTGACCAAGCAAACCTTAACATCAGATGACTGACCAAAAGACAACAGAAAGACCCTTTTCATCAGTCTTGAACATTTCAGGATTAATATTAATTCCTGCTGATGTTATTGGAACCATCTTTGCTAGCTATATTTCCCAAATACTTTCCCTGAACGCTTCAAAAATGTATGTTAAGCATCAGTGCTAATGGCTTCTACAAATGCTGCCTAATACTCCTTTTTATCTATTTCTTAGAAGCCAGAATGATTGGTTCTCTTTATCCAAAGCATTGCCCCTTCACTGTGCCAAATCTCAACAGCCCTTTTGAAAAGGATGCCAGATAAGCCAACTAGTTACAAAGGATGAATAAATCAGTCCCTTGACTGGGGGGGGGGGGCGGGGGGAATGCAACATCATGTTGTTCCTCTATGAGCACCAGTCTGGGGGGGGAGAGGGGGAGGCTCCTTCCTGGGGGGAAAAAAAAGCAAAAATGCTGTAGACCATATTAGAGGCTGGGACAATTTGCCTTCAGTCTATAAGGCTCAACAAAATTTCCAGAGTTCAGGATTGCTCCTCTACTGCTCTGAGTCACAGGGAATAATTGATCAGAATAATTTACCATGTCTGTTTGACACACTCCATTAGTCACATGTTGAAAGTGAGTCTCAGTTGAGATGCCATCCTGCTCACCTTTAACATCAGCACATGGTTATAAAGTGCTCTTGTCTGGCTGTCTTGAAGTTTGACTGATTTCTATTCTACTTCTCAAGCTCTTGTTTCTCATTGCCTTTTTTCTGACCTCTCTAGGGTGCACTCACTGTTCCTGTAGATTTGAACAGTCATATTTATATTCTTTGTAGTTGATCACTCAGTGTACTGTGAACGACAAATTGTTAACTTAAGTTATCAAGAACACGACCTAATATACTAGGCTAACGTACTGAAAACCCCTTTTCTCATCTAAGCAAAAGACTGCTGGCAACAGAAGAAATGTGTACAGTATATATTTGAATCCTTGAACCCATATGATATTTTACTGTCTTTAAAACAAATTCTGCATGGGTTAATTAGGCTTGGTCTACACTAAACCCCCAAATCGAACTAAGGTACGCAACTTCAGCTACGTGAATAACGTAGCTGAAGTTCGAAGTACCTTAGTTCGAACTTACCTCGGTCCACACACGGCAGGCAGGCTCCCCCGTCGACGCCGCGGTACTCCTCTCGTCTAGCTGGAGTACCGCAATCGACGGCGAGCACTTCCTGGTTTGACTTATCGCGTCCAGACAAGACGCGATAAGTCAAACCCAGAACTTCGATTGCCAGCCGCCGAACTACCGGGTTAGTGTAGACATACCCTTAGACATGAAGGTGATCAGTTCATTGCAAGCTTGAAAGAGGAGGAGATCTAGGGAAGTTTGGCAGCATCCTACTCCAAGTGTTTCTTCTGTTTTGGAAGAAAAATATTGGTACAGTGAGGCGCATCCATAACACAACATTGTTTCATGTATGATTATTAACTTGGAGGAATGGTGTGATGTCAACAATCATACTATTTTAACCCCCAATAATATGTATGTCAACAGAAATATTTGCCTCTCATTGACTTCTGTTTTGAGGTGGGTAGTTACTATCAGAATGTGGATTGTGATGGTCTGTGTTACTGTCCAAGGTGAAATATGTGGTACAAGTACATGAAAAACAATTCTTCACTCTATAAAATGTTGCAAAATAACCACTTTTCAAGGGTTCAAAAAAAATTATTGAGCTAGGGAAACTGTTTCAAACTACAGGGAGTATCTTGCCTGTAGGAGAAGGTGGTATTATAAATCCAAAATGACTTCCCAATAGAGAGGTTTTGTTCAGATGTCAGACAAGAGAGACAATGGCTTTTGGAAGGCTTGACTGAGGTGTTGACATACATTAGAGTTTCCTTAACTAGTCAACCAGGCAAATAGGGAGGAAATGTCAAAGTTTTCATGTCAACAGAATTCAGTAAAGTATTTGCTAAGTCATATAGTAAGGAAAATGGAATAAAGCATTTACTCATAGGTGTTATAACCGAGGCAAGTCAGTTAAGGCAACATATGCCAATGACAGGTTTTTCACTTATGCAAAGACAAAGTCCAGGAGAAGAACTATTAACAGAGAGACCAGGGAGCTGGAGGGAGAGAACCATCTGAGACAGGCAGAAATACTTAATCTGGAAGAAGGATGCTCAAGCTCACTGGACAGTTAGAAACTTAGCAAGATGTAAGAATTTTAATCCTTCTTAATCAATAGACTAACACAACATATGTTTCCCTGTAACTAGCTAAGACTTGGATAGTCTAGTCATATCAGAATGTTTAACTCTTCTATAACTAACTGTTCTGTATGTGGGATAAAACTTGCTGTAGTTTAAGGTAACTGGAATAGGTGCCTTTCACTTGGAAGTTTTTGAGAGAAGGAAACCCAAATTTGAATCTTGGAGGAGGCTAAGTAAAGATAGTTGTTAAAGGCTTTAGGGCCCATTCCCAAACCAGTTGTTCTAGGACACTGGTCAGCTGGAACAGAGACATGGGACTTAAAGATCAGGAGAAATGCAATGCTCGGGTGACCTCTGGTAAAAGTAGTGTCATTAGAAGTGATCAGGTTATTTCAAGGCAAATATTGTTTCTCTGCTCTGTTTTTTTCTAATGGTGATCTTGTTGCCATATTTGACTATAACTGGGTGACAGAAGCTACAGCAATATCTTCAGCATAACTCTTTAAAGGCACCTGAAAAATTTGCTGATACACGTGTGGAGTGAAAATAAGACTCATTTGCCCAGGAGGAAACATTAAATGTGCTTTTAAATAGTCATTTGCCTATAATGGATGCCTAAAGTTTGTGGGTGCAGTTAAGTAAAAATGGGCAGCACTGAAAGTTTGGCTACAAACACCAAAAACAAACATTAAGCAATTTTTTGTTGCAGAGCATTGATGTCGTATCATCTGATCATCAAGAAATCTTTCCAAGGACATCTTTGACAATGATAGAGTCAAAGAATGCACTTGTACTGAAACAGCTACATTATAAATTAATGGTATGACATCACATCAGCACCGTGTCCATTTTTTATTATATAAAACGTAATCTTTTTGGCAATGATGCTGATTATCATCAAATATATCCAATTATTGTGTAATAAAAAGGGTCCTAATCCTGCAGTCAGTTAGCTTCAATGGGAGTTCTTGAGTTGCAGGAGTGAGGAAGGTTGTATTTGAGATTCATATACTGGACTAGGACTCAGGAGATCTGAATTCAGTTCCCAGCTCTGTCAGGATGATCTTGATCATAAACTTCAGCCCCCAAAGAAAGTGTTCAAGAGTTCACAAGCATTGAAAATAGGTGTTTAGAAGGGACTACCAAATTACCTTCACTGTAGTTGTTTGGTCACTCATGCAGAAGCAGCAGGGGAGACAGAAAGCATTAGTTCAGATTCCTCAGGATCTCAGGAAAATGATTTTCCTCAAGTTATATTGTTATGGCACAAGTCACTAGGAAGACTATGCGTAAGAGTGTCACCAAGTTCTAACCACAGGAGCAAACATTCAGTCACAGGTATACATGCTGTGGTGGTTTTAGCTTGATTAAGCGAGGTTCTGTGTAGAGGAAGTTATCATTGGAGGCAGCAGGGGAGTTTGCCCACTGACTGTCTATGATTAGAGTCAATTCTTGAGGCAGAGTTGCTCTCTGGGAACCAGGCATTGTTTTTGGGCAGAGATTCCTGAAAGCAGGGATTCCCTAGATGCCATTTGATCACCTCTATTCCAGGGCTGGTGTAAATAAAACAATTAATTCTTGAACTATATCCAGAGTCTGTATCACTGATTTCTCCTACACTGGAAAGCTGACCTGTAAGGCCCTTAATATCTGCCACTACTGGGCAGAGGGTCAGAAGGAACAATATTAGAGTGCTAATTATATTTCCCTTTTAGTATTTCTATAAACACGTTTAAGTTTCAGCAAAACAATTGCATTTCAACTTTAACGTAATATTGGGATCAGGTGCTGTTTATTTAAAATAGCTTTTTGACAGTACTAATAAATATAGGGAGACTAAAAACTTGAAGACACAAATGTTACAAGTGTAGCATATTGTAATTTTTCAGAGTGAACCCCAAAGATGAAATAGGGAAGGGGTCACTAATTTCATATTAAACATTGGGAAGAAGGTTTTATAATGAGACTATTCTATACTTACATTTCCTTTCCTGATGAGTTCTACACTAGCTGATCTGAATGAAATGAAAGACATTGCATCCACTCAAGCAGAGCATTATATTTCCCAGAGAAAGCTCAGCATGTGCAATTGTGTTGACAGAAATAATGTCATGATGAATGTTTTTCCATAAAATATTATCTGATGGAGTTCAAAGTACATGGTGACGGTCCAATGTATACATACAAATTACCAGTGAGAGTTTTGCTTATGACTTCTATGGGAACAGGGGGGTAAAAAAGTATCATGTGGCATGTATTTTTCAGAATAAAGGATGTGAATATAGTAACGGTGAATCTTGCCAAAAATCTTAGTAGTTGCACTTATAATCCCATTTGTCTACAGATGAGTGATGTGTGTTCAATATGGCTAGTACAGAAGATACACACTCAGCCTTACTCATAAAAGGGACCAAGATAAGCTAGTTAACTGATAGTTACAAGACTGAGTTGTCAAAGTGTTGGATTCTTTTTCCATATGGATAATGACATTACAACATGTTGTTCTGTTAATGTGTTGTATAGTAGGTGTTGTGATTATCAATACTAAGGATCAAAGTGTGGTTACCTAACCATATAGCTTCATTTTAGAAGAAGGGGGTCCCTAGACTTTTTTTATATTCACATTTTTCTCCAGGTCAGTGATGGTGATATACAGCCTTGACTAAGCTCAAGTTTTAGTTGTGACCCAGAGCCTACTGAAGTAAATGGAAATAACTTCCATTGACTGACTTCAATGGGTTTTGGAATACACCCTTAGTGTCCAGGGCCAGATTAACCTTTTGTGGGCCTGGCGCCAAACATATTTGTGGGCCCCCATGGAGGCAATGGAGCATGGTGCAGGGAGGTCAGTCCCCAGAGCAAGGGGCTAGCCAGAGTCAATGGGTCATGGCATGGCAGGGGCAGCCCCGCTCCACCCAGCCCAGTGTGAGGGCACTATTTACAAACCGGCAGTTGCCAAATGCACAGTGGCCCGCCTGGCCCTGTGCTGCCAGCATGCCCCTTCCCCTCGGGGGCGGGCCCATGCCACGCCACAGCCCCCACAGCCCCACCCAACAACTCCCCAAGGCCAGAGCCCCGCTGGACCCACTATGCCCAGTGCTCCCCCAGACCTCCCTCACAAATGCATAGCACCCTGCACAAAACCACCCCTGTCCACAGCCCCACCACAACTGCACAGCACCCAACATAGAACCCCCACCCCTAGTGCTCCAACACACAGATCTTCCCCACCTCCTCCCAGCCCAACACCCCGCCCCGACCCCCCGGAGACCCACTCCCCCACGCCTGCTGGGTGACAACTGTGTCTGCCAGGCTGAGCCAGCAGCGGAGCCAGGGCTGGTCCCGGGGCCGGGAATCGCTCCAGCCCCTTGGGACTGGCACGACCAGCCAGGCCAGGGCCTGCCCCAGCCAGGATCCCTCATGACGTATTTGCCTGGAGGAACCCAGCCAAGCCCCCCACCTGTCGTCCCCCCCGTCCCCGGCTGATACTGGCCAGGCTTCTGCACCAGTCCCAGGCGGCTCAGCTCTGGGGAGACAGGCAGAGCCCCACAGGTGGTGGGAAGTAGAGACTGCCCAGAGCCAGAGGTGCACTAGGGTCCAGCCAGGGGGCAGAGAGGAGACCTTGGCCAGCTGGCGGGCAGGCCGAGAGGAATAAGTGGTGGGCGGGTGGGGGGTGAAAGCCAGCGGGCTGGCGGGGTCTCGGGGTGCAGTGCAAGCGGAGCAGGCCGGGGCCCCTTCTGAGCATGGGCCCAGCTCCATGGAGCCACTGGCGCAATTGTAAACCCGTCACTGTTAGTGTCTGCCTATTTATTGTAACTGCTTCCACAATATGAACCAGTCAAACGTGACTCTTACTCAGGCCTCGTAATCACTGAAAGAAAACTACTAACTGAAGGTAAACTACTCATTGACTATGGCTCTGTAAGCCATACTCCCATGCAGTTGGTATTACAATCCAGAAGTATCAGCAAACACATGAAGGTAAGTGCTGATCACATGCAGACTGTCAGATTGATATGCCATTACATTGACAAAAATGTACTATCAAGTTCCCTCTTACGTGAAATTAATCTTGATACAACAATGAGTTTTTAAACCCTGATATTTTTTCATTACTAACCACCCTGGAAGTGTTCTGGTCACTGAGAACCCAGATTGTAAGTCTAGATGAACCATAAATAATTCAAGCTGCTTGAATCTTCCTTTCCTTGATGGTATTGTCCTGTCAAGCAATCTTTGCAAGTCTTCATCCACATTCCTAAATTAAGAAGAGTCCTGTTCAATATCCAGTGTTTCTCTCTGGATCACCAGGAGCAAGCAGACTGTTAGAATACAGCTCTAAGAGATCTCTTGTGTATGCATGCACATGATTTATATGTTGTTTTGCCTAATCTATAGAAGTTAATCAGTGAGGTAGTACAGGGCACATCAGATTAATAATTCATGAATTACTGGACGTGCTAAATGCTTCAAAGGCCACACAAGACACTTAGCAGCCCATATCCAATGCTCTGTCATGGTAAGTCTCCTTCAGCAAACAGAAGACTTAAGTAGCAACAGCTTGGATATACTGATACATGTGTTGGTGGCAGATGGAAAGGTGAAGCAGATTTAGTCTCTGCTTTTCTCCTTGGTGGTCCTTTACCTTTGGATAACAATAGTATTATCTTACTATACATTAGAAATGGAATAAAACAATGGTGAGTTAGTGATATCCCTAATGACTTTTGGCTAGTACCCTTATTAATCTCAATGCCCTGGCTAATTTTAAGTGTTGAACCCAATAGAGAAATTCAGAAGTTAGGCAAAGAGAACCTATCATATAGTCCTGAAATCCTATCCAGATTAATTTGTTGCTCTCTTATACCTTCTTGTGTCAAACTGGCTGACTTTAAATTAAGGACCTGAGATTCTCAGGATTTCAGCTGTTGATCAATAAATATCATGGTGCTGAGCATCTGAGATTATAATATATAAAAATAAAGGTAACAATTGATTAGTGGTCTGATTTTAGCTGCTGACAATAAAATAGCGAGATGGGAGTAGTCAAGCTTGATTGCTTTATTAATCAAGTTACCATTATTATTTTAGAATAGTGCACAAGGAGAGGTATACAATACCCAACCTTTATGGAACCAAGCTTCCCATCAATGACACAAATGAGAGTTTGTACATGTTTCAAATTGGCAATATAGCAATATTCAAGCCTCCCATACCAGTGGGGTTAGAATACTTTGATCCTGACCCTTGCTTTGGTCCTGACCCTTGCTTTGGTACTTGGACTGACTTTTCCACCTGACTTTGGTTCTTGGTTCTTGAATCTGGCCCTGAGCCTTTGCTCTAACTCCTCGGTCAGGACTCCAGCTCTGACCTTCAGCACTGTTCCTAGCCTCTGGTTGCCACTGCTGGAGAGCGGTAAATGAAGAGGATGGGTCACAGATACAGAACAATCTGAATAACTTGGTAAGCTAGGCACAAGAAAACTGTTTTAAACACAGTTAATGTAAATTTATACATCTGGGAACAAAGAATGTAGTCCATAATTACATGATGGGGGAGTCTATCCTGGGAAGCAGTGACTCTGAAAAGATTTGGGGGGACATCATGGATAATCAGCTGAACATGGGATCCTAATGTGATGCTGTGGCTAGGAGAGTTACTGTGATCCTGAGATGCATAAATA
Organism: Terrapene triunguis; assembly: GCF_002925995.2. Taxonomy (NCBI): domain Eukaryota; kingdom Metazoa; phylum Chordata; order Testudines; family Emydidae; genus Terrapene; species Terrapene triunguis. The sequence continues at coordinate 25,231,347 of NW_020664439.1, read as the reverse complement.
GGGGAATTTCAAGTAGGAGTAGAGGTCATTTGACCTCTGTGTTTGGCACTGGTGTGACTGCTACTGGAATACTAGGTCCAGTTCTGGTGCCTACAATTCAAGAAGGATGTTGATAAGTTGCAGAGGGTTCAGAGAAGAGCCATGAGAATGATTAAAGGATTAGAAAAATGAATAGTGATTTATTTTATTTATCTATTTATCTTAAAGAGAAGGTTAAGGGGTGACTTGATTACAGTCTCTGTGGGGAACAAAGAGATTGAAGAGTCCATTATTAAAAAACAGAGAGGTCTGACAATCCAATGTCTGGAAGATGCAGCTAGGCAAATTCTAACCTGAAATAAGATGTAAATTTTTAACAGTGAGAATAATTAGTCATTGGAACAATTTACCAAGGGTCACGGTCAGGGGTGAAAGTAAGTCCAGTGACTTACCAGTACGCTGGGGCCAGCTCTGGCCCCCGGAAGGAGCGGGGCCTAGAGCGGAAGGGGCGTGGCTGAGTCAGAGCCAGACCCAGCTCACCCTGTAAGGTAAGTGCCCCTCCCCCAACGGTGGTAGCAACAGCAGCAGACCAGGGCTCCGGGGGCTATTTAAAGGGCCCGAGGCTCCCCTGCTTCTACTGCCCTGGCCCTTTAAGTAGCCGCCAGAGCCTGGAGTAGTGGCGGTGGGGCTCCGGCGGCTATTTAAAAGGCCGGGGTGGTAGAAGCAACGGGAGCCCCGGACTTTTTAAATAGCCCCCAGAGCCCTGCAGCCCTACCCCAGCAGTGGGGCTCTGGTGGCAATTTAAAGGGCCTGGGGCTCCAGCCGCTGCTGGGAGCCCCAGGCCCTTTAAATTGCCACCTGGGGAAGCCGGGCCGCCCCGGTACGGCAAACCGGCTCTTGCTGGTACACCGTACCGGGGCATACCGGCTTACTTTCACCTCTTGTCACGGTGGATTCTCCATTACTGACAGTTTTTAAAATCATGATTGGATGTTTTTCTAAAAGATATGCTCGAGGAATTGTATAACAGGCCATGGAACTTCCCCAAAACAGGAGGTCAGACTAGGACTTTTCTAGCTTTGAAATCCATGAATCTTTGTTCTGACTACTGGCCCTGAATGTTACTGCTCTGGCCACTAGGCCTGATATGACCAGGGCTTGGGCAGAGGAACATTAGGCAATTAAACTTTCCATTATTATTAGCTAAACTTTCCCACTCATAGTAAGTATTATACAAATTACTATAATGTTTTTAAAGCGTGCTACATGTTTTATTCACTTGGCAATAGGCCTTTCCTCGGACCATTAGGCTAAAGGGCCTATTGCTAACAGTTACAAAACCTAATCACATTTTCATCCCATAATCTGACTGGAGCAAACCCCCTTCTTTCTCTACCTGACCCTCTTAGCTGAGGAACTTATTAATTTTTAACATGGAACTGAAAGATGCCAGTCATGATGGTGTCATCCACTCTCAGCATGGTGTCCTTCATGTGCCAGTCCAAAAAAGTGTCTTGGACTAAGTTATTCATTTTAGTGCAATTAAGCAATCCAAAACTTACTTTGTAGATTTTCTGAGGCCATCTACAATATCCATTTTATTCTGGGGACATCTAAAAAGATGGAGATTATAGCAGAGGGTAAAATTAATCTTTTCTTGTTTTTTTAGACTCCACTCAAGCTCACATAAAATATCAAATCAATCAAATCTGCATCTTGTCCATTGCCTAAAAAGTCCATCTTGGTGACTATTTCTTTAAATTTAGACAATATATTGAGAAGTGTCGGTCCAGGGCACTATGCACTTTTTTTTTTAAACTAATCCTACTGGTTGACTGACAGGCAGCTCTCTCATCCCTGATTATTTCTCTACAGATGCTGACTTCTTCGGTTACACTCATAGGTAAAAGCTCTCCATTAGTATCTGGCACTGGTTTTCATCCCTTGCTCTCAATAAGCGTGCAAAAAACAAAACAAAAAACACCACCACCCACTCACAACCCTGCACTCTCTCTCAAATTAACTGCTATGTTAGACACAAGCCAAGAACAACATTAGGGAATATGCAAGGAGAAACAATACATGAAAAATATATGACTAGCTAAATTTTCTTTAAAGCTACTGTAGTGAAAATAACATCTTTGTTTTTCAAGAGTTTGAAATTGTAATTACTAATACAAATTAATCTGTGGTATCTGGCAAATTTAATTTATTTCAATGATTTAAGGTTTTTTCAAACTTAAAGCTCTTAAGTTTTATGTTTGCAAATACTACAAACAATACATACTACTGGGGAAGCAGAGGTTATAATAATAAATCCTAGAAAGTACTGCACTGTTACTCATTAAAAAGACTGCTTTTCTCCTTGAACATAGAAAGGTAAGGCTGGGATGGACCGAGAGGTCCTCTAGTTCATCCCCCTGTGCTGAGGCTGTACCAAGTATGCCTACAGGTATTCGTCTAACCTGTTCTTAAAAGCCTCCAATGACAGGGAGTCTACAACCTCCCTTGGTAACCTATTCTAGAGCTTAACTATCCTTACAGTTAGTAAGTTTTCCCTAATATCTAACCTAAGTTTCCATTGCTGCAGATTAAGCCCATTGCATCTCATCTTACCTTCAGTGGACATGGAGAACAATTGATCACAGTCCTCTTTATAGCATCTCTTAACATATTTGAAGACTTATCAGGCCACTGCTCAGTCTTCTTGTCTCAAACCTAAAATGCCCAGTTCTTTTTTAGCTCTCTCAGAGGTCAGGTTTTCTAAAAAAATTTTTTTTTCATTTTGTTGCTGTCCTCTGGGCTCCCAAATTTGTCCACATCTATCTTCAAGTATGGCACCCAAAACTGGACACTAGTCCAGCTGAAGCCTCACCAATGCAGAGTAAGGTGGAACAATTACCTCATGTCTTACATTTGACACTCCTGCTAATACACTTCGGAATGATATTAGCCTCTCTCATCACCGCATCACATTATTTGCTTATATTCACTTTGTGATCCACAGTAACCCCCAGATCCCTGGAAGTCTCTTTCAAAGGAAGGCAATCACTTGGATTTTTAAGATAGAAAAAGATTAGAACTAAACTAGTTTGCAACTGCAATGGAAACTAGATATCAGGTTTCTACCCTCCCAAGTATTCTACACTTGTTCCTCTGTCATGTTATCAGTAATTTTCAGTGACTGCTTGCAAAACAGAACAGTTGTATCTCATTTCAGGAGTATTCTGATAAACAACCCGTTTGGAAGAAGTTTCTTCGAGTTGCCTTCTCAGCTACAAAATCTTTGGATCTATATTGAAGGACCTTGCAGTTTTGCCCTTAATTACTTTTGACTGTTCATAAAAATCCTATATCTTGGAGTATTGCCAACCAACATCTGCTGTGTAGGGTCAGATTGACCCTGCAAAGTGGGAAGATGTGGCAAGTAATAAATTACAAATGGAGGGCTGCCCAGCACCAGGGTGTCAGAGGCTGAAGAGTGGTGGTTGAGAGCGGAAAGCAAAGAGTGAAGAAAGCGCAGCAGACCTTAAGCGATAGTAGAGCACCAACTTTATCTGCCCTGTGGTTTGCGCCTGCATTATCTGGGGCAAGGACGGTCACTTGAGACTAGAACTTTTTAGTCACTTGCAATGCTACAGCATGACACATAGTAACTGAACTGCTTTAGCGCTTAGTCCTTGGAGAGGGACGGTTGCCACGGCTAAGTTCAGCAATGATGGAAGAACAGTTCCAGCAAACATATCCAACAGCCCAAGTGCAATATGAACACCTGCTATCTAAAACTATGTAGTACTGACCAGGAAGATGTCAGTATTATTCTGACGTATCGAGGTTGACTTGAGTACTGAATAACTTCCAAACATCTGGAGAAGCTGCACCAGTGGGGGAGGGAAATGGACAGGTCGTATTCGGAACAATAGGTAGTTGTCCGCACATAAAGGAATGCCATAAGATTGCCTTAACAATTTATAAGGAAGATGTCCCTTCCTTATAAATATAAGATGGGCCAGTGGATCAAGGCAAATAGTGAGGAAAGGTGCATTCCAGATTACTAACTTCTTTCTAAGTCTTTGGACAGCACTCCATTTATAAGGATCCTTACCTAATGTTTGAATCCATTTCAAAGAGTCATTCACAACACCAAATTTTCCTAAAGCTGTACACATTAAATCTGGTTAGAAGCTCTCTCTGCAATGAGTGACAAAACCAACATACCGAGAACCCCTCTAAAAGTTCATGACATTGAACAGCCACATAGTATTAGCCATTGCTCGTCTCCCATTGGTAAAGCCCAGCTGGCTGGGACTGACCAAGGAATGATTTCTCACCCCCACCTTATCCCTTTTTTGAGCACTACTGCAAAGATTTTCATGTCATTCTTTGGAGCCATGTGTCTGACTGAGTTACCCATTGTTTATGGATTACAATATCCCTCAATATCTGGAGGGATCTGGCCACCTAGCCCCATATGCAACCACAATGTCTTTCCAGTGCAAACCTACACCCGCCTATAATCAGTATATTTAACTCCACATCAATCAAAACAACCTTAACTCTCAGACGTTGCAGTATCAAAAACACCCCATTCTGGTGCCTTAGAAACACCGCAGGGCGGTCACTCCCAGGCCCTCTGTGCAAACAAGCATCGCAGTGTTCATGAGGCATATTCCCTATATGCATTTACCGGTATGTTGTCTGCACTGGTATGGACAACTACGCACAATGTCCTATGCAAATTATACATATGGGATTCTTAAAAGTAATATATTGTATAAGAGAACTAAGAATGGGGTTAGATTTACTCAGAATATGGGCACATGTTAACACTGTTCTTATACTTTGTGTACACCCTGGACAGTATGTGTCTCTATATTGGTATATTACTATGTAAGAGGCAAACTATCAACATCAAAATATATAAACATTTTGTACTGTAATGAACTTTGTTACCACCTACTTTGCATGACCTTGATACTTGATGTCTTGCGGATAGCAAAATGCAAATAAACAAATGTGTGTTTATGTGAACGTATACACACACACTCTTCAGACCAGAGGAGGCTGATCTGAAGCCTGAAATATAACTTCCATCAAAGATATATTTCAATGCCAATGTGAAAGTTCATAATTGTATATTTAAAACTATAACACTTCTTCCACAACTGTCTAATCTAATATGAAGCAATTCATGTTTCCAAAGGCTGTAGTATTTATTTGTTATGGACAATATGCACCTTAGCTACAGAAATTTCTTGGAACCATAGTGCCTTCTCTAGTTTATAATTAAACTTTGGCAACTTCTCAAAGCTCAGATGTGCTCTTTACCAAAATATATAGTGACCGAACTCTAAAGAAACTGAACACATGCAATAAAAAAAAAAAGTGTTGATATTTTGGAAACTTAACCTTCCTGTTTTGTATACAAGCATTTAAAGTATATTTAAATTAACTTCTTTTTAAAGCTGCCAGTCTAATTTAACAGCATAGGTTTTTGTAATTCTTATGGCTATTTAACTGTTACTTGTTAGGTAAAAAAGAGACGAGTCAATATTTATTAATACCAGAATGAGGAAGGATTATGGTTTTAGTATATGCACTTGATAGTTTCAGTGCTGTCATTTTAGTTTGTCAAAAAGTTTTAAATTGCTGTCAAGGTGACTCATACCAGTACTAAAAGGACTCCCAGCGACCTCCTGCAAGCACTTAAAGTATTCCAATTGCAGTGGATACACTGAACACTTCCAACTACACCTTTGAAGGGGAGGAGGACAAAAGAGAGGAGTTACAGCAATCTCCCAGTACTAAGGATTCAATCCTGCAAAGTGTTCAGGGCCTCTTGAAAAGTGATTATGACCTGATCCTGCAACCCTTACTCATACAGGTAGTCCTTATTCATTAAAGTTTTCATTGATTTCAGATGGGACAAATTGCATGAGTAAGGACTACTCATGTGAGTAAGGTTTGCAAGATCAGGCTCGTAGTAAATGAGACTCTGCACTTCTGGGAAGTAGAAGATACCTTGGAGGATCAGGCCCTAGGGGAGTTAATAGTCTTTTCATATGTGAGAATGTGACTTCCATTGATGCCAGAGTCAGTGGGAGATATGCAGGTCTATCAAGAGGTGATTAGAACCCAATCCATAATTCCTAATGGAACATCAGGGATGATTCCATAACAGGTACTGACGAGGCTTGCTGAGGAAAGAATGTACTGTTAATACATCTGTTAGTACCAGGGCCGGCTCTAGGTTTTTTGCCGCCCCAAGCAAAAAGAAAAAAAAACCTCCGGGAGTGCAACTGCCGAAGCAAAAAAAAAAAAGGTATCCAGAATGCCGCCCCTGAAATTGTGCCGCCCCAAGCATGTGCTTGGTTTGCTGGTGCCTAGAGCCGGCCCTGGTTAGTACTGTTGGTCCTGCTAATATAAGTTAAACAACACAGGAGCAACAAAATACAATCTAAATGTCACGATCTGACTTAATTGCAAGTTATTCTAGCTCTTTGAAATACCGCTAGTTAAATTACATGCTTTACCTTTATGGGGCATAGAGGGGAAGACGATTTCCTACTCCACTCCCATTATATACTCTGATTCTCATTTACACTGTTATCCATCTCCATACACTACTCTGGCAGTGTAGAAGGCCTTTAAATGGGGCATAAATTACAGTTACATCCACTTTACATTGTCAGGGGTGTAAAGTGACCAATTTATGTGTATCAGGCCTCTAGTCTCTGAAGCATGTTCTATCAAAAATTACTTTGTGAGTATTTTTTAAACAGTAGATAATCCATTTGAACTTTAGCCAACATTTTAGGGTTTTGGGTTATTGTGAATGGCAAATGCACAATGGGAAATAGCAAATTACAGGAAATCAAAAGGATGTAAAATATATTTAGTGCCAAATTTTGCCTTCATGTATGCAGTTGCTGTTTGTCAGTTCAACTTCTGCAAGAGTACATCAGAAATTGTCTCAGTTGCATAGATCATCCACTTAAGCCTAAATTCTACACCCCTGTAAAAAGCACAAGTAAATAGCCCTTGATTAAAATCAGGCCCCCAAGGTGAAGAGTACTGTGTATGCTCCCCAAGGACGAGGAGCCAATGGACTGATGTAAGATCTGTGCATTAAATTCCTGTCTATGTTGCAACGGTAAGCCAGTAGATGTATATATTCATGAACTCTCAGACCCTTCCCTGCCCTTTCAAATTTCTTTTGCACTGTTATAAGAAAGGCAGTCTTTAGTCTTGCATTACTATAGTGAGACATGCAGCGGAATTGTCTTAAGCTGCCTGGGCCCATGGAGGGGAGGGGAGAGTCTTAGATCTTAATTGGTTCACTGCTTAGTTGCATAATGGACACTTAGTGTTTTGTTTTTGTTTTTTTTAACCCTTAAAAAAACAAGCCAAGATCTATCTGGGACAACAGTTGGGGTGGAGGAGTGGGAAAAAAACTGCCAAAAAGGGTGAACTGGAGGGAAAATAAAGGACTAACTCAAAGTATCACTTTTGCTAAGGCCTGGTCTACACTACGAGTTTAGGTCGACTTTAGCCGCGTTAAATCGACTTAAGCCTGGACACGTTTACACTACGAAGCCCTTTCTGTCGACTTAAAGGGCCCTTTAAACCGGTTTCTTTACACCACCTCGACGAGGGGATTAGCGATAAAATCGGCCTTAGGGGGTCGGAATTGGGTTAGTGTGGACGGAATTCGACATTATTGGCCTCCGGGAGCTATCCCACAGTGCTTCATTGTGACCGCTCTGGACAGCACTCTCATCTCAGATGCACTGGCCAGGTAGACAGGAAAAGCCCCGCGAACGTTTGAATTTCATTTCCTGTTTGCTCAGCGTGGAGAGCACAGGTGACCATGCAGAGCTCATCAGCACAGGGAACCATGATGGAGTCCCAGTCCCAGTATCGCAGAAGAGCTCCAGCCTGGACCGAACGGGAGGTACGGGATCTGATCGCCATCTGGGGAGATGAAGCAGTGCTCGCCGAACTCCGAAGCAGTAAAAGAAATGGCAAAACATTAGAAAAGATCTCCAAGGCCATGAAGGACAGAGGCCATAACAGGGACGCACAGCAGTGCCGCGTGAAAATTAAGGAGCTAAGGCAAGCCTACCACAAAGCCAGAGACGCAAACGGAAGGTCCGGGGCTGAGCCGCAAACATGCCGCTACTACGCGGAGCTGCATGCCATTCTAGGGGGTGCAGCCACCACTAGCCCAAGCGTGTGCTATGAGTCCCTCGCTGGAAACAGGGAAGCGGGTTCGGCGGACGAGGAAGATGAGGATGGAGAGAACATAGATAGCTCACAGCAGCAAGGAAGCGGAGAAACCAGTTACCCCAACAGCCAGGATATGTTTGTCACCCTGGACCTGGAACCAGTAACCCCCGAACTCACCCAAGACCCTGAGGGCACACAGGGGACCTCTGGTGAGTGTACCTTTGTAAATATTACACATGGTTTAAAAACAAGCATGTTTAATGATTAATGATTAATTTGCCCTGGCAATCGCGGCCAGTACAGCTACTGGAAAAGTCTGTTAACGTGTATGGGGATGGAGCGGAAATCCTCCAGGGACATCTCCAGAAAGCTCTCCTTCATGTACTCCCAAAGCCTTTGCAAAAGGTTTCTGGGGAGGGCTGCCTTATCCCGTCCGCCATGGTAGGACACTTTACCACGCCAGGCCAGTAGCACGTAGTCTGGAATCATTGCATAACAAAGCATGGCAGCGTATGGTCCCGGTGTTTGCTGGCATGCAGACAACATCCATTCCTTATCGCTCTTTGTTATCCTCAGGAGAGTGATATCATTCACGGTCACCTGGTTGAAATGGCGCAATTTTATTAAGGGGACATTCAGAGGTGCCCCTTCCTGCTCTGCTGAACAGAAATATTCCCCGCTGTTAACCACGCGGTGGGGGGGAGGGGTGAAGTGACCATCCCAGAGAATTGGGTGTGTGGAGGAGGGGAGTTAGTTGGGTTTGTGCTGCATGTTAAACCTGAAATCGCAGCCCCTCCTTTTACATTGCAAACCCATTTTAAATGGCCAACCCAATGGGTGCTTGGTATGGTTAATGAGAGCAGTACTGTTTTAAAGCATCCCCACTTGTTAACAAGGTTAAAAAAGCCAAAAGACTGTGTCTTACCATGGCTGCCTGCAAGCTCAAATCTGTGGCCTGGCACTGCGTGAGTGATCTCTCACACCAAACCGGCAGGCCCTCAATACAAGAGGAAAAATGCGACTTTGTAACGAAAGCACATGTGTTCTCTAAAATGTATCTTTTTTAACCACCTCTCCCTTCTCCACCAGCTGCAAATCTTACTCCTTCGCAGAGGCTAGTGAATATTCGAAGAAGGAAGCGAAGGACGCGTGACGAACTGTTCACTGAACTACAGACTGCCTCCCACGCTGACAGAGCACAGCAGAATGCATGGAGGCAGTCAATGACTGATTTTAAAAAAGCCCAATATGAGCGAGAGGAGAGGTGGCGTGCTGAATCGCGGGCTGAAGAGGAGAAGTTGCGTGCTCAAGAGGAGAAGTTGCGTGCTGAAACGCGGGCTGAAGAGGAGAAGTGGCGTCAACTTGTACTCAGAAAGCAAGAGTCGATGCTCCGGCTGCTGGAGCATCAAAGTGATATGCTCCTGTGTATGGTTGAGCTGCAGGAAAGGCAGCAAGAGCAGAGACCGCCGCTACAGCCCCTCTGTAACCAACAGCCCTCCTCCCCAAGTCCCATTTGCCTCCTCACCCAGATGCCCAAGAACACGGTGGGGGGGCCTCCGGCCACCCAATCACTCCAGCCTGGATGATTTCCAGTGCAATAAGTTTTAAAGTTTTAAAGTGCACTGTGTCTTTTTCCTTCCCTCCTCCCCCACCCATCCAGGCCTACCTTTGCAATTATCCCCCTAGTTGTGTGCTGAATTAATAAAGAATGCATGAATGTGAAGTAACAATGACTTTATTGCCTCTGCAAGTGGTGCTCGAAGGGGGGAGGGTAGTAGGGGAGGGTGGGGTGGTTGGTTTACAGGGAAGTATAGAGTTAACCGGGTGGGGGGGTGTAGGGGTGGAGGGTTCATCAAGGAGCAACAAACAGAAGTTTCACTCCGTAGCCTGGCCAGTCACAAAACTGGTTTTCAACGCTTCTCTGATGCGCACCGCGCCCTGCTGTGCTCCTCTAACCGCCCTGGTGTCTGGCTGCGCGTAATCAGCAGCCAGGCGATTTGCCTCAACTTCCCACCCCGCCATAAATGTCTCCCCCTTACTTTCACAGATACTGTGGAGCGCACAGCAAGCAGCAATAACAATGGGGAGATTCTTTTCGCTAAGGTCTGAGCGAGTCAGTAAGCTGCGCCAGCGCGCTTTTAAACGCCCAAATGCACATTCCACCACCATTCGGCACTTGCTCAGCCTGTAGTTGAACAGGTCCTGACTATTGTCCAGGCTGCCTGTGTACGGCTTCATGAGCCATGGCATTAAGGGGTAGGCTGGGTCCCCAAGGATAACGATAGGCATTTCAACATCCCCAATGGTTATTTTCTGGTCCGGGAAGAAAGTCCCTTCCTCCAGCTTTCGAAACAGAAGAGACTGCCTGAAGACGCGAGCATCATGTACCCTTCCCGGCCAGCCCACGTTGATGTCGGTGAAACGTCCCTTGTGATCCACCAGGGCTTGCAGCAGCATTGGAAAGTACCCCTGGTGGTTTATGTAGTCGGTGGCTTGGTGCGCCGGTGCCAAGATAGGGATATGGGTTCCGTCTATCGCCCCACCACAGTTTGGGAATCCCATTGCAGAAAAGCCATCCACTATGGTCTGCACGTTTCCCAGAGTCACTACCCTTGATATCACCAGGTCTCTCATTGCCCTGGCAACTTGGATCACAGCAGCCCCCACAGTAGATTTGCCCACTCCAAATTGATTCCCGACTCACCGGTAGCTGTCTGGCGTTGCAAGCTTCCACAGGGCTATCGCCACTCGCTTCTCCACTGTGAGGGCTGCTCTCATCCTGGTATTCTGGCACTTCAGGGCAGGGGAAAGCAAGTCACAAAGTTCCATGAAAGTGCCCTTACGCATGCGAAAGTTTCGCAGCCACTGGGCATCGTCCCAGACCTGCAACACGATGCGGTCCCACCAGTCTGTTCTTGTTTCCCGGGCCCAGAATCGGCGGTCCACGGCATGAACCTGCCCCAGTAACACCATGATTTCCACATTGCTGGGGCCTGTGCCTTGTGAGAGGTCCATGTCAATTTCCTCATCACTATCGTCGCCGCGTTGCAATCGCCTCCTCCTCAGCTGGTCCTGGTTTTGCTTTGGCATGTCCAAGAGGCTCTGCATATACTCCAGGACAATGCGCGTGGTGTTCATAGTGCTCATAATTGCCGCGGTGATCTGAGCGGGCTCCATGATCCCAGTGCTAGCTATGGCGTCTGGTCTGAAAAAAGGCGCGAAAGTAGTATCTGACGGACCAGGGGAAGGAGGGAGGGAGGGATGGAGGGAGGGGCGAGTGACGACATGGCGTACAGGTACAGGGAATTAAAATCAAGAAAGGTGGCTTCGCATCAGGGAGAAACACAAACAACTGTCACACAGAATGGCCCCCCCCCCAAGATTGAACTCAAAAGCCTGGGTTTAGCAGGAGGGAGGGGGGAAGCAAATGAATACAGAATAAATCTATTTTTTACATCTTAAGACGACGGTGCAGTATGACTGATAGCCCTTGGCATTTTCTGGGTGCTTGGCAGCAAATACTGGGCGCTTGGCAGTTAGCCTTCAGGTCTATTGCACCATCTGATTCCCACTGCAGTATGACAACGATGGATACCAGTCGTAATATACTATCTACTGCCCAAAAGGCAAGGGGTTGCTGCTGTGTAGCAATCTAGCCCCACGTCTGCCAGCCCCATGCCTGCCAGCACCCAGATCGCCATCGGCCTCTTCTGGGTGCTTAGCAGACAATACTGGGCACTTGGCAGAAAATAGCATACTACGACTCTGCTAACGTGCAATGAGCCAACAGGGCGCGTGGCAGAAAATGGCATACTACGACTGATAACCATCATTGTCTGCCCGGGTGCCCATGATCGACAGCCACTGCAGTACGACGACGACGGATACCAGTCGTAATAAACCATCTTCTACCAAAAGGCAAGGGGCTGGTGCAATGCAGCCCTACGGCTGCCAGCCCCACAGCTACCAGCATCCCGATCACCGATGAAGGCTACCAGTCATGCTGCACCGTCTACCGCCAAAAGGCAGTAAGCTGCTGCTGCTGTTTAGCAATGCAGTCCCACGTTTGCCGGCACCCGGAAGACATATGGTGACGGTGAGCTGAGCTGAGCGGGCTCAATGCTTGGCGTGGTATGTTGTCTGCACAGGTAACCCAGGTAAAAAGGCGCGAATCTATTGTCTGCCGTTGCTGTAACGGCGGGGGAGGGGCCTGACGCAATGTACCCAGAACCCCCCGCGGCACTGCTTTGCATCATTCGGGCATTGCGATCTCAACCCATAATTCCAATGGGCGCCGGAGACTCCGGGAACTGTGGGATAGGTACCCATAGTGCAATGCGCCGGAAGTCGACGCTAGCCTCGGTACTGTGGACGCGGTCCGCCGACTTCATGCACTTAGAGCATTTTATGTGGGGACACACACAATCGGCTGCATACAACCGGTTTCTATAAAACTGGCTTCTATAAATCCGACCTAATTTTGTAGTGTAGACATACCCTAAGTGACAGAACAACTCCACAATGACCAGCATAAATTAACTGTGCCAATGACAGGTATAACTTGATCTTTAAACCTAAATTTGACTTTTAGCTTGCCACCTCCCTCCTTCATCATATTGATTATTGTAACTTCCTCCCTTGATCTGTACTATTCATATGGTTTTTCTTTAGTCCATTCAAAATGAAAGGCCAAACGCCTTACTGCTTATCCATTGATCTGACCAAGTCAACCGCTCTGAATCATTTTATTGTCTTCCCCTTCTTCCACCTCAAGTTCAAGCCTCTCACCCTTACCTGAAGCTCTGCCACTCCTTACTTATCTAAAGGTGTGACCAGGTAACAAACACCACATTTCTCCCACTCCAACAGTAAAGCCAAGTTTGTTATCCTATTTGCCCAACTGTCTTTTTTCTTGCACTAACTCGCATTGAAAATGCAATGGGAATGGAGTCTCTCCCCCTCAAGGCTCCATTGAAAACACCAGTCTCTGTTTAGACTCTAGAGAGTCTTATTTGTTTCTATTTAAAAATTCATTTTATTATCAATTTGAAAACTGATTCATGAGCATAAACACACTAGATTAAAGAGCAACGGCAGGTGAAGGCTAATGTTATGACGCCACGCAGAGTCATGTGGTTTATGAACGCTCTTCTTCCCCTATGAATTTTGAATCTAAACGGACATCTTCCCTTCTCTATATTAATCATTTTAATAAAATTTAGCATTTATGCAGAGACCCAGCAATAATTTTGTGACCTAAATTGAACTACCTAATTTAAGGCCCAATCCAGGAAGGTGCTGAGTACCCTCAATTTCCATTGACATCAACTAAAAGTTACTGAGGGCCCAATCCTGGAGGAGAAATGAAGAGATGACTTTACTGTAAGTCAAAGAAATGTATTTAAAAGGAAGGATGGTCTAGTGGTTGGGGCACTGGCCTAGGATATGGGTTCAATTTCCTGCTCAGCCTTGGACTTTCTGTGACCTTGGACAAGACACTTAGCCTCTCTATGCGTTACTTCCCCATCTATAAAATGAGATAACACTTCCCTAACACATTAAAGGTTATGTGGTGCTTTGAGATTTACAGGTGAAGAGTACTATATAAGAAAGAGCGTTATTACTGACTGAAAACTGGTTAGGCCCTTATTAATTTATTCTGCAGTTTCTGAAGCACTAGGTTCAGTTTTAGCCACAAACCGAAGAACCATTATTCTGGTGGGAAGCAGCACAGCTTTAAGGCTCCCCCAGCCTCGCCATACAACTTAATTTTGCTGGAATATCACCCCCTGCCTTCACCACATCCTTTAACTCCTAATTACATCCAAAGTACCTTAAATTGTTTCAAATAAATGTGGGGTTATTTTATATTTGATCTATGATTGTATAATCAATATTTAATAGTTATGCAAATATTCATTGTATAACAGATACAAATTATAAACTCTAAGTTGTTTAACCATTCACAATTTATGCTTAAGGGTGGTGCAGGTTTAGACTAATGCAGGGGTCGGCAACGTTCGGCACGCGGCTCGCCAGGGTAAGCGCCCTGGCGGGCCAGGCCTGTTTATTTACCTGCTGACGCGGCAGGTTCGGCCGATCACGGCCCCCAACTGGCCGCGGTTCGCCGTCCCGGGCCAATGGGGGTGGCAAGAAGTGGCGCGGGCGAGCGATGTGCTGGCCGCGGCTTCTCGCCGCCCCCATTGGCCCGGGACGGCGAACCGCGGCGAGTGGGGGCCGCGATCGGCCGAACCTGCCGCGTCAGCAGGTAAATAAACTGGTCCGGCCCATCAGGGTGCTTACCCTGGCGAGCCGCGTGCCGAACGTTGCCGATCCCTGGACTAATGGATTAAGTGACCAAAGGATACACAGTAACACATTTTAAAAAGTTCTGTTTAAAAATGAATGAGCAGAGGCTTACAGTTTTCTAACCCAAAATTCAGACTGTTGCTTCTGAAACTACTTGATAAGCAGTTGGAGTCCCATTGCATATATGATATAGAATTTGTCACTTAGGCATGCCAATGTAAGACGTAAAATCATTAGGGTGCATCACAATGCCTTTTAAAAAAGGGCTGAGAAATATACACTTATGGGCCAAAATTATCTGAAGAAATGGGAAACAGTATACTTGTGTTTCATTGACTTCCAAAAAGCATGTGACAATCTACCACTACGAATTGCTCAGCATATTAAGATCTGTAGGGACGAATTGATACAAACTTGAAGTAATTAAACAATTATAGTGGAATCAGAAGGCAACTGTGAGATGAAAATGAAAATCTAAGATTGAGAGAGGAGTGAGACAAGGTTGTAGAATGTCACTGACTTCATTCAAGGACTTGTAGCAAGAGGAAGTTAATATCGGAGAAACATAAGACAGTATTAAGTTAAATGGATGAACATTTGCTATGCAGATGACAGTGTGGGGTTGATTCAAAAGAAGGTCTGAAGTTAATGGAGATTAGACCATATTCATAGTTAGAATTGACAAGACAAGCTATAGTAGTATGCAAGAATCTTGGGAAGATATGCAAAATTCTAATATGGCTGTGTAATTTACAGCAAATGAGAAATTACTGCTACTTAGGAAGCATCATTACAAAAGATAGGATACTCAAGTCAGCACAGAATAGCAAGAACAAGAGAGAACAAATTCTGAAGACTAAATTCTGTCTTTTGAAAATGTACATTTTGTTTGTGTTAAACTATGGTTGTGAAACATGGACATTCAAAAGAAACTACAGTCCTTCTAATTATAGTATTATACAAGAAATCTGAAGATATCCGACCATGTAACCACCAAAAAAGTACTGGAGCTATTGGAACTCAGCAAACTAGTCAGATCTTATGAAGAGAGATTTGATTTGAAGAACACATTTTAAGGGGTCTAGTGGGTAATGCATATTTATGGGCACTGGAAGAGAAAGATGATGATGATGAAGAACAGGAGGCAGAAAAAGAAGATTGTAGATGAACAATGTGTTGTCCTGGATGGATCAAAAGGACTATTCATCCGCAAAGATTAGCAGAGGGATCATACAGATGGGCTACAACGGTTTCAAACTGCCAGTAATGGAAATATCCCTTAAGTAACCCATTTATCTTCAGCAAAGTTACCTCAGGAATGTATGTCCTGTTTTCATCTTTTGTTTGAGGAAGGTAGGCTCCCCCAATCTTTCCTCTGGCTATCATTTGCACTTTATTTCCTATTTCATTTGACACAAGCTATGGTACTTCTGAATTGGGCCAGTGTTTTGTACTTTTATGCACCCATTATATTAGCAGATTCTTTTGGTATTGCTTATGGAGTATCCCTGTCAAATAGTCAGCTTGTTTTCTAACTACTAGCTTAATTCCTTTCCCTACATATTCTGCATAGAATAAGCCAAATTAATCCCAGGTGTGTGTCCAGTGCAGTTACACCAATGATAAATTTAGCCCAGAGTCACTCTGTAGTCTTGTATTTCTGAGATGCACATGTCCCAAGTGGTGTTCTTCCTATGCCAGAGAGCAGATTTGTATACAGCTCCACTAATGGCAAGGAAAAGCTGTATTATAGTTTATATTACCAGATATACACTGCAAAAAACATTTCTATCACTAAGCATTGTGTTGAATTGCTGCAGGCAGCTGCCCTGTCAGTCTGCCTGGCCTGCACTCCACTGAGATTTGATCCAGGACTGGGGATAACAAATAACTGTTTCTTGATGCTACTGAGGGCTACCCTTAAACCATGCCTCCCAGCTGTGCACACCCTCCCTCCCCCCCACTCCCAGTGTAATGCTGGGACTGTATAGCGCAAGGACATTTTGTTTTCTGTGGAGGACTTTTGTATTTTGATTTATAAAAACATGCCAAAAAAAGCACCTAGCCCAGGCCTTTACCAGAATTGGGAAAAACAAAACAAAAACACCCACACACAAAACAACCACCAAATGGAAAACAAGTCAGCAGCTGCTAATCAGATCAATCGGAAAAGAAAGGTGTTTTTTTAGTTCTCAAACTACAAAAAAATTGTTCCAAACAGAACTTCTTCCTTCCCAACCATGAGCCCTTATCAAACTCCTTCCTCTTCAGAAGCAGAGGTAAAGTGATAGGCCACTCAAGGTTATTTCAGAGCAAGAGGTGTGGGGGGGGGGAGTGGGTTCCAAAATTGAGGGTCCCCCCATAGAGACCACTAATGCAGCAGCTCCTGCCTCTTTTATACCATAAGACTCCATCTCAAGCCCATTTGCTGCTCCTCATGGGCTATGGGAAAGGTAGGAAACATGCTTCTGGAAAATCATTCCCACCAGAAAACCCTTCCCAGGTTGGAAGTCAGAATCCTGTGCTAGACAAGGAAACTCCCAGAAGAACTGGCAGGGTTGAGAAGAGGAAAGCCATTTAGCATTCCTTGAGGGGTGGTGCAGAGGGACCCATCTATCCCGTGGAGTGGGAGACAGGCTTTGATGTTCCCCTAGAAGTCCCTTGAGGAAGCAATGTCCTGAGATGGGGTAGCTGAAAATCTAGGTAGGCAATAACAGCAGACCTCTTTCTGCAGGCATAGTCTGAACTAAACCCTACACAAACCACACTGTTCAGATTCTCAGCTCGAGGGTCTAATTAGGTCTTATAAGACATACCACACATCTGTTTGTTTGGGGCTCATTTTCAGTAATTTAGATGAGTGAGTCACTTTGCATGGGAGTTCCCTCATGTTGAAAGGAGGGGAGGTCCACTGCTCAGAACATTTTAGATTGGACAAGAGACTAGAAAAATGTCCTGTAAGAAATCTTGGCTTGGAGAGGGAAATGCCTGTTAGAAATTAGAGACAACCTAAAACACCTCTTTATCTATGAAGTTAGATAATCTCTATTAATATTCCTCATTAGATACTTTAAATGCAAAAAAAATTAATAACTAGTTCTATATTAACTTTCATGTGGAGACAAAACAATTCTGTGCTGCATTGCTTAAAAACTACTCTGTGTAGTTTATGCTGGCATGATGAACTCATTATGGAAGAGTGAAAGCATAGTTGATGGGCTTCAATGCACTGAAGACACTAATGCAAGGTCTGACTATAGCTAATTGCACACACACCCCTCCAAAAAAAATTTCAGCCATCCTGCACAGCCTCTTCCTCCCACAGATAAACTCTTGTATTCCTCCCACATTAGGAAGCCTAGGACGCAGGAGCGGGAGGAAGGCCAATTGACCTGGCAATGATTGAGTTTACTGCCTGTTACACTGCTTTTGTGTTATTGCTCCATCTGGGCTTCCTCTGACCATTAGGCCCAGATCCCCCAAGAATCCTGTCTAATCTACTCTTTGGCAGTCTTCTGTCCATTAATTGAAGTGGTTAACTAAACATACCAAATATATAATTGGTGTAAGCAGCACCCACATGCTCCTGTAGATGTGTATCCATATGTACTTGCCTTTCCTGTCAATTGACAGCACTGCATTATAGCCTTCCAGCCCCTTAGTGACTATATATTTGAGTTCTCAAGGATTAGCATCCGGCTTTTAAAATTGGTGCTTTAGGGATTTATTTCAGGAACCTGTACTAAAAATATACACTAGTATTAATAATCCTTTTATAATCCTAGGAATCTAAAACAATCTGGGGAAATGGGGGAAATCCTCCTATTAGAGTTCAAACATGGGTGGGTGCTTTTGTTATTGCACAGAAATACCTAAAATATTAATGACTGATTTTGCACTGACTTACAATCAAAACAAACATGGGGTGTTCATAGGTAGGAAGCATTTCTTTAGTTTGCACATAGCATGTTTCAAATTGGTCATTTAAAAAAAAAAGTTTTTAAATGGAGTGAAAGTGTAGAAGAAATACAAATTTATTCAGATGGAAAAATCAAGAGCCTGCATAGTTAGGTATAAAGGGCTCAGCTGAGGATCTGGCTCATAGTAACCCAGGACCAAATTCATCTTTTGTGTAATTCCTTGGATGGCACCCAATTTACATGCAGTATGGAACTGGCTAAACATTTTCAGTCATTGTTTGTGAAAGTCTTTTCAAAAGATGCATTTTGTAAAGGCACCAAAAACACCCACAACCACACATTGTAACAAGGTGGCTTGCCTATTAAAGGCTAGAGGGCATGTGGCTAGCCAACTCTGATTAACCCAGGTGTGCCTCTGTAGTAGATTAGCTGTTTCCCTACAAAGATCAGCAGGAAGTTGCACTGAAGGATAGAAAGGTCAGTGGACTGTAAAGAAAAAGGAGCAGCGTGGGTAGCAGGCTCCTGCAGAGCACACTCTGGCACGTAGGGAGTTCCGGTCCAGAATGGAGTATAAACTTGTGCTCTGGTAATGGACTATTTTGACCCTGCAAAGAAAGTGTTTTCATGGGAGTACAGAAGGGGCTTAAAGCAAGTAGTCTCCAGCAGAGAAACTTGGGACTAAGGGCACGTCTATACTGCATGCACCAAAGTGCTGCACTACAATTCCCATGCATGGGCACTGTGGACCTTTAAGTTTGCACCTGCAGCATCCACACAGAAGAGTTACACTTTGATGTGTGGTGCAATTCGTGTCCCCTGTTCTCTGCACTGTGGGGCAGTGTAGACACGCCCTTAGACCACAGTGAAATAGAGAGGCTGCAGTAGGCTCCAGCAGAGAAACTGGAGGAGTGAGACAACAGGCAGGAGAGGTTGAGGAGAATGGATGATTTGAAAACTTCAGTTTGAATGTTTGATAACTTATAGCAGCACCCAAGAAGGGATGTGAATGGACAAAACCATTTTTAAGTTTGAAGAGCGAACAGGGGAAAACAGAGGCAGGGCACTGCACAGTGACCTCTGGCTATGAGGGGGTGCTTGGGAGACAGCTGGCCCCGTTACTAACATCTTTGTAAAATATGCACTATATGAAGAAAACAGCCTAAACCTCCAATGATGAATTTGGCTTAGGAGTGGGACCAAGAATGACTTTGGGCCACTGTACATAATAACTTCTGTATCTGTTACTACTCAATTTTTAAATATACTAAATATTTAGCATAATATGCTGAAACCTTCAGTAATCCTTTACCTACTTCAGTTACATATGTAGTTTTTCATGCAATAGTCTAATGAAGTGACCTTCAATTATCATTAAAATACACATTGTGTTCTGATCTTTTACCCATAAACAAATAGTAATTTTTAGCTGCCTCTTACAATTTCAGCAGGGGAGGGGACATGTTAAGATTTAACAGTATGCATGACTTGACAGCAAAGTCAGAATTACACAATAACCATACTGCATATTCTTGAATGGAAAGTACAGCAGGATGTACTTCTCACTTGCACATCCTGCTGAAGGCCATTTTATTGCTAAAAATGAAGGTTTTTATACAGGCTCTTGATTGGAAGGAATAGAGCAGAGTTTTATTTGCTTTAAGTCTGATTAACCTGGTTTAAGTGCCTCAAGTTTTGCTTATCTACTTAAAATCTTTCTTATATAAGTATATACCGTGAGCAAAACTTGAGGCACTTAAACCAGGTTAATCAGACTTAAAGCAAACCTATAATTATGCTAGTCTAAGAAATTGTTTCCTCTTGCATAATTTTTTCAGGAAATGTTGATCAGGCACAATAGAGAATGTTAAAAACAAAAGGTGCATTTCCTATGACTCTTGCAGATTTATAAGGAAAAAAGATAGTGGAGATTTAATTTATCCATCAATTGAAATAATTGCTTCCTATTTGTGGCCCATTTCTGTTGTAACATTTAATCATTATTGTAAGCCACAAATGGATTACTTTAAGGGAGATAGTGAATCACTGAGCACTTTTTATTGTTTTCCTTCTGTATTGCTTTTTCAGGCTATCCTAGTGTAGTGCCTATAAGAGGGAACATAATGAAATATGGCTGCTCTTTGCTCCCTCCTCATGAAGCAGTGTAGGTATTGGTACTGGCAGTCTGTCTCCTTATCTCTAAATGAAAAGAGACAAGGTGACAAAGATCTGAAAAACCCCTTCAGCCTGATTCTCTAGAAAAGAAGTAAAAATGACAGGAGGAGAGGAAGGCGTACACTGATTAAGATAAAAAAAACTTGTGGGTAGACTTAGACCATGTACCTATTAATTTAAATAGAGACTTAATTCCACGCATACCTAGTCATTAAGACATCCAGGCTCCCTTCACTTCCACTAGTGAAATGGAGTTATAACCTGAGGAGCAGGCCATAGGGACACATGCTCTCTAAATAGTAGGGCGTCCTCTAGAAAACCATTACAAGCCACGCGTGGATCAAAAATTAAATAAATAAATAAATAAGGGTGGTGGGGAGAAATCCTGCCAATCCTCCATCAATCCAAGAACCCAAAGGAAGGGAGGGAGAGTGCTTGTTAGTTACCACCTGTACTGGAGACTAGATACAGGGGCGGGAAATAGTAAGTTGCAGGGTCTATACCTTACCCAAAAGTAAGGCAAGGCAGAGCTGTGTGGAGAGGGACTGCAGGAGGCTAGAGCTGCTGTGTGGGAAAGTTTATGTATCGTTACTCTGCACCTTTTGAAATATGCCCCTTGCTTGGTTTTTCTGGGTGGGGAAGGGGAAAAGGGGTAATTTGAGTCAGTCATTCCTGAGAATGTATAGCCAGTTCATGTTTAATTTGTTTTGGTAGGCTTCAGGCTGGGGTTATTAGGGAAGATTATAGAATAAAGCTTTCTGAGATCGTGTGCTATGTTGCTATGGTAATCTTTTAGGATTCTAGTCTGGCTATGTTCCTATGGTTCAATGATCACTGTTCGTAGGGAAGCATGTTGTGAACAAATTGGACGGGCCTCCATAGCTGCTCTATAGGAGTAACTATTTTCTGGCTGTGAATAGCCAGCATCCTCACCTGAACTAGGTCACATCAAGAAGTGGTGACTTCAGTTCTCACCGGACATGTTTCACTTTCCTCCACCCCAAAGTTTGTAATTCTTACTTAAGTTTGTTTTATGCTACTTATTTTCACCACTATCCACAATGAAACTTCTATCTGAAGTTATAACTTGAGCGAGGTGAAGATTTTCCAACCAAATTTTTTTGAGTGAAAAATGCAAGTTTGGTGATATGTGAACACTTTGGGAATTTGTGTTGATTTCGTTTAATTTATTTTTCCCTCAAACCAAAACAACTCAAGAAACCAAAATCTTTTGTTCTGACATTTTCATAATGAAACGTTTAGATATGATTTAAAAAAAACCCTTCCTTTTTTTTAAAAAAAGGAAGGAAATTTTGAAATGAAAAGTTTAATGTTTTGTTTTGGGTCAAAACAAAAAAATCTTGGACTAATTTTATTTTTAAAAACTTGTTGATTTGCCAAAACTTCCAAATTTCATTTTTGATTTGATCCAAAACAATTTTTTTTAATTGTCAGTGTACTAAAAAAATCCATTTGCCCAGCCCTAATTATCACACATTCATTTTTGTAGGGGCAATTGCGTCTCCCATTGCCTTTTTTTGTTAGGGACTTGATCCAACTGAACTTGAAATCAATGGGATTCTTTCCATCATTTCAATGGGAGTTGATCAGGACATCTTACCTTGTTACAAAGCATCTTGACTTATTACCAAACCAGTATCTTAGGCTGCTGCTAAGTGCAAAGTGTACCACGTTCAGGGGAACTGTGACTATGCCAGCTACCCAAAAGCATACCTACTTTGTGTGTCCCCATGCATTTTAAGCACACTTTGCTATGTGTATTGCCTCTTTGCTACAAATGGACCCCAGGGTTTGACTAGACTATAGTAAGCTGACAAAGTGTCTACGACTTGGCTCAGTCTGTGAAATATTATATTGTGACAGTACTTCTGTACTTATTTAAATTTTAATTTACTGGAAGAATTGTTATAGTTCAATGGAGTCTTAGCAGTAATGCAGCTGATAAGGAAATTTGTTTTCTTCTCCATTCCTTACACTAACAAAGTATGAGTCCTTTTGTTATGAAGTACAGCAAAATACTGCATGGACCAGTGAGAACCCACTGAATCAGTGGCATGACATGGCTGGGGTGAGGGAAATGAATTCCACTTTTGTGCGTATGTGCCCAAAAGCTATGAGTGGCTTAAGCTGTTTATAAAGATGTATATGGAGGATAACTAGTAAAAGATACTGACATGTCTATGACCAATAGTTCAAAGTAACTATTTAGTGGTATCTTCATTTGCAGAATGGCTCATCTTTATACAAGCTATAAAGCTCTTGGGTGAACACAGATAATTGCCAAATGACAAAAGGTTACAGAATATACAGACAGCCTATTTAAAAAAAAAAAAAGAGGTATTGGGATTGCCATTGGCCCTTATGTGGGTGCGCGAGGGGCCTTCCCCTGCCCTTGTACCCGTTGTGCAAGGCCAAGCATAACTGCATTCCTTGCAAAATGACAGTGTAAAGCAGTGGTGCAAGTAGAAATCATTTCTTGCTGGCTGGGCCAGCTCCAGCTTTTTTGCCGCCCCAAGCGGCGAAGCGAAAAATAAAAAATAAAAAAAAAAATAAAGCTGATCTGCGGCACTTTGGCGGGAGCTCAATCGTGCCGCTTCATTCTTCGGCGGCAAATCGGCGGCAGGTCCTTCGCTCCCTCTCTTCCTCTTCGGCGGCAGCTCTAAGAGGAAGAGAGGGACTGAGGGACCCGCTGCCGAAGACCCGGACGTGCCGCCCCTTTCCATTGGCCGCCCCAAGCACCTGCTTCCTTCACTGGTCCCTGGAGCTAGCCCTGCTTGCTGGTATGCTACACTCCTGGGAGGGAGCACGTGACCCCCCACGTGCCTCCACCCCACCCCCAGCACCTGCACTCTACCCAACCCCTCCCCATAATCTACATCCACCCCACATTACCTGGGGGTTGGAGGGGAGCTCTGTCCTCCTCCCACTGCGCTGGAGACTTCTGCTGTACAGACCCCAGGCAGGAGAGCTCAGGAGAAGCAGCTGCATGGAAGGGCTGGGGGTGGGGCTGGGGCAGTATAGGTGCGCCAGAAGGGTTGATGGCATGGAGCTGCTCAACGGCCCCATGTTCTGCTCCTTCCATCGCTGTGGTTCCTGGGAGAGCCCTGAACCACAGGGCTCTCGCAGGAACCAGAGCAAGGAGAAAAGCAAAACGTGGGGCTGCTAGGCAGCCCCACACTGGCAGCTCCTCAAGCATGGCTGCTGTCAGGGGCAGCAGGTTTGTAGAAATTTTGGTGATGCCCAGAACCTGCCCCCCCCCAAACTCCACCCCCACCTGCCTAAGGCTCGGGGAGGGAGTTTGGGTTGAGGGAGGAGGTCTGGGGTGCAGACTCTCGGATGGAGTTTGGGGATGGCAGCGTGCAGAGGGAGGGGGTGCAGGCTCTGGAATGGAGTTTGGGTGTAGGCTCTGGGCTGGGGCAAGGGGTGGGGGTGTAGGAGGGGGTGAGGGGTGCAGGCTCTGGGAGGGAGTTTGGGAGCAGGAGGGGGTGTGTGGGAAGGGGTGGAGGTGCAGGCTCTGGGAGGGAGCATGGGGATGGGAGGGGGTGCAGAGGGAGGGAGTGCAGACTCTGGGAGGGAGTTTGGGGGAAGGAGCAGGAGCACTGCCAGCTTTTCTGCTGCCCTAGGCAACGGAAGGTCCTGCCGCCAAAATACTGCCGCAGTCGCCACCCCCCAAATTGTAGCGCCCTAGGCAACCGCCTAGGTTGTCTAATGGGTTGCGCCGGCCCTGGGAAGGAGAGGGTGTGTGGGAAGGGGGTGAGGGGTGCAGGCTCTGGGAGGGAGTGAGGGGGTACAGCACTTACCTGGGGCTCCTAGGCAGGGCAGGCCGGGAGTCTCCATGTGCTGCTACCCGCAGGCACTACCCTTGCAGCTTCCCATTGGCCGTAGGGGCGCTTGGGGCAGGACACAGACCTACCCCATCCAGGGGCTGCAGGGAGGGGCCGGCAGCCACGTGGAGCAAGCAGGCAGGAAGCCACTCAGCTCCGCTGCACTGCCGGTGGTGATGGGGCCCCGGGTTGTTTAAATCGCCTGGGGGACGCGCGGGGTTGGGGCACCTGGGGCGGAAGGCGGGGCCGAGGAAGAGACCTGGTCTCAGACAGTGCTGGAGCCAGGCTCCTGGTGCCCAGGCACCATGGGCCCATAGAACTCACCGCCCATGGCTGCTGTACTGCCCCCAGCCCCGTGCCTCCCCCCCAGCCCTGTCCTCCAATGAGGCTATGGTACAGACTCCAGGCAGGTAGCTGCAGCTGCGTGGAATGGCT
Source organism: Terrapene triunguis (assembly GCF_002925995.2). Lineage (NCBI taxonomy): Eukaryota > Metazoa > Chordata > Testudines > Emydidae > Terrapene > Terrapene triunguis. The sequence continues at coordinate 25,206,458 of NW_020664439.1, read as the reverse complement.
GGGGGCAGGCTCCTCCTGTATCTTTCTGGTACACCATACCAGCTATAAATATCTTACTGGTATGGCGTACCATACTGTACCACTGTACTTGCACCACTGGTGTAAAGGCTTCTCCATCCACACCTCATCTCAAAGGTGTGAGCCAAAAAGATTAAGTCTTGGGAGGAGGCAAGACCATGCCCCTACTCTTGGGGTCAGGGAGGATCATGCTACACCGTCCACAAGAGCATAGGCAGGGTAAATTTGCACCATCCCCAGTGTAGACCTAGCCCTGTATGTACACTCTTTGGTTTCATTGCTGCTGTTGATTTATGATTATATAGACAGAGGGTAGAGCGGCTGAGGAGAATCACAACCTTTTGAAGGTTTGAATTCAAAGTTATGGATTACTTTTCTAACTGGTATAGGTTTTCTCCTGTTTCAAGTACAGCATCTTTGAGTCTTGAACAAACAAAACTCAAGAACAAACTTTGCTTTCTATTAACTTTCCTTCTAACATTTGAAAATTAAATTTGGAGTCCAAGAAACAGTTAAAATTGACACTTTAAATGGACTGTGACTGAAGAATAAAAACTATGCCTGTCCCAACAGGTAAAGGAATCACGTGAACAACGAATGGTTGGTGTGATGCACAGTTGGGTGTTGTGTGCACTAGGAGTGGAAAGAAGTTCAGTGTGGGACAGGGAAATTCAAGAAAAGAAGAAGTTACATGGGTTCACGTTAGGATATTTACATCTGAGCTGTATCACTGGGATTTAATCCCTACATCTGACTGGCTTGCAGGGTCTTCCCACAGTCACAATGGACAGCAGAGCTGTTTATGAGCAGACCTTCAAAGTGTTTCCCAAAGACATTAAGCTCCTGATTATCTCTCAACTGTTACAAGTTAGTGTGTTGAATTCTGGTTCTCCCAGGCAGAAGAAATGCAATCTTAGATTTTTCTTTAGGTGTCAGAGGATTTTTAGGAAGACTAACTCTGAAAGCAAAGGTGGCCAAGGCAGGGCTAAGACCTATGTTAATTTACAGCCAAGTCTCTGATATTGGCAGAAGAGTTTTCTATAGAGGTTAAGCAATGACAGATCTTTGGGAAGTGGTGGGGATTGTATCTCCCTACCTGTTCGTACTGTGCTCAGAACAATGGGGCCCCTCAGTGCTATTGCACTAGAAATACATTTTCCATTAGGAGTGATATTTGGCTTCTAATGATAGCCTAAGGAGACAGTTCTGATGAACATCCCAAATCCCCTTATTTCAGTTGCACTGGCTTCTTTTTCCTCTGGTGCAAAGGCTTATTTGTTTTTGGTTCTTTCACTACATAAAAAAAAAATACATCTACTATCTGTCATTTTTACTAAACAAAGTGTTAGATTCTGGCTTGAAGTTTTGTTTAAGTTGTTTGTTAGTAAGAAACTAAATTATCCAATTTATGTTGATTACTTTTTTAGCCTGAAATTCAATATTTAGCGATCTGTTCCAGAAATCTGACGTTCAGCAAGGATTCCCTGACAATGACGATCCCTGGCTTGGTCACTTCTTTTGACCGGGCTCCCCTAAGTTTGCTGTGCCATAGAAACCTGTAATCTCAATAAGTAATGTGAAACTAAAGGTTGAAAACTGCTCCAGCTGCTTCTGGTTAAAGGGGGAAACTCTGAAAGGTCACATGAATTTTGCTGCACAAAGAGTTTTCCCAGTGTTTTTGGGGATGTCCATCTCCTTCATTTCTGTAGGACAGAATTGTTTTTGCTTCAAGGCATATTGTGCCAGTTCCCATAAACTGCTTGCAGCTTGGAGTGCAAGAGGCTATAATAGCATTAGCTTTCTTTTACAGCACATTAGGTTCAACTAAGCAGTCTAACAGACATACACTTGCTTTGAGTGGTTACTGTTTTTCCATGCATCAGGCATACACCTCTAGAGGCCTTACTAACGAGTGACAATTGCAAGACCAGGGAAATTGTAGCCAGATTCTTCTGTCATTTTGCTACATTTTTCTGAGGGATTGCTTTTGATGGCTATCCTGTTCTGTAGGAGAACCTAGACTCTCAAAAGCTCCTTAAGTTATTTTTTAAAAAAAACCATGGATTAAATCTATTTTAACTTGCATATTTCTCCTGGGTACAATAATTTATGGAGTAACCCAAGAGCCTTCAAGATGAGGTTCAGAAGATGGGGTTTAGGACAGGGTTGTAGCACCATAAGGTCTTGTGGACGATGAGAGCCTACTACATTTGAACTTAGCTCAGAAATTCAACTCAAACTTGACAGTTATTTCATGATCCATTAAGGAGGGATGGTGTGGGGATAAAGCAGCAAATGTGAGGCGGAGAGCAAACATCCAAACAAAATATAAATGCAAAATACTGGGTTGGATAGTGCCTTTGTCTTACTCAGATGAGCAGGGGAATAAGGGCAGCAAGTTTCCCCACTCCCACTCTTCTGCTCAGCTGAATAAGTCCTCCCTGGATCTTTGATCCTGGTCTAGTGCAGCGGGTCTCAAATATATTAAAAAGTGTGTTTAATTTATTGGGGGGGGTCACACTCAGAGGCTTGCTGTGTGAAAGGGGTCGCCAGTAAAAAAGTTTAACACCATTATAAATGCTGGATGCAAGCGGGGTTTGGGGTGGAGGTTGACAGCTCGTGACCCCCCATTTAATAACCTCACGAACCCCTGAGGGGTCCTGACCCCCAGATTGAGACCCTGGTCTAGTGTGACACTCAGCCCTTGCTTTTCAGATTCTCTCCCCTTTATGCAAATTGGTGGAGAAGGAATAGAGAGAAGGGCCACACACCCCCTCACACCTGCTGGCCAATCTGTGCCCTATTTTGGGTTTTATAATTTACCTTATCCCCCACCCCCACGCAAGAGGAGAGCAGCAGAGGAATTATGAATTTCTCCCTGGGGCTACTTCCTAGGGTGGTGCAGCTACCTGCCAATCCTTTCTAAAGGGTGACCCACCTTTGACAATGTAGCTGTTGGGTTACTCTTCTGTCCCTAGTACATAGCACAGGCTTCCCCTTTAACTAGAAGGGTGTCATCCCCCACCCCACTTCAATCATATTTAAAACAACACTGGTTTAAAATCGGGCAGGCGGAGAAAGGGAAGGAGGGATTGAGCTAGTTTAACAAGCCAAAAAGTTTGCAAGTTTCACTAAACTTTGCTATTCAGACCTGGGGTAAGCAGCTGCAGTTCCAAAGGTATGAATTGGGCCCTCTTGTTCTAGCCTTCATTTTTCAGGGAGTCACTTCTATTTATAATGCACGCTTTTCCCCTGGTCCTGCAAAGAGATCTGTGTGAGTGGACCCTTGTAAGGATAAGGCCTTTGTCTGCAGCCATATTGGAAGGCCTAAAGCCTAAGACCTTCGTCTGCAGCCAGATTAAAAGAGCAACCAAGCAGCAGCCATTAGCTGAGAAGCAGGAAGTCACATCCTCACATTACATCTACATTACGTTAAAACAATGTAATATCAGGCTGTTAAGGAGAGACCCTTTCCTAATGATACCCACTATCACCAGATAAAGAAACAGATTTTATGATGGTTAAAGAAAACTTAGTTTGATAGCATACTGTCTGTCAAGAAATCATTTATCAATTGTTGTGGTTGTGAAATCCTGATTTCTTTATTGTTTTGTCATTATGGTCCCCACTTCCCTATTGTTTATCCGTATGGTCTCTGCTTGGTTCTTTAATTGTTTCTGTCTGTTAATTCATTTACACCTAGCAAAATTAATTATGTAAGGTGGTGGGATAGGATTGGTTAGACATTTTTGTTACACTATGTTAGGATTAGTTAGTAAAATTTTAGTAAAATGATTGGTTAAGGTACAGCTAAAAAGGACTCAAATTTCACTATATAAACTGGGGTTCAAAAGGAAGTTCTTTGGGAAGCAACTCCAGGACACATCCCCAAAGATCAGACCTGCCAGACCTCAACACTCTGCCAATGATACTGTGCAGAAATTGGAGTCCCCCAGATGGACCTGATCCTGACTGGCCATCAAGAAACTGTCTTCATCTGTCTTAATGGGCATGTTGAGCACTGTATGTGTAGTGTGTGCATTCTGTTTTTGGTGGTTGTTAATAAATAGAGGTTATGTAGTATATTACTGTGTAAGGCTCTTTCAGTGGTAAAAGACCCCGTAAACCTGCAAAAGATTAAGCTCTGAGTCCACAGGGAAAGGGTATTTGCCCGGAGCGCATGAAGGGGTAAAGTTAGGTGCCTACATTAAGAGGGTTACACCTTGAGCCCTAGGAACTGGGTAAAGGTGGGTGCCCTTGAGTGTGTGAGTAACAGAGAATTTTGTGCGGGTAACACCCTTACCCAGCTGGGGATCCTTTACAAGATGGGTTTTGATTTGTAAAGTCTGACATTTTTCAAAATATTGTCCACGTTGACAGGTTCTAAATGCAAGTGTCCTTTAAAAATAAGCGGAGGCAGCCCTTGAATCTTTAGCTTCAGTGGATTGTTTTCCCATCTGAACACACAGTGTTTTCCTACTGCAACAAATATAAGCTAATTTTAGCCCAGTAGCTTGTTTGGAGATCCTTCACACTCTTTCTTGGCAGAGTGCACAGGCATGTATGAGCAAGTCAGCTTTTCTGATGAGTTATATAACCCCGATCACTTACAATAGACTGCATCTTTCTTTAACAAACAGGAAGTCTGATAATAGTGTTGAAGTACGTGTGTAAAAGGTGGAGTATAAGCAGCGAGTATAAATACTATCCTATGCGTCTAATCTTTCCCCTCTAGTTTCCAGAGGCCTGGGCAGCTGCCCAGGTAACCCAGTTTTATAGACGACTCTCTGTAAATGTACACTGATGAATACAAGTGTACTGTATTTATCCTCACTGTTCATAAGAGAAGGCAGTGGCTGCTCATGACCTATGCCTGGCAAAGCATCAAGGGAGTTTTGATATCCTTATTTAATGGCTATGGAGTGAAACCCGTAAGCACTGAGTAGTACCTTTTCTGTCAGTATTCCAGTTGACTTCAGTGGGACAACTCATGGCATAAGGCTATTCAGTGTAATAATTTAGCCAGAGCAGATGGTGTGGATAAACCTCTGTTTTTGCCTATTGTTTTGTATATTTTCAAAACTCTTGAAATAAGAGTAATGTACTATAATCTGAAATTAGAGTGGAATTGTAGGACAAGATGCATTCACAGCTGGTAAGTAGGATGTTGCCCAGAGGGTGCAACTCAGTTGTCTTCAGTTTGGCCTCCTAAGTATTTTTCCCTCTTCCACATTGCTATGAATACAGACCCTGCAATGGAGCAAGAGACTAGACATGCAATAAAAAAAATCAGAATTTGAGTTGCTGTTGTGAGGCAGGATGATAAGTCTTTGTTTGAGTTGCTAACTTGCTGTTTGTGTTATCTGGGTCAGTTATTTTAAGGTTCCATCATTTGATAGATTTTTCTTCTTCTCTGAAAGTGGAATACTGTTAGCTCCTGGGTTGGCAGTCAAGGGAGTTTTAGGTGCACATCAAGGGGGTGATATAGATTAAATATAATGATGTCTCCAATTTGGAAGGAACCCTGACTTAAAGCTGCAAATGTATCCATTTTGTGATCACTTCTAAATACCTAGTAACTGGTATCAGATCAAAGGATTTGTCAGGGAAATTTACCGTCCACTGTCATGGCAAAGCCAATAATATTAGAAGTGTGCTCGTATACAGCACTATATGTAAGAATGCATGATGGATGATCAGTGTTAGAATATTTACTATAACTATATTCGTAAGGACAGGAAGTTAAGAGCAGTGCAGTTAGGCTATACTAAGTTATTAGAGACTGCATACCAGAGTCACAAAAGGATTTAGGTGCCTAACTGCTACTTTGGGTGCCTAAATCCCAGAATCAGGCCCCACTCGATCCACAAAACCTTGCAGGCACCTAAACTCACTTGGCACCTTAATTTTTGCAGTAAAAGCTCACTAGGTGCCTACATTTCTGTCTTTCAGCATATGCACTGCAGCGTCACTCTAGGCATCCAGATGTTTAAGCCCCAGAGCAATGCATAAACGAGGGGAAGATAGGTGTTCCTTTGCCTAACTCACTTGCAGGGCATGTTTAGAGGGCCCGTTACTGGGTTGCACCCCAAACACAAGCTCACAGAAAATAGCTGAAGCGGGAGGCCCTCCCTCATAACTTTGAGTCCAATGATTAGAGTACTCACCCAAGATGTGGGTGAGTGAGTTCAAGTCCCCTCTGATCCTGAGGGGACAAGAGACTTGAACAGAAATCTGCCGCGTCTTATTTTTAAGAAAAGGAAAAAAGTGATCCAGGAAACTACAGGCTTGGTAGTTTGACCTCAATTGTGTGCAAGCTCTTGGAACAAATTGTGAAAGAGAAAGTAGCTAAGAGAGAGGAAAATGGTAATTGAGATAAAATACAACATGGTTTTACAAAAGGTAAATGAGACCAACGTGATCTTTGTGTAAAAAAAATCCGTTTCCTTCTCAAAGGAAACACAATAGATCTATAAAAAGCAACAGAGGGTCCTGTGGCACTTTTAAGACTAACAGAAGTATTGGGAGCATAAGCTTTCGTGGGTAAGAACCTCACTTCTTCAGATGCAATAGATCTAATCTACCTGGATTTCAGCAAGGCATTTGATACAGTTCCACATGGGAAATTAATTTAATTGGAGAAGATTATGATTAGTATGGGAATTGAAAGGTGGATAAGAAACTGGTTAAAGGGGAGACAACAACAGGTTATACTGAAAGGGAGGTTACTAGTGGAGTTCCTCGGAGATTGGTCTTCGGACCTATCTTAAGATTTTTATGAATGACCTTGCACAAGAAGTGGGATTGTGTTAATAAAATTTGTGGATGACACAAAGTTGAGAGATAGCCAATATATAGGAGGACTGGAATATCATACAAAGATCTGGATGACCTTGAAAACTGGAGTAATAGAAATGGGATGAAATTTAATGTGCAAAGTCATGCACTTAGGGACTAACAACAAGAACTTTGTCTATAAACTGGGGACTTCAGTTGTAAGCAACAGGAAAAAACTGGGTGTATTGGTTAATCACAGGATAACTATGAGCTGCCAATGTGATGCAGCCGTGAATCCTAGGCCGCATCAGTTGAGGTATTTCCAGTAGAGACAGGTAACTATTAGTACTATTATATAAGGTGCTGGTGAGATCTCATCTGGAATAGTTGTGCAATTCTGGTCTCCCATGTTAAAGATGAATTCAAACTGGAACAGGTGCAGAGAAGGGCTACTAGGATGATCAGAGGAATGGAAAACCTACCTTGTGAGAGGAGACTCAGAGAGGTTGGCTTGTTTAGACTAATCAAACAAAGGCTGAGGGGACATGTGACTGCTCTCTATAAATACATCTGAGGGATAAATACCAGGGAAGGGGAGGAATTAAAGTTAAGCGCCAATGTTGACAAGAACAAGTGGATATGAACAGACATCAATAAGTTTAGGCTTGAAATTAATTGAAGATTTCCAACCACCAGAGGAGTTAGGTTCTGGAACAGCCTTCCAAGCGAAGCAGTGGGGGCAAAAAATCCTAACTAGCTTTAAGACTGGTCTTGATAAGTTTATGGAGGAGTTGCTATGATAAGACTGCCCAAAATGGCATGTACTGATCTGTGACTGCTAGTAGCAACTATCTCCACCAGCCGGTGATGGGATGCTAGATGGGGAGGGCTCTGTGTTACTACAGCGAATTCTTTCCCAGGTGTCTGGCTGGTGGGTCTTGCCCATATGCTCAGGGTCTAACTGAGACACATATTTGGTGTCAGGAAGGCTTTTCCCCCTAGGTCAAATTGGCAGAGACCCAGGGTGTTTTTCACCTTCCTCTGCAGCATGGGACACTTGCAGGTTTAAACTAATGTAAATGGTGGATTCTCTTTAACTTGCAGTCTTTAAATCATGATTTGAGGACATCTGTAATAGACACCTAACTTCTGGTGGAGTTACTGGAGAGGGTGGGTGAGGTTCTGTGGCCTGCAATGTGCAGGAGGTCAGACTAGATTATCACAATGGTCCCTTCTGGCCTTAAAGTCGATGAGGCTAAAGTGTGTCCTAACCATAGGCGTATGGGGTATTCTCACGTGGGGCTCCCTCAGTCTGTCCTGTTCTATTATGAAAAGAGTCATTGGAGATGGGGGAATGGATCCTGCATCTACCACATGTGGGGAGTGTGTCCACCACGCTATAGAGTAATTCTTGTTTGCTTTCTCTCTGGTATCACCCTAAGATGTTTTAAACTTTAATACAGTTTACATTTGAACATATTCAAGATATAATGTTTAAAATATGACAACTTAGACCCTCAGCTGGTGTAAATGCTTAGCTCAACTGACTTCAATTGAATGACAGACAATTTGAGGATCTGGCCCATACTCCTTTAATCCCAGTTTTTAACAGTAAGGGGCTGTGGAGAATTTGTTTTTTTAACTCCCAGGAACAGCTGAAAGGCTAGGGATTTGTTCAGTAGAAAAAGTCTGGAGTCTTTTACAATGCGTTTGTGACTAGGAGTTATTGCCATCTGAGTGCAGTTTGATGGCACGTGTGAAAAACTAATTCCCATCAGACAAATGCCCACATTATGAAAAACCCCACATTTGGCAGGCAGGCTGACAAACTCAACAGGTTGATCCTTGAGTGAACATGGACTGTACTGCCCACTCGCTTGTAGAGGTGGTCAGTCTTGAAACATCTCTGCCCCTGTTATTTCTCTTGTGGATAGCTAGATTACTGCAGTCTCTACCTTTCTTAAGAATTAAATTTCACTTTTCTAAATAAAAACATTTTCTACCCACAAGTATTGGTGGCAATTTTTGTTAATAACTATGACCTATCATGTTGCAGAAGAAAAAAGCACACTGCATTTTCTGAATTAGATTTCCGAGTAGGGGTAATCTAATATCTTCATGCACACTTTGCTTTAAGTTTAGATTTGCTGAGTTAGATAGGAGTATGTAAACAGGCTCTCAGGGTCTTATTTTATTCTTGTAAGTGGAGATATTTTGTTCTAAATAATTCAATATTATTCTCTAGAACAGGGGTTGTCAACCTTTCAGAAGCAGTATGCCAAGTCTTCATTTATTCTCTCTAATTTAAGGTTTCACGTGCCAGTAATACATTTTAACGTTTTTAGAAGGTCTCTTTCTATAAGTCTATAATATATAACTAAACTATTGTTGTATGTAAAGTAAATAAAGTTTTTTAAATGTTTAAGAAGCTTCATTTAAAATTAAATTAAAATGCAGAGCCCCCCGGACCGGTGGCCAGGACCGGGCAGCGTGAGTGTCACTGAAAATCAACTCGGCACGCGTGCCAGAGGTTGCCTACCCCTGCTCTAGAATCACAAGTAATCTGACACAACCTTGCACACCATTTCAAATGATTTTCTAGCTTGTGATTTATGGCAAAACCTTAGGGTAAATTCTAATTAAACTCAAATCACACAGTTTTTGTTTAGCTTTGTCCCAATTTGACTGTTAAACTGATTAAACAGAAACTTAACACCCTGTTTTGAATTTTTTGATCCACTTGCATGGCTGAGAACTATAAGGTAAGTTAAAAAGAAATGCAGTTATATGCTTCAAATATTTGCTGTAATAGAAAATGAGGTAGTTAGCACAGTATAGTAGTTAATGTATTACTCTGATTAAGCCTTTTCTCTCATTTTCACTCTGTTTAGTGAATGAAGAGGTCCTAATGCTGTATTCCTAAAATCTGCTCATCTGGTCACAGTGGGGCTGTCAAAGTCAATGGGATTTTCCCCTGCGCCCAGCAGCGTGAGTAAGATTGGTCGCCAGGGGCTTATGGGCCACATCTAATTTGCATTTAATGAAGTAAATTGCTGCTGTCTCATTGTTAACATGTAGGTGTGGCACATTAATACTACAAGTACAAATAATGTTCCATTTTGAGATGAGATGCCCTCTTGGATCAACACAATCTAAAACTTGTAGTTTCCATAAGCTGCACCTCAATATTAATGGAGGACAGCACACACAAGCCACATGGTAGAGGTCTGATGGTTCATTTGGCTACCCTGTCCTAACATTTTCTGATCATATGCAACTACATTTTAAGCAGCTACATGGAAAGCAACAGACCAGTTTTCCCTTGACTGATGAACATTTTAATTAGTTCTCAAACAGTGTGTAGGAATACTAACAGTTGGAGTTACAAGATGGAAAAGGATGGGAACAGCAAAAAAGTTAAAAAGAAATCTGAATCCTAATGCTTATGTGCATTGTCCAGACTTGGTGATTCTTTGGATTCCACTTGGTCTAATATTCATGCACAGTTTTCTCTTTACTGCTCAGCAGCTAGTTATTACATTTGTTCTAAAAACAGCAGCCATTTCATACAAAATCTTCATGAATAGGATGTCTGGGTGTGCCAAGAACTTTTCTTAGACATACCTAATGCAGTGTTCAGTATTTAATGGGTGATAGTCCCAGTATGGGCCTTCTGTTTTTAAACTAAAAAAAAATGTGAATTTAGCATTCACAAGAGATGTGTCTGACTGAAAGGCCTGATAACTGAATTCTTGGTGAAATGGCATTATGTTCCACACAAAATTAGACAAAAAAAGAGGCTTTTTGCCCTACCGCTAAAACAATGGTTTCTTGTCAGAGGGGGCACTCTGATACAATTTACAAAGGGAAAAGTATTCAAAAAGGTTCACATGAAAGGAGAGCACTAAAAAAGAATCCCTTTGATCTTCATAAAGACTTTCTAATTTTGACCTTTGATCAGCAGGGAATTTAAAGATGAGAGAACGTGGATGTAAATGTGATCTTTGTGCCCTATACTTCTTCTTTATGATGTATACAAATAGTCTAATATTTTAGGCCTTATTCATCACTGCGTTGCTCTATTTTGACAGCAGTACACCATTAAAGCCAGTGGTGCCATGTTGGTATAAAAATGGAATAATACAGTGGTGAATGGGGTTCACTGTTTTGTTAGAGGTCTCGCTCACTATAAATATTAGAAATAGCAAATACCATTAAGAAGACAAAACTATGGGGGAGAAAATATTGAGACCTCTTTCATGCCTCTACGAAGGAGTGCTAGATGGCACAAACAGTATTCTGTTATCTGTGTTTGAATTTTCTATTTTGCAGTTCACGTTTAGCTACTGAAAACCATTTAGGTTAATGAAGTTTGCCTTTTGTTCTCTTATGTAAACTAAGTCAAATATATACACAATATTTAACAAGCAAAAAACTTGTAATAGGGTATTATCAACTGATATTTTACATTAATCTGGGTTTTCGCCAAACAAACATACTTCAGATTAGATCTGCCATCTAAAGATACTGGTCCTTTATTTAGTAGAGCCTGATCCTTTGACTTTAATGGGAGTTGGATCAGGCCTTAGTCCAATTAGCACTACAAAAGATTAATTAAAATTTTGAAGTTATATTCCCTGAGTACTATTCAACAAGGCTGCTTCTGAATCTGAGCAATACCCCCGTCCTCCTCTCCTTAACAACGTAATACTCCAAAGGAGGGATGAATCTTAAAAACAATTGTAAGAGGAATTGCCTCTAATTTATCCCCATCAGGTCCCAAATCAGCCAGTGTGGATCTGCCCCACCCTGGGGAGCACAGGGAGCGAAGTCACAATCACTCCTTGAGCTGCTTGGGTGCATAGGGGCTATGCATCTTGGACAGCCCTTTAGGGAAGTGCAGACTACTTCCCCTGCTCCAAGGAGATGAGAGGGCATGACCTTGCTCATCCCTGAACCAGCGCAGGATTACGGTTGTGACAGGATTTTTTTTCTCTTTGCTAGTCTATTACAAACAGGGTGGGAGCCACCAAAAATAAAGAATGCCATATTTTAGTGCAGTGATTCCCAATGCCCACTTTGTTTCTGCAGTCTCATATCTAACATTGTGTTGTCTATTCTCCTCTTCTCTCAGTCTTCCTGCCCTTTCCACATGGCCCCACTGCTCTATCACCCCTCTTCCATACTCCAGAAGGCCAGCTTTCTCTTCTCTCTCACCCCTTTTCACATTTCTCAGGTGCTCTGTTTTTCCCTCCTACTCCTGACCCCAGTTTCCTGAAGATAACCAGTGTTTGTCCTGGAAGTTTGCCCTTTACATCCTAGGCTAAAGACCAGAGTTCTTTATTTTGGGTGTCAAGAAGATGTTATCCCTTGTGCTTTGGAACAGAGAGCATAGCTCTGAAGACACTGTGGCAGCTGCCATCTATACACAAGTCATTCTGGGGTATTTCAGATTTTCCTCAAGCAAGAATGAAGCCAACAAATACCAATCTGAAGTGTTTGTGCATTTCTTGGACAGGATCCCCTATGATTTTATAGCAAGGTGTTGGAAATTGTGAAAGAAGGCAAGCCAGGCTGCTAAATTCATGATGTGCTGACATTGGGGAGTAGAGTGTGCCTGATTAACAGCATGGGTGAGACTGTTTGAGCAATTACTGCAGGGAACAATTCAAAACTGGCAGCGAGATGGACTAGATCAGCTACTAGGTCATTTCCATTAGCTATGGGTCAGGTAGAAGTATGTGCATTTCGCATTTGACAACTCTTTAACCATATGCTTGGAATAAAAAATTCTGAATTAATAAGTCACTGAATTTGAATTTCAATTATTTAGAGCACATTTAGGAACAGCAGCAATGTCATTTTGTTGTTTATATTGAACAGTGATGTGCTGGGAGTGATCTCTTGGGGCTTTCTGGGAGCTCCTTGTTAAAATCATGTTGCACAATTCAAGAGACTGTTGGGATGACTTCCCTGCCAGAGATAGCTTACCCAAGAGCTCATAAAAATGCTTTCTGGGGCTTTGGAATAGATCAGATTGCACCAAATGACAGGTATTTAAAAAAAAGAAAAAAGAAAACTACAACCAGGAGGAGACTTCTGGATTCCTGTACAAGGTCTACAAATGATACAAGATAGTATGGTGCAATGTTCAGCAACATACTCCATATAGTTTTCAGGAGTAATGTATAAACATTTCCAGCAACTGCACTTAATGAAGTTGGTTTGTCAAGTGGTGTTTTCTCCCTCTTTGTTTATACTTGTGAGAAAGCATTTCTATTTATGAATATGAAAATAAATGAAAGTGTTTTGCTGCTTCCTATAACAATTGTAGTGGCTAGCACAGGCTGCGGACAATTCTTCTGGGCTCTTTTGTTTAAAATACTGGTTTCACATCACTGATTGTGGGCTCCAGGGATATTCAGACTTTTTAGAGAGAAAAGTGTCTTCAGCAATACTATAAAGGAGAAACAGTACATCACTTTGTTTTATGCATTATAACAATCTGCTAATACTGGCATTCATTCATTCTTTGTCCTCCTTTTAGTTCTCTAAGGCTGTCTGTGTGCATTAACCTTTTGGAGTAATGTATTTTTAATTTTATGGAATACTCTTAATTTAATCTATACTCATAAATTACTAACTCTGTTGTTTAGGGTATTGTTTGTATAATTTAGCTTCCAGTACATATGTAACAGACTTTTTAAAACAGGATCTTGCAATAATATACTGAAGTATTTGGTTTTTCACAGGACTTGATGCCTATTGTTTCAGTTATATCTTCTGCTGTATCAATAACTGAGTAATAACAATGGCAAGTGTCTAAAATGAATTGAACAAAGTAAATTGTGCCCTAGGCTCTGATTCAGCAGAGAACTTTGGGGGAAGTTACTGATAGTTTTCCCTCAGACCACAGATTCATGTAAGGCAAGCCTGCTGTTCAAGAGACAGTAGGTTTGTGGTGTGGGGAAAAAAAATACTGCTGGCCTGTGCCATGCTTTAATGTAGCAAGGTTATGGATGAAACAACAGATTAGACAGAGGGTAGCCTATTGGGCAGATTCATCTTACAGCATAGATGGGACCTAACAATTCCGACCAGAGCAGGATGTAGCATAGTTTGAGAACAAGGTTCTGTTTTAACCATGTCAGGGTACAGATGTGTTGTGGCTGCATCCCACAATATAGTCTATTTACAATCTAAGGTGGCTATAGCATGGCTTTGTAACACTTAATATAGCATGGTTTTTTCTTGTCTACAATGGAGAGGAAAATTGTGTTAGCATCTTGCTAGCAATAAACATTTCAACACAGCCTTGGCTTTCTATCAGCTTATATAGCCACCATCACTAGTACGAGTTTTTAAATATTCATTAATTGAAAATTGTACAGAAGTGTTTGTCAGATTAGAGTACATGGAAGGATAGTCAATCCCAGAGTCTAATGTAAACAAGGCTTTGATCTTCATATAATATTTGGAGAAAAGTATGTTTTCAGAATCAGTACCTAGAAGAGCAGGTTAACCAGAAAAAACTATCATTAAAGATATGGGCAGGAAAAGGATGTCATTAATTCCTTAAATACAATGCCAATATTCCTTGTACTTAAGTTTGCCTTTCCCTCCCCCACTCATGTTACTCCGTCACCACAAAGAGATTCTAGCTATCATCTATTTATATAATCAGTCAAGCTACCATCACTGCAATATCTGAACACCTTGAATAGGTTTTTGTTAAAAAACAAAAAAAACCCTGCAAGTCTCCCTCCTCCTTTTTAAATATTTCCCAGCCTGTAGGAGAAATAGCTTGATAAATTTATAGGGTTTTCTGTTTAATTAAAATGTGTAGAACTGAGAGAGAAAACTAACTCAAATCAATCAGTTTGGCATTTAGTTCTGACTGGTAAAGTTATTAATATGCATTACTGTTTTATTAGTAGTAGTGAAAGTTCACCCTCTAGGCAATAGGAGATCAGGGCTCTATTGTGCTAGGCACTGGACAACACTTAAGAGTCCCTACCCCAAATATCTTGTAATCTATATAGACCAGACAGACAAAAAGCAGGAGACTAAAGTACGTCTGTGCTTATTCTGAAGTCTTCTGGGAGTAGGATGACCAGACAGCAAGTGTGAAAAAAAAATCAGGATGGGGTGGGGGGTAATAGGCGCCTATATAAGACAAAGCCCCAAATATCGGCACTGTCCCTATAAAATCAGGACATCTGGTCACCTATCTGGGAGTGAGTTCCATAATCTAGGTCCAGATGCTGTGGAAGTTCTGTCTCCCACCCACAAGTAACCTCCTACTGGCAGGAACGCTGCCAGCTTTTCTGCCGCCCTAGGTGGCGGAAGGTCCCGCCCCGAAATGCCGCCCCCCATAGAGGCAGCAGAAGGTCCCACCGCCGAAATACCACCGCGGTCGCTGCCCCCCAAATTGTAGCTCCCTAGGCGACTGCCTAGGTCGCCTAATGGGTTGCGCCGGCCCTGCCTACTGGTTGACAGTTACATTGCACTGATGGATCATAGCTGTTGTATGTGAAAGAGAAAGTCAGTCAGTCTTTGAGGAATCCAGGGCCAGTCCAATGTATGACTGAGCTAGGTTCTGTATTCAATAAGGAGCAGGGCCGCCCGGGGAGGGGGGTGGGGGGAGGGAGGGGGAAGTGGGGCAATTTGCCCCAGGCCCTGCAGGGGCCCCCCACGAGAATTTCGGAGGCTCCCCCCCGCCTCCGCCTTCCCCCATCCCCCAGCGCGCTGCGTCCAGGAGCGGCCCCGGACAGCGCTGCAGTGGTGTGGCTCGGGCGGGACCTGAGGTCCTCCCGCTCGGAGCCGCGTGGTAAGGGGGTGGGGCTGTGAGCCGCGGCACACCAAGCAGCAGGAGCTCCTGAAAGCGTCTCACTGAGGCTCTGGGAGAGGGGGTAAGTGGCACAGTAAGCCCCTCTGAGCCGGGCAGCCCCCGACCCATCCCCCCAGCCCTGACCCCCAGCCCCTGCCCAGCCCCTCTGAGCCAGGTACCCCCAACCCCATCCCCCCAGCCCTGACCCCCAGCTCCGAGCCCAGCCCCTCTGCGCCGGACACCCCCCAACCCCATTCCCCCCCCCAGCCTGACCCCCAGCTCTGAGCCTCCGAGCCCAGGCCCTCTGAGCCGGGCACCCCCCGACCCAGAGCCCAGCTCCCCACTCAGCCCTGGGCAAGAGTAGCGCCACCCCCAGGCAGCGACAGCCCTTTGGCACCAACCATCACCATCACCAAGCAACAGCCCATTGTGTAATTGTAAATGTATACATACCATTAAAGCATTTAATGTTTTTAAATAATTTATTTCGTGTATTTTCAAATTAAAAATTAATTTTTGAATGTATTTCACTGGTTATTTTTTACATTTCCAAATACATGTTACTATAGTATTGCAACTTTTTTTTAAATGGAAGGGGCCCCCGAAATTGCTTTGCCCCAGGCCCCCTGAATCCTCTGGGCAGCTCTGATAAGGAGCTAGTTTTGAAAGTGGAGCTCTGGGATGAAGTGTTCATGGTGACCAGTGCTGGCACTCAGGGAGACTGCTACATTTTATACCAGTTGGAGTTTTTCAGGATACATGGCTTTGCTATTGTACTAAAATTATTTAAATTATCACTGGGGGCAAGTGCTTACTGTATTGGAGTATGTCCTGCAGATTCAAACTCATTCCCACTCTAGAAGGGGTGAAATTGGGAAACAGAATTTAGAGGCAAACAACTTAGATTTAGACAAAAAAAGGTTTTTTTTACTATAACCTGGGACGCTATCAAGTGTGCACTTGTTTGTACTCTGATGGCATATGAGGACAGGATGGACTTGCCCACAAACTTCAAATGAACTTACTGTTGATGGGATCAGAAGCTGGGGGGGGAGGAGGAGAGGAGTGGTTGGAAGCCTTATTCCTTCTCAGTGATGGTGGGCGAGTTAGGTTTTCTGACAGTCCCTCCATGGGAGAAGGTGGAACTAGAGGGAAAAGAAAGAAGCGTAGCCATAAGGACTGTATCTGAAGCAGCACAGAAAACATTATCTGGGCCAAGACTGAGGAGAGAGCTATTGTTGTAGTGGCTCCAAGGCCAAGGAAATAGCTGCTACTGCCAGGAAAGAGGAATTTAAAAATCGAGGTCACTTAAATGCAGTTCAATAAAGTTCTTAATTAAATCAGCAAAGCTTCGAGACTGGCATCCTAGGGAGGCTTGGTTCCCCCCACCCTTCCCTACTACTTTGTTAGTTCAGATGTACCAAGGGTTGTATTACATACAAAAATGTGATTATGGGGATCAGCTCAGCGAGGCAGTCAATGCACAGGTAGGTGTGGAAAGAATCCCTCTATCCACTGTATGGAATGCAGAAAGGAGACATATGAAAGCCATGTGACTGTTGAAATTGTAGTTGAAAAGAAAGGTCTCAAACTGATTAGAGAAATACTCGGAAGATTAATTCCCGCTCATGTGAGGCTGGTAGGAGAGCAAAAAAGGAGACCAATAAGTGCCACCTCCAACTGATTTGAAAAGGTGGCTTAAAAAAAAAAAGAGTCTTAATAGAAAAGTTTCTTTTATGGGGTAGATACCTGATGCAGAGATCTGGCTCAATGCCCAATGAGAGAGGAACAAATTGATCAGCTGACATTGTTCCTGAGCAATTACCATAAATCTGTTTCTATCTGTAGGTACCTCCCACACACTCTCTAATGTAGCACAAATTAAAACATCCAGAAATACATGGGCAAAATGTGCCTCATACGCAACGTTAGTTAGTTCGAGGGTACTGAATCTGGGGAGAACCACCAGCAAAACAGAAATATATTAAAAACTAAATGAAACCTTTGAAGCTGCTCCTTTTCCTTTCTTGTCAGTGTGGTCTCCAAGGCAAGAGATATAAAAGCACTTTAAAGGATAATTGTGGGAAGGGGGATCTATTCGTACTTACCCCTCTTTTCCTACTCCATCTTCTCTGCTCCTGTCATAATTTCACTGGTCTGGCTACAGGCTTGCTTCTCCCTTGAAATAGATTGCATGCAGAATGACAACATGACTACATCATGCTGTTCTTGTGTATGTGATATATTGGTCCTCTCCACACTACATTTAGTTACTATTCTAGTAACAACCATTTTAAAATATGGTTGTTGGTGCAATGGTGGCTAATAAGTGATTTAAACAATAGTGGAATAGGGTTTCTTTTCTGAGAACAGTATAATAACGTGCTGTGGAACTGTGCTATATGTTATATACCAGTGTCTTCACTGGCCCTCTTACCCTTAAAGCTTCCCACCCTTGCTATCAGTTGGAATGTTTGCACACCTAAACAGCTGTACACACAGGTGTAGATAATTTTCAATGAAGTAGCTATGTGCATACAGTTTACCTTTCCCTCACTGCTCAATTGAAATTAGAGCAGAGTAGGGATGGCATGATTCATATTTAAGGAATCTTCACAGAAGCCAGCAAACAGGAGCTATCAGCTAAAATAAGCAAATTGATGGATAGTGAAGAGCAAATATCAATCATTTAAAAAAACTGAAGGCCCAGGAGAACATGTTCTGAAACCCTCCCAGAAAATAGTACTTTGAGCTCAGAAAGCAATACCCCAAAGGAAGATCCTAGTTACAAACACCTGACACATAAAGGAAAGAGACAAAGCAGACATACTGTAGAGAGGAATTCAGTGTTAGGGACTTAAAATATGGCTGGGGAAAACAATAAGTGAAATCTAAATTACAATACAAACCAAGTTCAGAAAAATAAATAGGACTCAACACCCCTTGGAAAGCCTTTGCTAATTTTTAAAAGAAAATTGAAATGAACATTTAAGGTGGTGATGAAATGTATGTTCAGATAACATTTTCAGTTCAGTGGATCTTTGATTTTGCAGCTAGACCTGGAAGGTGTATACTTCTTTTTCCAGCTAGGAAAGTGAAATGAAATTTACCTCCTACGTGGTGCTTTACATTTTCATAATGCAAAACGAATATTAACTTGTGGATCTTAGGCTGTTCTTATGAAGCAAGCAGCCTCCCCATTCCTACCACTCCTAGGGGTGCCAGGCTGTCAGTCTCCAAGGGAACTAGCAGATGTGGAGGAGAGTTTCTGTTCTACAGGGACATCTGGCCAAATTCAAGCCCTTGTAACTCCATTAATGGGGTAAGTCTCGGGTAAGTGTGTAAGAATGTATGTTCTAAGAACATAGGAAATGCTGGATGAAGCTGAAAGCAATGGAGAGAAAACATGGAGAGGAAATAAAATGTTCAGAGATTACCCTTGGGCAACCATTAATTTAGGTTTACCAACTAGCAACAAATGCACTTGGAATGAGAAAGATCAAGAATGAGACAGATGATTAAGAAAGAGGCACAAAAACTAATCAAGGGTAAAAAGTAGAGGCTCACATTGGAAGAAAAGTATTTGGTTCAGAGAGAGACATAATAGAAGGGGGGGATGAGGAATGAAAGTGTAGCTACACAAAAGCTTTAAATAAATAGAGCTCAATCCTGCAGCCTTGAGTAAGAGAATATTTTACCTGTTAATTGTTTTCTGTGAACCTGGTTTCCACCAGTGCAGACTGATGGAAAAAACGTTTTATGCAGCTCCCAGACAAGTGCTAGCCAATGAATGTTATTACTTTATTTAAACATCTGTAGTGCCTCAAACCCCCAGTGACAATCAGAACTCATTCTATTGGGCATTGTACACACACGACTGCCCCTGCCCTGGCTCCTTTACAATCAAAGTAGACAAGATGGAAAAGCTCATTTGCACATCCTTCAGCCAGCCAAGTTCAATTCTCTTCCCCCCCCCACACCCATTTCAGAGAGGTAGCACTGGCAGTCTCAGATTGCCATGACAGCGGACACTATGTCTGCACTACAAGCTAGGGATGTGTAATTACCCTATTCACGTACACATTCCCTCTCTCGATGAGAGCTAGTGAAAGTATCACACCTCTAGCTCATAGTGTAGACATACCCTGAATCATTGGGTTTTCTAGGGACCGAATGGCTAGGCAGCAGTTCTGCAGAAAAGGACCTAGGGGTTACAGTGGATGAGAAGCTGGATATGAGTCAACAGTGTGCCCTTGTTGCCAAGAAGGCTAACGGCATTTTGGGCTGTATAAGTAGTGACATTGCCAGCAGATTGAGGGATGTGATCATTCTATTTGACATTGGTGAGGCCTCATCTGGAGTACTCCAACTCCAGTTTTGGGCACTACTCTGCAAGAAGGATGTGGAAAAACTGGAAAGAGTCCAGCGAAGGGCAACAAAAATGATTAGGGGGCTGGAGCCCATGACTTATGAGGAGAGGCTGAGGGAACCGGGATTGTTTAGTCTGCAAAAGAGAAGAATGAGGGGGGATTTGATAGCTGCTTTCAACTACCTGAAAGAGGGTTCCAAAGAGGCTGGATCTAGACTGTTCTCAGTGGTACCAGATGACAGAACAAGGAGTAATGGTCTCAAGTTGCAGTGCGGGAGGTTTAGGTTGGATATTAGGAAAATCTTTTTCACTAGGAGGTGGTGAAGCACTGGAATGGGTTACCTAGGGAGGTGGTGAAATCTCCTTCCTTAGAGGTTTTTATGGTCAGGCTTGACAAAGCCCTGGCTGGGATGATTTAGTTGGGGATTGGTCCTGCTTTGAGCAGGGGGTTGGACTAGATGACCTCCTGAGGTCCCTTCCAACCCTAATATTCTATGATTCTAGGGTTTTCATGCTGACATTTTCTACCTTTCCTGTTCCTAACAGGTGCTCTTCACACACAACTCCATGTGACAACAAGAAAGAGTTGCAGGTATTGAGCATATCACAGGATCAGCCCCATAATGAATAGGCAGAGGAAGATGGGAATATTGAACATAGATGGAACACATCTAAGAACATTTGATTTTATAGAAAGCTGTAGTGTATTCACATGACAGATTCCCCAAGTGGCAATATATTCTGGGTCTTTGCATACCACTGATTGTATTAAAGATCTACTTGCTCCAGTTTAAAAAGATACATACAGGGACTCCATTGGATTGGGGAATTCTAGACAGGAGAAACTTGTGTTGGGATTTGCATGCTGTATTTTCGATTGTCAAAGGATTAGTTTGTGTCTAACCTCTAGGAATAAGCTGAAGGGTCTGGGCCTATTTGTCTGCCCACTAGGGCCACCCAGAGGATTCAGGGGGCCCCTTCCATAAAAAAAAAAGTTGCAATATTATAGAATACTATATTCTCGTGGGGGACCCTGCGGGGCCCGGGGCAAATTGCCCCACTTACCACCCCCCTGCCCATCTGGGCAGCCCTGCCGCCCACTGAATTCTGTTTCATTGTGGATTTTGCAAGTGAGGATGGTGGAATGTGAGGATATGGATGGTCACTTCTAGCATCCACATAATTGCAAGATCCAAAAACAGTAAGTTGTAGGCTTGAAATAAGTGTTATATTGCACTGCACGTAAATAACAGTGTCACTAAATATGCAGTAAGGAAGCTGTCATGTTTGAGTTCGCTGTCAGAATACTCCTGAAGGAATTCTGCATCAAAATTTTTTTTAAATTCTGCACACAGTATTTTAAAATTCTGCAAACGTTATTGATCACTAAATAAATGTGGAGGCTCCAGCATGGCAGTGGGGAGCACAGGCCACTGGCTTCACAGAGGTGGGAGATCACCCTGCAGCCCCCCCACCTCAACTCTCCCAGGAACACTGACTCATTGTTGAGACTGCACCTGACCCTAATACAGTGCAAGGGCCAGGCCTGCCCCAGAAACACACCAGGGCCCTGCCCCTCCATGCTAGGGGCACCAAGATAGCAAGTGAGAGGGACAGTCTCGCACACACCCCCAGCCTTAGCCCCCAATCAGGGGCGGCTCTATGTATTTTGCCGCCCCAAGCACAGCAGTCAGGCAGCCTTTGGTGGCATGCCTGCGGGAGGTACCCGCT
>NW_020664439.1:25161603-25184723 GCF_002925995.2 Terrapene triunguis | reverse complement strand
TCATTTTTCTCCAGGGAAGCAAAGAAATCTGCAGGGGACAAATTCTGCATACACGCAGTGGCACAAGATTTCCCCAGAAGTAATAGGAGTCATTTGTTTCAGCACCAATTATGGAGGAGGGCATAATGGGTAGTTGTGAATAGGCTGTTTAGTAAATTCCTTAATCCAAAGCTGCAGAAAGAAAAGCCATATATTTTCTAATTTTTGAAAGCCTACATTGTACTGCTAGGAACGATGATCAATTCCTGCACAGCAATCACAGGCTTATTAACTTTATTTTAGCATAGACAGCAGACTGTAGATATAGTCACAGAGCTCCTAGAAGGAAGATGCATCCTAACTAAAGTCATTATTCTTCATAGTGATGAAAGCAGCTTTTTCTTGGCACATATCAAGCAGCTGCACTAATTCATGTGTTCTGGGGGCTATTCAGATTTGGCAAGGAACCCCCTAATCAGATGCACTAGAAACAAAACACATGAACATGCCCTGCAAAATCTAGCTTTGCTGTGGCAAATTCATTACACAATACTAGTGTATTTATTGTACAAGTTTCTGCCATGGTTTAGAATTGCTTTGGATTCCTTGCAGTGGTGGTAATCATGGTGCACATGATTGCAATCAGACAGCCAGAGTATGCACTACATCTCCCTTTGCCAGCTTGGCCTGCTGCACCCTGAGGAGATTCACTGGGAAGATAGTAGACAATCTCTCTTTAGAGCTTCATGACACCTCAACTAGCAGGGGCTATGTAGGGCATGTGCTGAATTAACTCATCCCTGTCTGGTCTGGCCTCACCCTTGCCCCTCAGCTAGCACCACCCACTTTTGGGCCTGCACTGCCTTTATGCTATTGCATCCCTTTCTTAAGCCCTTCTGCCTGCACAAGCCTAGGGATTAATCCTATCTTCTGTGTCATGAAATCACCCCTGCTAAGTATTGCATCACCACATACATCTTAAACTATTGTGCATAGCTCACACATTATGACACAGAACAGCCCAGGGCTTCCAAGTTAACTAATTAAAGAAGGCTCCGCATTGCCATAAAATGAACTAAGCTCTGCAATTTAGTCCTAGTCAGTGTCTGTGTCCACTTTTCTGACTTTTGTCCAGCTGCACTCTCCACATTTTACCCACCATTCCTGTGGTCCCCCTTCTCCTGTTAGCTCTGCTCTAGAAAGTGCATCTTCATGCCGGGGTCTCCAAATAACCCAACCCACCCCAGCTGCATCTCCATTCTCTCACATTCTATCTGGCCCATTGTGTTCCACCCAAGTTTGTCTTGTATATTCCAAAATAAATATCCAGAGTGAAAGCAGGTGTGGGATCCGGGAGAGATGGGGAAAGTAACATGGCAAAGCGTCCCAATTACTGAGCACCAAAGGCCTGATCTCAAACCTGAGGGGATTCTTTCTACTTACTGTTGAGTTCAATAGGCTTTGGAACAAGCCCCAAGTTCCCCTTCATTCTTTCAAGGACTTCTGTAAAGCCACCTAGAGGCACAGGAACAATTTGTACATTGGGGGAGCTGAGAGCCATTGAACCAAACTGTAAACCTTGTGTATAATGGAACCCTCTTCAAGCCAGGGGGTGCAGTAGTTCCAGCACCTATGCAGCCACTTCTACAAAGCTTTCCATGCACTTCTCTGTCCTGTAATATACTGTATGTGCCTTATAGTTGCAAGCCCTTCACAGGTTTTATTTTTTGAACACATTACCGATTAATGGTGCCCTGTACATCTCTGGCATTACATGAATAACACCTTCCTAGTCTCTTTGCCTCTTTCTATAGACTAATATTTTATTAAAATCATTTCCCTATTTGATTTTCACTTATCCAATGTTACCTATGACCAGATACGTGTTCTTATGAAACACGACAAGTCTGGATGATAGATATTTGCTGAATTTCACAGTAAGTGAATGCTCAAAGTAATTTCAGCTGTATAGCATGGTAATGATCTGTCTTTACCCTAATTAGCAAAGTTAAGCAAGAACTTGTGAGAGAAATTGTAGAGGCATCGAAGTAAAAAAAAGAAAAAAGAAATCAAGGTTAAACAGCTGATTTTTTTTTTTTTTTTTCTATTGGAAAATTTTTGGTCATGCAACTTTTAAGTGTGTCAGTAACTTCAGTTAGGTATTAAAATGGACAACTGTGAAATCGGAATTGTAAGGAGAAGTCCCCAGATGGTAGCAACTTTCAGTGCTTACTCAACCAGGCTAGATTCAAATAGGTGACATAGAAATTAAATGCACCATGCACTGTTACCAACCCCTGAGACCTCTCCTCTTCAAACCGTTCAATTTTGATGTTGGGTTTAAGGTCCCCAACAATTTCAATGAGTGTTTCTATAAATTATAAAACCCCAAGGAGTGCAGATTTCTTTCTGACACAGCCCTAACTACCAACTGTACATATGTAGTACTGCAACGTTAAAAACCATTACTCAAAATAAACCAGTCCAGAGATTGACAATGCTATTTTAAGCAGTGCTGACAGTAATTTGATCAGAGGATCTGGGTCAGTTATTCCAAGCAGATTAATCATATTTGGTGTCTTTCAGTGTTTATTATGTGTCCTCTTAAATATTCACCTTGATATCTGGCCTTTATTTCAATAGTTAAAAATTTCAGCTCTTCCATGAATCTTCCGAACTCACGTCAACCAGTAACAGACATGCAGTTCCTGTGTTAGTGCCTGTGCTGTCATTCCTATGTTTGTAAAGTGTCAGTTTCCATCGCTGACATTTGTTCTCACAGCTTCTGACTGTAACCAGATCCAAGTCTGCCTTCTTCTGTGTTCCACAGCTACACCTCGGATCAGTGACTCATTTTAAATATAACCCCCGAATAAGTAGCTGCAGAGGCTTCACAGGCTCTAGAGCACGTATGAATGCTCCAGTGTATTTGTCTGTTTAAAATAGTTGTACTGACTGGTTTGATTTTCAAAAATAACTTAAGGGCTATGCTCTGCCTCTGAGGCACAGCTCCACTGAGAACGTGGTGTAGGTGGACTCATCCAGCAGGAGCTCCCAGAGGCATTTTGCCCGATGCAGGTACAATGACTCCTGGAGCACCAGTGAGCACTGGTGGAACATGGTGCCTGTGCCACCCTTTGCCAGGGTGTACAGTACAGTTCCTTTCCATGCAGGTTTAGTATGGAGAGCACACAGGAGGGGCAGGTTGAGCCATAGCTCTATCCCCTACCTACTTAGTTTGGGAAAGCTAGTGCTGAAGCTTGAAATTTAGCTTTGGGGGGGGGGGGGCCTCTGGTACTCTGGGAACCCCGGTCAAGCCCAGACACTGCAAAGGTTACTAGGGTGGGATGGGGGACTCCTGGCAGATCTCCTTCCTGACTCCATGCACTTGCACAGGGCTGGGCACAATTTAGACCCACATTTTTAAACTCTCAAATCAGACTTTCAGCATCACAAAAAAACAAACACTAACATGGACAAGGGGCTCCCACTACAGTCTCCTTAACATTTTATTGCATAACCTTCCATCCATATAATAATCCATAGAATTAGATTGGTTTCCTTGAATTTAGTGGAGGTTCCTTTCTGTAATTATGCATTCATTACAGTTATCTGGCTATGAGTTGGGCTCCTGCTCCCTTTATATCAAAGGCAAAACTCCAATTGATAGCAATGGAAGCAGGATCAGGCCCAGAATCTTTGCACATTTGATCCTAAGTGAAATATTTGGTGGCATAAATTCATCATTATAGGTCCGATCAAGCACAGAGTTAAGCAGTGCTGAGAGCCCACCCCAGAAAAAACTAAGTATTTCTAATTTACATACCAAGCAAATCCAGAATTTAAAGGCCAAGGACAATGTAGCTAGGCAAACACTTGTTTGTGCACACAAATGCAGTGAGCACAAACAAGTGTAGTGATTGTGTGCACAATTGCTAGCATCTGCCATTTTTCACATGCAAAATTAGTCCATTTTTTGAGCCTTTTGGCCCAACAATACTTAATAATGCTTCTCTGCACCTGTGGTACAAAGAGCCTTTTATCCATAGATGTTAAAAGCCCTTTGCAAAAATAGGTATTCTGCAATGTCTTCGGTGGGAGACTGAGGCAAAGGACTGTGTGACCCACCCAGAGTCAGAGAAAGGTGGGCAGAGTGGGAAATCGAAACAGGCATCCTAATTCCTACTCCACTGTTCTAACCACTAGGAAGCACTGCTAGCTCAATCTGTTAGCCAAAGTGAGGGCAGTGGACATCCAAGTTTAAGATACTTCAATTGTATTTTTAGCAATTAAAATTACGTCACAAAATAAGTGCGACCAAAATGCACTTCAAAGTCCCCTTTCCTCCTATTATATTCATTGCTTCCAGTATGGCGAACTCTATAAATAGACTTTACCTGACCCTTGTCGGTGATTCTCCCATTTCCCCCCTCCCATGAGCACTGACACCCACTTGACTGATGGCGTGGGGAGAAGCCTTCCCATGCCAACACTGCAACCTATGATGCTTTTACCATCTTCATCCTCCCTGGGGATATCACCATATCAAAGGGGAGTCCACAGTTGCAGACTGTTTTGTATTTGACCAATACATGTCTGGGGACAACGCTCAATAGGTCAGCCATAGAAGTAATGAATGCTGAGAAAGCAGAATGGAAGCAAAGCTTTTATGAGTATTGGAAAATGAACTAGACAATGGATTTACTTTGCTACCATGATGAAGTTCCAAATGGCCATGGGATGAAGCATAGGACTTCTTCATTCTCACTATATCACCATGGACTTGTTACACTGACATCAGAAACAAGATTTGATGCATAGGAATGCTAGGTGTGGAAGGACAAGATTTTTTTGAGCGGCATATAGGCTAGTATGTATGTGCATCATTGCCCCCTAATGCATGGAATCTGGTCAAATGACTCAGTCCCCAGACCGTTCACAGCTGTGATCTTCCTTTTCAGATGCTCAAGCAGAAGGGGGCCTTGCGCTTTTGGGCAGGAGGATGTAGAGCTTCCAGAAAGATGCCCAGCACCATAAAACTTCTAACACTTCACAAAAATTCCAAACTTTGTTCCTTGCTCAATTTGTGCTTTTAATATGATTTGTATTGCACACCATAGGATATTACTGTTAAAGACAAGTTCTGAAGAGCAAGATTTTTTTTTTAAATTGTTCCATGCCAAGGGATGAAACAGCAAGTCTCTTACCCACTGAAGACCATGTAAAATACACTGGCAAATCATTTGTCTTAGGATTCCATTTTACTCAATATAGGTTCTTATACCACCCACATCACTGAAGAATCTAAGCTCTTTCCAGAAATGCTCTAATCATGATAAACATCTGTCATGGGTGGTTCGTTCTCTCTCATCCTCTCCCTGAGGCGAGGGGAGCACTTGTGTATGCAGTGGAGCATTTTGATTTGGTAGGGGTATTTTTAAATAAATAGCCTTTTAAGGATTTGGCCGCAAAATTATTACAAAAAGAGCCATGGAAATAGATGCAGAAGGTTCCAGGGTCTAAGTTAGTCACATATGGTTGACAGCCAGTGGCAGTTTGCTTTAATTGTAGGTTATTAGCTGTAAATAGTCTGTTTATGTACCAGTTCTATTTTAATTTCTCCATGGCCATAGTATTAGAATACAGGTCTTCCTCAATAATTCATACCCCATTCATCCAAAATTCCCTGTTGTGCAATAGTGTCACATCTGCTGCTACTATACTATAAATACCATGAACATCCAAAATCCTTCGTAATATTTAAAGATGAACTATAAGGCTACATGCTATAAATGCACTTTGGTTATTTTATTTTTGAAAAACTTTCTATACTATAATCACAGAATAGCCTGAACTCATTTACTATAATCATTTGCCATCCAGTGGGTAGTCTGTGCTGAAAATTGAGATTTAGGGCCAAATTCTGCTGACTTTCAGAAAATCACATTCTAAAATGTGATAGTCACACAAATGACATCACTGAATGTTGACTACTTGTAAGTGTATAAACTAGCCTATATTACTCACAACCTGGGAACTAATTGACAACATTTTAACTATGGAAGTTTACTTATGAGAGAGTCATTTTTCATAGATGATTTGCCCAAGATGAAAATCAGTAGTGTAGATCTGGACTGGTAAAAAAGTGGGTTTGGTAAAGGCTTAGAACAATGTGCCAGAATCATCTCAAATAACATACAAAAATCTGCATATATGTCCCATCTGATCTCAAGCACTTATTCTCAGTTCTGAAGATTGTCATACCCAATGCTGTCAATTCAATCTCTTTGGGCATGTTGGGGAAATGAAATGAATGTCCATTTCAATAAGAAGCAGTGGAAAATCATTTTGGATTTCATAAATTGGATGGCTGACAGCAAAACTTTAATGCAATTTCAAATCTGGCAGAGAACAGATTGGGCCCCCTCACATTATGAAGTGTAAACTTGGTGAGGATGATCTTTCCTGAAGTTTAGTTTAGGCCAGGTAGAATCCTCCTTACTGAAGTCCAACCAGAGGTGCTGCCCAGCCAAATGGTGCCAGGGGAGTCAGTTCAAATATGGTGGAGAGCAGGGGAGTTCGCCGAGAATTCGACTCCTGGCAGCACCAGCTTATACACAGTGTGGGTAAGACAAAGGGGAGACTCCCCCACCAAGGGAGACCCCCTGGTCCCTGTGGGAGGTGGGGGAACAAGTGGGAACTGGAACAGGGTTCTTGCTGGGGAAGGGGAGAGAGGACACCAAGAAATAACCAAATTGATGCCACTGCTAGTCACCTAAGTACTTTTGTGAATCTAGGCCTTTGGTTCTGTAAATTAAGTTTCTCATGTTCTGCTTTGTTATATACAACCCATATTTCTGTTCTGCTTACTCACTGAAATTTACAAGCTGATGAACAAACCCATGCAGAAGTGATCCTGAACTACTACTAAGTACAACCGTCCAAATTTATGCAATACAGAGAAAACACCAAGAACGATATAGAAGTGCATATTGAGGCATGAAAAACAAAGGATGACATGCTGCCTGCTACCTGCACTTGAAAATTAAACACAGGTTCAACCAGTCAGCAGCAATTAATATCTAGCCACAGATGGGCAGCCTAGCAGGCACTGTCAGCAGTTTTTACTAACATTTCTCAGAGGAATACTCAGCCTTGAGATAACATGCCAAATTCAAGCCAAGGCCAAGCTCTCCAAAAGACAAACTATGTACATCAGGTCTGAGTTTGGGCTGTGATACATCAATAGCTCCAAGGCTCTTTCCCTAGGATAAGACTATGTGAACAGGCAAATAATTGTATAAGAATCACAGGTTTGGCGGGGGGGGAGAATGATTAGCTTTTGGAGCAGACACTCAAAATTTAGCATTTTCACAAAGATGCTAAAGTATAAAATACTTTTTCTAAATTACTAAACTTGTACTTAAAGGACTAGTTTATGCCCTGGGTGCCACCATGCATAGTAGAACTGGGCTATAGAGGAGTTGCACAGCAGCTATGACCCCTGGGATGAATTGTGGACTGTGCTAGATTCCTTCTTCAGTCATCCAGGCACTATATAATGATACAGTAGCTCACCACCCTTGCCAAGAGCGTATTTCTTGGGCGTCATACCTGTGCCCTTGCATTTGCCCCTTTCAGAAGCACCCATAGGGATCCTAGAAAGGAGCCGGAACTATACTCATCAGGATTCTGGTTAGTCCTGCATAGGAGAGAAAGATGTAGGGAGAAGCTCCTCATACCTTTTCCTCCTCCCACCCACAGATCTATGAAGTGGCTGGCCAGGTTCTGACCCAAAATTCTGCAATTTTTTTTAAAGACTGTTTAATTCACAATATTACTACGGATGTTCGATGCAGTGCCATGTCAAAGACTAATATATAGGGTTTAGGAATTCAGCATTGAGTGGCTTGGTAATGGGAGTCAGAGTCTGGTGATATGAGGTACTGATGGGTGAACAGCAAAGTGCCCCACAGATAACAAATATTAAGAAAATTCAGTTTGTGTTCATCAAGAAAAAAAGGTAATTCCATACCTGCCCACTTCATCCAACAAGAAGCAGTAGAATTGAAGTTTGGCTAAGTGTATATTATTAGCATAAATTTGGGAGCACAGATCTTTTTAGTTCTGAAGTCCATAACAGATTAACTAATTCTGCTGCTCCCCTGCAGAACAGGCCATTTAATTCTGCTTCCCAGCACAAAAAGACTTACTCCCAACATAATACCACCAACCATTTGAATCTGCTTCACCATACACACACACACAGTCAGTTCTGCCCCCACACATACATTTTATTCTTCTCCCCGACACACACCCCTCTCCACCATTGGTTCAGCATCATGTCAAGACTTTAACATGGCACTTTCTTGAAGAGAAACCTGTTGTGTGGGGATTCCTCTGAAAATCTGTGTGATGGGCCTAAGAGTGCTTCTGAATCAAAACCCCAGATCTGAACAGTACCTTCTCCCTTGAAACATGGGAAAGATTGCTATGAGGAGATGCTCTACTCACCACTGGAACACATCCTTGTGTATGTGATGGGAGATTAGAGCTGCCATTCTGACACCCTTTCCTGCAGGGTGCTCACTTTGTCGCTCTCAAGACACGCTGGTTCCCTCATCATGGCTTGTGGCCTTGAGCCAGGTCTTTGTAATTGTCCCCTGCTGGGGTGGATGGACTGACATCTCTCTGTACCAGCCATTCCAGCCAGTCTTCCAGTTCATTGCCCCTCAGTGTTGCTACTTCCCCAGCAGCTGATAGAAGAACCCAGGCCCCGCCTGTTCTCCAGGTTCCAGACCAGGGACCCTACAATACCAGCTAAGGTCTGCACTGTCCCCCCCGCTACTGTTTGCCTATACTGCTTCCTACATTGCCTCTCTGACTCCTTCTCCACCCTCCTTGCCCTTCTGTCCAGGCCAAGCTCCCCTTTTTCCCTAGCCTCACAAAGAGTGACTGCAGCCCTCCTCCTGGCTTTTATACAAGCCCTGCCTGTTCCTGTCCAGGTGAGCTTCATCCTTTCATTAGTCCTCCTCCCTCCAAACCCCAAGTAAAGTTCTAACCCTCTAAAGGGAGAAATGCCAGGGATTCCAAGAAGTCTTCTAGGGACTTCGCTACTGCTCATGTATTACAGGGATCAAGGGCAATATAAAACTCAGATTAGATAGAACAAATGAGCTTTCTGACATGTCTACAAGACATCTTTATACAAGAATAGGAATTCATAGAAGCTGTATGATACATTAGCACACAAAGACTCAAGAAATGGGTCTGCTAGAATTTCCTTTGGAAGACTATTACATGGGCTAATGGCTTGGATCTCAGGAAACAATTGCCAAGGGTCAGCAATAAGTTTTCTTTTGTTTCATTTCATTCCCCTTCCCCCCCCAGCCCCCCCGTTATACCTCCTCCAACCCAGCCCAACACACGCCCAACACACACACACCCCTTCTCCTTTTCTGGCATTAACCCTCTTGTAGATGGCTACCATTTACAAAGCTTTGTTTAAATTTTATAATGCAAAGTAACAAACTTATTTTCTGTGAAAAGCCCATTCTTGTTTATTTTAGTCCCTCTCCTCCCCTTCCCTTTCTTTATCAGGGTGATTATTAATACAGTGTGTCCTGGAGAAGGTCCAGCATAGCGAAGTGGTGGTCAGAAATGATGTTTTCTTACATCTTCAGATAAAATTAGAGCTGTGATAAATTAGAGTTGATGATAATCATTTCAAAATAAATGAAATCAGAAGGGTTTATTTTCTAGTGCATTATTTGGAATACCATTTTCTCTCTTATATAGAATATTCTGATTCAGGCTTTAAAGACTATGTGTTATTACTGAAGGTTGAATTAGAATAGCACCGGCTCAAGGTTTTATTATTTCCAATTTGATTTTAAGAGTAATTTATTTTCCGAAGTGTTTGGTGCTCTTCTTTTTTAAAAGGCCTTTCCAGAGCACTTGTGATTTCCTTTGCATAGTTTCTGCTTCATTGTTCTAATTTAATAAAAACATAGCAAAATGCAGAGCGCAGACTCTTTCTGCCTAATGATGGACTCCGATTTGTTTGTGCTTCTTGTTAGAGATTTTCCTAATTATACAGCATTTTTCAGTGGCAGCTGAAAAAAATAAGTGAGCAGCTGGTTTAGAGGCACAGTCTATTACCGTATTACTGGAGCTGTGGAAAAAATGTTACACTCACAGCAAGATTGGTCTAATCAGAAGTAGCAGGGAAAAAAAACATTTTGTGCTAAGGGAGTAGTTTTAACTTTAAGCCTAAAATCCTAGCGTTGCCAATGAAAAGCCATTTTCAGGTTATCCAATATCACTAGAGGAGGCCACCCATAATCACAGCACAATAATTTACAAATGATTTTTTTGCAGGCCAGAATGTTTATGAGGTGGGGAATTATAGGGGAGAAGTGTCCAGCAGAGAATGTATACAGAATGAGAAAAGAAAAAGGACTGTGGGATAAGAGATGAACCTTGAAGGGACTTAAAAGGGACTGCAACCCCCTCACACCAACTTTCTGTAACAAGAAAAGGGCAAGAGAATCAAATGGACTAGAGCAGCAGTATCTTTATTGTCCATCATACACATTATTTCTCCCATGCTGCCATAACAAACTTAAGCCAAGGCGTTCAAAAAAAGTTTGCAGTAATATTCCACGTTATCTTTCCAATAGAGGCTTCAGATATTCTCTTTAAACCCTGAAAAAAGCTTCATATTTAAATAGGATGTAAATCTAATCTTGAAATCAGCAATTCAGGCCAGGACAAAACTCAGACAAGGTTGCACAGAACCCAGAATCATTGTGGAATAACGGTCGCTGTTTCCAGCTTTGAACATCAGGAGATAGTGGGGTTCATTAATTACCCAAGCTTATGTTAGCAGAACTCTTATTGCTTATTTTATATTTACACAAATACTTACCGTGTGATCTTACCAATTGTGACCTAGTAGCACAATATCTTCTTTGCCTCTTGGGGTTTTCCTATTTTCAAAGGTTACTGATTGTAAAGCAGCAAAGTTGTCTTGCAACTTATCAGTAAATAATAACACCTTAAAACCAGTTAAACTAGAACTAAATCTATTAATGGGTGTGATGTTTTAAAATGTATAACTGTACATATAGTAAACAGGTAAAACACAGTAATTTATATAAGGTATGCACTATATGAAGGCTGCCAACTTCCTTGTTTCTTTCTTCTCTAGATCCTATGCTAGGGATACCAAAAGTAGACATTTACGTTCATGGAAAGGTCAACATTGTTCTTTACCTCAGCACAGCGCAATACTTGTTGCATAAGTTTCCTAACTGCCAACAGACCAATAGCTTTGAAATAGTAGTTTAATGTAAAGCCTTCAATTGTGTGATCTTCTCACACTACACGTTGCAATAGACACTGTTTATGATCCCTTTGGCTTTCTTTTTGTTTCAAAGACCAGACATTCCCAC
Source organism: Terrapene triunguis (assembly GCF_002925995.2). Lineage (NCBI taxonomy): Eukaryota > Metazoa > Chordata > Testudines > Emydidae > Terrapene > Terrapene triunguis. Next base: position 25,173,288 of record NW_020664439.1, on the reverse strand, counting down.
AGGCTCTTGGGCTAGTGCCCTCTCTTAACCAGGTGAGGATTTGGTTTTAAAAATGTCTTTTAATTTAGTGTAGGCCTCGTTTTATTGTTCTTTCAATGCTTTAACTGATTTTAAGCGGTCTTTGTATTTATATAGATTGCATAAATGTAATGCGTTTCTCAGCCATGTTGTTTACTGATAAATGTTATATAAAAATGATTGCAGTTGGAGCCAATGACAGTAGTCTGCTTATGGCTTTATTTACAGCCGTCTCACTACCTACTTAGGAATCCTTAGACTCTCTTTTTAATCCATAAATCAGTTAATCCATAACACAGCCAAGTTACAAAGCTATATACAGCAGAGCTGCACATGTTTACTGGGCTCTGTCCTGCCAGGTGCTCAATGCCCTTCACTGCTGTTAACTTTAATGGGAGGTGCAACCTCAGCGCCTCACAGAAGATGCTCAGGACCTCACAATTCAGACCCATTAGTGGGATACCTGAAACCATGTGAAAAAGTGCCCACTTTAGGGCTTCTTCAACCCAAATCTACCCAACTTCATACAGCTCTAGTAAGCTGTCCATGCAAAGTCTGATTCAGTCTCCTGGTGGGACCCAAGGCTCTCAGCCTGGTGGCAGCAAGTCCACCCAGAGTGGGGTGTACAGAGATGAAAGTCTCCTACAGTTGGTCATTTCTCTGCTGGGGGGCAGAAGCTAGCTGGCAAAGCCCCAGAGAAAGAAATGAAAAGTGGATTGGGGCAGATCGGGGATTCAGTACATCACCAGGGGTTTCCTAGGATGGATGTCAGGGAGGTGCTCCTTGCCTCTTCCAACCAATCACAGCTCAGCTTGCTGTTGGCCATGCCAAAGGTCATTCTGTAGAGCCCTCTTATTGGCCAGGAGGGAAGGAATTGCACCCACCCTAGCTCCTCCCCTCACCCAGCTTGAGGGCCATTCACACTTGCCTTTCCCTTCAGCATGGTCTTCCCTCCCATCCACACGCTTGCGGACCTGGCTTAGGGCAAGATTTTATTGACATAGTTACTAAATATATGTTGTGATGCTGACACTAACCATGATGTTTTCATCTTTCTGTGAAAGCCAAAATTACAGTCGGGTTGCCACACGTTCCACTACATTATATGACACCTTTGGGGGCAGATGTAATTTTTGCGGGGGAGGGGGAGTAACATTTATTTAGCTATTTGAGGTGGGATGGTAGGTGAGGAGTGACACGTGCCTTCCAGAACTGGGCAATTTATTTGCAGCTGTGACCAAAACACACACAGGCAGACTCCCTTGAATCTCCCTCGGCGGCAGCCCTCATCCACTCAAGGGGTTGGAACGTCACTTGTGAGCCAAACACACCCAGGCCTGGATGTATAGCCACTTTGACCTTGGGGGTCTGTCAGTCAAGAGAAATGGTGGCTCATGCTTGTAGCTACTCTTTGCTGAAAAGACTACATTCATCTCCCCTCCTTCATTTGTTTACTTTCCTGTTTGTTTATTTAATAATGTTGCAGATGTACTGTTATTTGAAACATAGAACTTTTAGTGCATGATAGCAGATTCCACATGGCCAGTTATCACACAACAGGCCAGAGCACTGTAGATGTATACCCCAGCTTGCCACATTCTAACTCTCCATAGAGACAAGCCCTTAGCTACTGTGGCAGAGCTTCGACCTTGTCCCTGTGGGTCCCATGCTTCCAGACAGTTTATGCTAGCCTCAGAGGCTCACAGCGACCCTTACATAGCCCTTCTCTCTCTAGGACCAGGGTTGCAGTCTACTGAGCCCTTTTCATCATAAGCCAGCAAGGAGGTTAGTGAGAGAACTTCCCACAGTCTCTCTTGTACCTACAGGCTTATTCAAGAACAGTTTAGCTTCCTGTCCTGACAGGGGCCTGCTTTCCTGTCCCAGGAGGTGTTTCTGTAGTGTTGGTTTGAGGGGAACCCAGGCCCACCCTCTACTCCAGGTTCTGGCCCAGGGACCCTAGTGGCAGCAGCTGTTGACAGCCAACCTTTCACCACCAGAGCTACCACAGTTCCCTGGGCCACCTCCCCACAGCTCTCCCACTTCTCTCTCTCTCTCTTAATGCCTTCTTCACCCTTACCTTAGGGCTCCCTTTCCAGTGACTTGAGAGTATCTTCATTACTCAGCCATACTTCCTCTCCACTGGCTCCTTTTTCCTCCCCCCAACTGGGGTGAGCCCTTTTACAGTCTCAGAGGGGCCTTAATTAATCAGGTGTTCAAATTAGCTTAACAGCCTCACCTGACTCTTTGCAGGTTAATTGGAATCAGGTGTTCTCATTAGCCTAATCTGGATCAGCCACCGCTCTGGTCAGTCAAGGAACAGAAAACTGCTTATCCAGTGGCCAGTATATCTGCCTTCAACTACTCTGCTGTACCCAATGGGCCTGGGTCTATCACACTACATATGCAAATCAGGGAGTTATGTGCAAAATCTATGCAAGGTGTAGTCTCACGATATAGTGGAAATTAATGATATTAATTAATGGTTCTAAAGGACAGTGATATCTCTTACCTGCCTTTCCCAATTCATAGAACAAAAATTAAATGAATCATAACATCAGCAGGCTTGACAATTGATATGTTCCCCAAAACATTTTTTTTTGGTAAATTACACAGTTGGTACTGTGTTTTGCCTGCAGTTATGCCTAGTTATATCAATCACAATGACAAATTGTCACATAAATTACTATATTATGACTGTCACAACTTGATTCTAAATATTGCATTTGCAGCATCACTTAGCTAAACCATTTGAAGTGTTCTCTGAAAGCCCTAGTTAAAGACCATGTGAAACTAAAAGCATGTCGGCTAATAAATGGTTTTTAAACTAGAGATTGCTACAAAAAAATTATAATTTACATGCTTTCTGGTTGTATAAGACTAGAGACACACATGAGCCCTTCTGCCTGCTTAGGTTGTAAAAGTGGCTGTCAGATTATTGATATCCAAATCCTGCATTTAGTTCCTGCGATTGGTACTTCCACACATTTTATGAATCCAGGAAACAATTTACGTATCTAAATGCAGACTCTGAATATCTGATTACTCTGTATGCATTTGAAAATTTGGCCCACAAAATACATCTCTTTTTTCCACGTTATCTGGGTGTGATTCTCTGTTCATGGACCTGCCGAGTAGGAACCTTGAGCATCCACATGTCAACGGGATATTATGATATTTCAGAATGTGGTTGAGATACTTATTTTTTTTAAACTATGCCATTTTAATTGCACAGAGATAGAAATTTATGTTGGATTTTGGGTTCTTAACAGCTGCTGATTCTCAACAGGAGAACATGGCAAGATTATGGAAACATACAAATGTAAATAAAATGCCATAAGAGCCCTTCTCCCTCGGAACAGAAAAGAATCAGCCAGTTGTTGATTAAGGACTGTCAGGGCCTCAAATTCAGCAGAACCAGTGAAATTCCCCTAGACAAGGCGGCTTGAGGGGAAGACACACGGGAGAATGCACGTTCACTGTACACCACACAGCACAGTTCTAAGGTGGCTTTTGCAGGGAATTTGTGTATGTGGCAAAAACCTGCCCATACTCCAAGGTCCAAGATGTGGTGAGACTATGCAGGTGCTCTCTATTCTGTCATTGGATGCTGCGGCATCACCTGCGGGTTCCTTACACACCACCATTTATTAAGGCTGCATGTGGGGATACATGCTGATGAATAGGAAATATGAACACATTAAGTTGACTGTCCCATTTCAGAGAGGAAAACTGCAGTTTTGGATCATTTTGTGGATCGGGTGGAGTTGAAGTGGGGAGACTCCCTCATTTTCAGACATTTAAAGGGCTGTTTTGCTGCCATCAGTTATTTCTCTTGTCAGTTCCTTTCCTTTTTCACTCTGTGAAGTATCTGATGCCGAGTAGGTAGAACATGCTAAAATGGGGAGAAATAGTTGTGGTTAAACTGAAAATGCTCCTCATTCATGGGTTAACACTGTCTGAAGCAAAATACAGACATTTTTCACAGGAAATTGCATGGCAAGATAGTCCTTACTTTTTCCTACAGCTCTCTACAATGTCTATGACTTGGTACAGAAAACAGTCCCTGTGTTTTCTAAACAAAGGATAGTGTTTTGTTTACTTGGGTGTTCTCTTCAGTACACAGAAACACTTCTAGTTCTGGTCAACACCAATCCAAACATTCTTCTCACCTAGCTTTGCAAATAAGAACTCTGTACATGTTGTGTAGCGTGGTTCATTTTTAGAATTCACACAGATGTTGTTATGAAACTGGATTGCTACATGCTTGATTAACTCATTCTAGTAAGAGGTCCTGTGTGTTTGATTCACTTTGTGAACAAAGACTGATTTTCATATGAAAACGGTTAGTGAATATTTTTCCTGAGGCCAATTGATTTTTAACTATTTTGATTTTTTTTGAGCTATCCTGTTCTATCAGAGAAGTCATTATAAAAGTAGCAAAATGATAATGTAACAGATTAGGTGTTTGTACTCCTTATTACATTGCAAGTGAATACAATTGCTTTTTTTTTTTTAAGTAATTCAGATCTCCTTTAAAAAAAACAAAGGCCAACTTCTGCAGGCCTTACTTAAGCAAAATCCCCAGGATTGGGGTACAGCTTTGTTATCATTTTGACTAGCTCCAGATGGCACATTTTTATTTTTGTTTTTACCTGCCCTACATTTTGGAACACACTGATGAAATTCACTAACCCGATGATCAAGGCCAGTGTTGTTAGCATTTTAAAGATAATCCCCCAGTGTATTTATGCCTGTTGTAGCAAGGTGCATTAGGTAGCTAATAGGGTTTTAAGATATAAATATGCAGAGAAAATGCTGAGCATTACATAGAGGGAGAAACTTAATAGACTTTCATACATGCATTACAGTTATGAGCCATCCATTGATTTTTAGAAGAAAAAGCCTGCCAATTCCATCTGTATGAATCCCCTAGCTAACACTGTCTGAATCTCTTCACAATTGTCAAATTAGCTTTGAAGTATTATAAGTATCTCCCTTAACTTAAATTCACTCAGCCTGGAAGAATGATTAAGCAAGTTAAAGACAACTATCAAAACAATTAGGCACTCTCTCATTTTTTATACTTGTTTCAGTGATTTGGACCCTAATTCTGCACGGAGGACTCCATGGGAGTTTTACATAACTAAGGAAAGCAGGATCAGTATAGGTGTCTACATGGCTGCATCTACACTGGCAATTTCTAGAAAGTCTCTCACCACTGGTGCAATGCCATTGGTACAAACAGTGAGTGCTCTAGGGAAGAGCAGCCGCTGGCTTTTTTCCCCCACTGTTGCCTGAGTACAGTTTGCATTGGTGGGGCTGTAGCAGTGCGAGTGTAATGTGGTCAGATTTCATGAAGAGTGCCATTGTAAAAAGGCCTACATGCACGTGCCTGTACAGCACATGTGTGAGCTAGTATGTGCGTGTATAGTTTCCATGATTAAGAAAAATACCAGTCTGCTTTGTCAGGGCTGGGTCACAGGCAGCCACTGTGCCCTGGTCACCTACTAAGCTGTGATCAGGGGTCAAATAGCAGGTCAGGAGCAAGCCAGGTCAGAATGCTAGGAGATTGGGGTCAGGCACCATGTTTCAGGCAGAATGAAGCCAGGTCAGGATACTGGAGAGTCAGGATCAGATGCCAGCTTACAGACAGAAATCATATAGCAAAGTCAAGGACAAGCCAGGGTATATTTGTTTCTATCCCCTCCCACCCTCACCCCCCCCCTTTTTTTTTGTTGCTTTGTGAGAAGAGGTTTGGAGGAGAACAGGGTAGTGGACTCACAGGTCAATATAGGCAGAGTATGCCCTGATGCAAGAGTGGCATGGAAGAAAACGCATGGCTGCTTGATGGAGAAGCAGACAAGCAGCTGAATAAGACTGTGATAATTACTGAAGCAGAGGACTCAGGCGGTGACTTGTTGAGATACAGGAGCTAAATAAGCATAGGCAGAGTTGTAAAGATCCTTATAGGTGAGGACATGTAGTTTCAACTGGATGTGGTGAGAAATGTGAAAGTAGTTGGAAGGATTCAAAGGGTGGAGCGGGGTGAGGTTGAGAATGATTCTTTGCACCCAATGCAACTCTCACTGAAGACAACAGAAAGAGCGCCATTGAAGTCACGAGGAGTTAGATCTGGCCCTTAAAGTCCAGCTCACCTTAGTCTGAAAGCAATGCCAAAATTTCATGCGAACTACTAAAAGGCTCCTTCTGAATCCTTGCAGTACCACTATCAATTACAGCACCTCGTCTCTGTCTTTAGCTGCCATTTTACAATGTGCAGGAGGGGAGTCTCCCTATCAAGTCTTTACAAACCACCCTTAGGAGCGATATATGCTAGAGGAGGCTGCAGTAACTCATGACGGCCCTTTTCTGAATCAGGATTTGCTTTTAATAATTGATTTGTTTGCCATTTTCCGGCAATTATCATGAATGACCTTGACTTTATTTTCATCAAGAGCAGTGTCCTGTACAGGCTGCACTTTTGGACCTTTCATATTGCATCACTTTACCTTGCTTAGAATTTGCAACCTTTAACCTGTCTCTTCTTCAGCTCTTTGATTCCAGAACTCTTCACCTGGCTTTTGAGAACAGTCTTTCACCCCTGGATCATAAATTTGTTAGAATGGCTCAAAAAATCCCTTGAAAGGTTATCAGCCATCTTGGACTTTCCTGTTACAAAGTGGGAGGCAGCGTGGTGAGGTGGCTGGATATCAGGAAACTTGGGATCTATTCCTAGCTTTGCTGCTGATCTGCTGTGACCCAGTGACAGTGGGCGAATCACTTCACTTATCCATGCTCCAGTTTCCCATCCGAAATGAGGATAATGATATTTATCCAGACTGGTAAAACACTAAGTATGAAAAGTGCTGTATAAGAGATAAGCATTATTATAAAGGGATGTAGCATGCTAATGTATGATGCAAGTTTGATTAGTGTCCAGAACTCACTTAAACCCTCCCTCCTACTCTCAGGACCATGTAATACCCTAGATCTTCATGTCAAACTCTAATTGACATCTGTAGGAACTAAGTACTTGGATCCAGAGTTGAGTATGGTCTTTATTTTTCTTCCTAGCCTATATTATAACATGCCTTTTCTAGCTTACTTAAGATAACATGGAAATGAGGCTGGCGATTTAACTATCTTTAATATATGCAATTCCCTGCTAGCTCTGCTAAAGACTCTTTGGTGAATCTGAGCTACCAAACAAGGCTTTCAGGATACTTCAATTATTTTCTTCATCATCATGCTTTTTTTTTTAAAACAAAAAAACCACCACCACCCTTGGCAACAAGCACCTCTTTTCTTTCTTTCAGACTCACAAATGTTCTGGCTAGGGGAAAATGAAACCCCACAGAGGATAATGTCAAATATGAAATAGCTTTTGTTTACTTGTATTTCCCCCAGCTGTGTTCCTTTGTTATTTCTCTCTATGGAGCTGAACGCAATTAGTACATGGTTATTTAAAAGATTTTCTTTCTTTTCCTCTTTCATTACAGCTTTATTGAAGGAGGGAAGCACAGATTTCAGCCAAGGAGGCAGGCTACAGGCAAGTCTCGCCATGATATTTCCCAGGTGAGTAGCTGTTTAAAAGTCGCTTTACAAGTTATTGCCATCTCTTGTTAGGGTTTACTCTCCCTCAAATAATAAATACAGGTGACTATAGATCAGTAAAGTTTTTCAGCCAGAACTTTTTTGGGTCAAAAAATGCAGATTCAAATTTGTGAATTCATGTCAAATTTGCTGAACTGTTTCAGTTGGGAGGTGAGGGGGGGAGAATTAAACAAAAAATCAAAATGTTTCATTTCAGCATTTTCAAAACAACTTTCCATTTAGAATTTTACTTCAATTTTATTTAAATTTTAAAAAAATGATAAGAAAGATAAATGTTTTGTTTTCGGCTGAACAAAATGTTTTGTTTAACCAAATTTTTTTGTTTAAATTTTTTTCATTTTAGTAAAAAAAACTTGTACAATTTTCATTTTGGGTTGACATGAAACTATTTTTTCCATGGGAGTCCTGCTGAACCCCTCTCCCCCACAATGGAATTACTTTCTCTAGAAAATGATATACCATTTATGGACTCCAAGGTTATGATAACTGGAAATGGAGATGCATTCTGCACGACCATATACTCTTCCATCACACTTCTGCTACCCAACTCACACTGCCTGTCCAAATATAACTGTTCTTCAGTTTTGCAAAAATGTATGCAAAGGTCAAAGTAACCTGGGTTGGTTACTCGGGGTAGCAAGTGAGGAGAGGCTATGGGGTGGGAGTTTTAGCCAGGTTCCCTTCTTGTACCCCCTTCCTACCCACTTATTCCCAATGAAGAGTACCAGGCAAGTCTCCAATCCTCTCCACGCTGCAGCCAAAGTTACAGTCTGAACAGAGATGAACCAGATCTTTATTCTTCCTTACTCCCTTGTGTGGCCAAATAAGGGCTTGTCTACATGGGGAATTACTCCAGTATAGCTATTCCTGATAAAGAGCTGCTACACATGGAGTTATTGTGAAATAAGTGCCTTACTCCTTTAAACAGGAATAGTTAGCCCTCCCCCTTGAAATTCACACCCTACTGTAATTTGCATTAGTTTTCATGTGTAGACACTCTGGCCTGACACACTCTAACCATAGGACATTATGAATTGAAATAGAAAATATTGAAACAAAAAATACAGAATGTGTCTCTTTGTTACTACATGGGGCTAAACTACACACCCAGGGCATCTGTTTGTGACATCTCAGCTCTAGTCAATGCAATTGATTCCACTCCACTTCATCATGCTGGTATTGCATCATAGCTACACTAGATTTAAGGCAGCTGCAGTTCAGCAGAACATCATGACTCCTAGTTGGCAGGGACAGATGGGTCTAGCCGTTATTGCTGAGGACCAGAAGGGGAAAAAATATTTAAATTCTGTACTGCATCTTGCCACTGACTCACTCCATGACATTGAGAAGGATAGTTATATATCTGTTTTGTTTAATGGTCATTTAAATCAGAAAACTCCACAGCATAACTCTGTTACCCCATATTAGTCTATTACCTCACAATGAAACTGGAACATTTCCAAGTGCTATATTGTAACTTGACACTAACTTTTGGCTGGTCCTCAGGTCCTTAGTACTCTAAGGCTGACATGAGTCTAAGGCAAAGGTTCTCAGTTTGTAATTCATCTTCTGGTTTCATGCCCAGAACTAGAGCATACATGCTAGCTGCAAAACATAACAGTCATGGTCCTACACTACCTTCAATTGCATTGCCTAAAGCAAATTTAATGAGGCTGTTTTCAGCTATAACTTAGGTAAACAATCTATGAGCCGAACAGACTTGGTGAATTATTAGTCCAATTGAGGACTCATTCAGTTTCTCTTCTCACATAATTCACTCTTCAGCACTCCAGAGATCTAGACCATTTGTCTCCTGGAAGTGGCAGTTCTGGCAATGCAATATGATACACAGTTAGTACCAGAACTACATGGTGTTATGGATATAAATCACTCGGATTTGTAATGAGCCAGCCACTGCAACAGCCAGTTTTTGCTTTACAAGTGACAACTCCCTTTGGTCATTCAAAGACCATGTTTGCAAGTCAGAGACCTATCCTGAGGGTAAGCCAAACAAAAGATAAAGCAACTTCTGTGTGCTCCAGTTCCACACAAAGCCTTTTTGTTCTGTGTTTATTTCTGATCTTCCTAGTACCACAGGTTAAGAATTATAAATACCTCAGCTTTTTTGTAGCTCATGGTTTGTGTTGTCTAGAACGTGGTTACTTTGTTCATTCAACTGGCTCCTACTCCTGCATGTATCACCAAGCTTAGTGCTTACTCTGTAAGCAGTCTCATTGAAGTCATATGGCACAATTCATGGTAATATATACTATGCCCAGCAGTAAGTATTTGTGGGATCAGCTCCTTGTTATCAGATCCTCACTCGCTGTTACTTTTTGTAATTTTCATAGGCCAGTGTTATTAGTCTCCAAACTAGGGTGACCAGATATCCCGATTTTATAGGGACAGTCCTGATTTTTGGGTCTTTTTCTTATATAGGCTCCTATTACTCCCCACCCCCTGTCCTGATTTTTCACATTTGCTGTCTGGTCACCCTACTCCAAACTGTCTCCAATTTAACAGTAAATGGGTTCTAGGCTAGACTTCTGGACAAACACTATGGCCTGCAGTCTTGGGTTGTCCCAAGCTGTGCTCTGAGCAGAATCTGAGTGGGAAGGAGCAGAGATTATGGCCTTGTCTACACTAAAGGGAAAAGTCAATATAAGCTATGCAATTTGAATTACGTGAATAGCATAACTGAAATCAACGTAGCTTAGATCTACTTACCGCGAGGTCCACACTACTTGACGTCGACAGGAGAGACTCCCCTTATTCTTCTCGATCAAGAGGAGTACAGGAGTCGACGGGAGAGCAATCGGCGGCCGATTTAGCAGGTCTTCACTAGAGTGCCACTGCTATAAATATTTTGCTTATGTCAGGGTTGAACCAGTTGGATTGATTGGGGAAGCACAAAGGTGATTGTCTACACTTACTGGAGGATTGACGCTGTGGCAATCGATGCTTGTTGGAGAACCAGTGTTGGCAAGGCCAATTCAGTCAGGGTGGATGTGGTTCACTCCCAATAATGGATGAGGAGGCGTCAATACCAAGAGAGGGAAAATTGCATTTGTAGTGAGCCAGCCACTCCCAGTCCCTAATCAAGCCCAAATTAATGGTGTTAAATTCACTACAAAACTTTTTGTTTGTTCACTACAAATGACAGACTGGACCTCTACATACAATGCTTCCGCAGACGTGCACAGGCTGAAATTGTGAACAAACAGCATCACTTGCCCCATAACCTCAGCCATACAGAACGCAATGCCATCCACGGCCTCAGAAACAACTCTGACATTATAATCAAAGGGGCTGACAAAGGAGGTGCTGTAGTCATAATGAACAGATCGGATTATGAACAGGAGGCTGCCAGGCAACTCTCCAACACCACATTCTACAGGCCACTATCCTCTGATCCCACTGAGGAATACCAAAAGAAACTACACCATCTGCTCAAGAAACTCCCAGCTACAGCACGGGAACAAATCTACATGGACACACCCCCAGAGCCCCAACCAAGGGTATTCTATCTGCTACCCAAGATCCATAAACCTGGAAACCCTGGACGCCCCATCATCTCAGGCATCGGCACTCTTACAGCAGGATTACCTGGCTGTTTGGAATCTCTCCTCAGACCAGTGGTGAGCTGGAGCCGGTTCACACCGGTTCGCACGAACTGGTTGTTAAATTTAGAAGCCGGTTTAGAACCGATTGTTAAAGGGGTGGGCAATTGGAAGAGGGAGGTTTTTCTGTCGTTACACTGGCCCGCAGGACTGTCCTGTCCAGTCCGCCTGAGCTCCCGGCAGGGGAGGGTCCCCCGGCCTCTCCCCCACCTTCCCCCATCTCGCAGAGCCTTAGCGTGCCGTGCCAGCGCTCTGGACCACTCCTGGGCAGCTCTGCAGCTCCTGCCACTTTGAACAGCATGGTAAGGGGGTGGGGCTGCGAGCTCCAGCGGGCCGCAGGGCATCAATACAAGCTGCCCTGAGCAGCATGGTAAGGGGGCCGGGCCGGGGCTGGGAGGAGGGGTTGGATAAGGGACAGGGAGCGGTTGGAGGG
>NW_020664439.1:25111340-25141603 GCF_002925995.2 Terrapene triunguis | reverse complement strand
TCTGAGCTTACCAAAATCCGCCTTCCTGAAATCCATTGTCTCTATTTGATGATTGCTGCTCCTGGGTTCTCTCGCAGCAGGTAGAATCTCATAAGAGAAATTTCCTCCAAACAAAAAGCTGTGTACTGCAGTCTAATTGATGTCCTCTGCTTTGCACCAGAAAGGTTTCCCCTCTGTGATATGAGTTTTTCTTTGTGGTTGCATCAAGGAGAGAGACCTTTATTACAGTCACCAGCTCATTGATAGGAAGCGAGGCAGGATAATTTCAAATGCAGCAGAGAGCAAAAAGAAAACAAGGTCGGAACTAAAGCTGAAGAAGCACAGACACTTCTAGAGACCCGTTCCATGACGTGTTGAGTGTGCTCAGCACCTCCCAGGAGGCACTCAGAACTTCATGTGATTTGGCCCCAAGAGGCACTAATTACCACATAGTGGGAGATTTTAATATATTGCTGCTTTAAACAGGTATGACAGAGGGTTAGAGGCCTAGTTCTGCAACGTTTATTCCTGTGAGTAATCTCATGGATCAGTGAGATGCCTTCCAGAAGTTTATGTAGGAGTTGTAGGAATGGGCCATAACAGGACAAATCAGAACTAGTCAAAGTACAGACAAAGGGAGTGGGTTAGTGAGAGTTTGTCTTCTGAGTGTTTGTACTCTACTCTTTACTTGGCATTTACAGTAAAAGATTGTTGCTTTTGTTTGCATCTGTTAGGCGCTGACACATGTGTTTGCAAACTAACAGCCCACTGCCTGGATTATGATTTGGTATCCTTAAAGCAAGGCAGAAAGAGAAAGAGATTAAATTGCGGAGAAAGAAAACTGGTTAAGAAACAGAGAATTGCCAAATTTACCTTCCCATGAATCAGAAAGTAGCAAACTTGGCACGTATGCTAATGTTTTGATCATTTTGGACACCTGAAGGGAAGCAGATAACTACAGCTGAAGAGAAGCTTTACTTCTTTCATGACAGAAAATGTACCTGTTAAGTTATATGCTAGGCTGAGCTGAGACATGACCCTGTCGGCTATAAGGCATAGGCAACTAGATCAAGTAACCTTTGCTCACTATGGAATACACTTACTCAGACAAGTAGTTCCATTGACTTCAACAGAGCTACTCCTACGAGTGGATTCTTTCCACTGAGAGGAAGTTGCACACTTAGCCTGTGTGCACGCTGTGTGTGTGTATCTAATGTTTTGAAATGTTGACTCTACACTCCGGGCTGTGTTTTGCCATCACTTAGAGCGTGTTTATTTTGGGCTGTTTTTTTAATCACGCACATGAACATGCACACACACGTACGTATATAAGGACTTAATAAAAACTAAGAGCTAGTTTGTACCCTGCTGTTCTGCATGTGAACAAGACAGTAGGTACAGCCTCCCCAGCTATCTACCTTCTGCCTCTCCTTACAGCAGGTCTGAATTTGACGCTACATCTTACAATAGAGATAGTGAAGTTTTGAGAAATTACTGTGCTAGAGGATAATGTTGTTCCTATTAGTAAGAAAGGTAAATTAAAGCTGATTACTCACTCTTTATGGAGTGCAGATTTGTTTTTAATTTATAGGGATTTACACTCAAATGCCTCCATGCAAATAGATAAATATGTACGTTGAACCCAGGCATTCCTTTAATCCAACTCCATAGCAAAAAATTAAAACCCCATAATTTATGTGTGATAGTTTGCGAATACTCATGCCCACCCCACCCCGCAGCCTCATTTTGAAAGCCAGCCTTCTATGCATAGTGGAGTCCTTCCTTAAAACTTATTTCTCCTAGAATGCCAACAGGAAACGATACATTAAAAGTAAATAAACAAAACCCTCTAAATTCTCAGTGCATCCCATATTCTCAGTTTCTTTATGAGACTGTAAATTCTTTTGGGCAGGGACTGCCATCACTTGTATGTTGCCCAGTGCAGAGCATATTGTGCACATACTACTAGTAAGAATAATACTAATTAAAAAAACATGGGAGGGGAAAGTCCATGAAAAAAAATCAAGTTGTGGCCCATCTGCAGTGGAAAATCCCTCCATTCTTCCCATTCTGAGAAGGGGCTGGTCCCATCATTGGAAAGGTGGAGTATGATCTCAAAGCCTTGCATAGGCTGGAGAGCCACAGTGACGTTGAGAATACTGCAGCTCTCCAGCCAGACACAACTATGGCTCTGAACATGTTCAGACTCCCTAGCTCAACATCGCTGGTGCCCCCACAGCTGCCTTCATTCAGTGGTTAAACAGAGCTGTGTGGCTGAAGTTCCATGTGGCAAAGAATTTTGAAATATGGCTTCATTCTGACGTGGAACAAACATGATAAAATTCTTTGTGAAGGAAAAAATCTGAAAAAAAAAACCACATTTAGTTTTGATTCCAACTGTTTATAAATTGTTTTATATTATATTGTTATGAGCTGGGTTAAACCTTGTTATGGGTTCAGTTAAAACCTCATTGAAAGTGATGTGTGAATTCATCCTTCACTTAAGGTAGTAGTAAGAGACAGTTAAGGGCCCACAACTAAAACAAGGGCTGATAGAATCTGCCCAGAAACTAGCACCATGGGGGGTGGAGGGTTCCACTGGGTATTGTTCTGACCAGGTTGGGTCAAAGAAAATACCAGATTCCATGATCAGTTTCTACTCCCAACTGCAACAACCAGCAAGACTCTGAACTTTGACTTAGCTGCTTGAGTCAAGAAAAGGTAACAATATGTAACACTTTTTTTTTTTAAACAAAAAGTCATTTCAAAATGAAAAATTTCAACATTTCATTCAAAAAATGTTGCAATTTTTGCTTTTTCCCCCTGAAACAACATTCTGTTGAAACTGACCCAGTTTTGCAAAGCATTTTGATTAAACCCCTTATCCTGACAGAACGTGGGTCCACCAACTGTAGTTTTTCTGAGCAGCTCTAACTGGAATGCAGCTGCCTTTCCTTTGCGAAAGGTGGCATCTGGCTCTTCCACCTTTGAGTGGAACTTCATGGAGCACTCATTTATGAGCCAATTGTGAGGTCATGAATCCCCTCAAATGCCTCTTCTTTCCGTTCCCTATGCCATGTAATACAATCACGGGGTGAAACACTGTCTCTTACTGCTGCATGACATTAAAAAGTGACATGATCACTACTAAACATTGTGAGCTCTCCCATTTTGACCCAGGTAATGAGAGCCTTGAGCATCATTAATCTCAACAGGGTTTTGTTCCCCTCCCCCCCCCCCCCCCCTTATGTAACACCAGTCAGGGAGGAACTTGCCAAGTTGGGCAGCTGGTCTATGGCTCTGTGCCCAGGTGCCATTTTAGAAAAATTCAGGGAGCAGGGGGCAAATTCTTGCCCAGTCAGATTGAAATTTTCCATGTGACATGTATTCCCGAGGCAGCTTTAAAAAAAAACAAAAAACAAAAAAAAACACACACCCCAAAACCCACATTTCAGTTAAAAAATTTCAGCTGTTTTGAAGAATGGGATTAGGGGAAAATACGTTGCCCCCATGTTAAAAATATTCTTATAACCTTTTCATTGAGAAACTTTACCATCTCTGTTCTTTGGAGCAAAGGATTTAAGATTTTGGGGGGGAGGGGGAGAGAGACATTGTCTTTTTGCTAAACCTGTGAAACTCTACCTAAAGTTGGCCAAGTTATAAGTCTCTTAAAAAAAAAATCTGTTTGCACATGTTCAGGAGAGACTTCTTAGAGTTTGGCAGTAACATTCTTTAAAGATTCCATCTGACCTGGATGAGTATACTCCAGGGGTAGGCAACCTATGGCACGTGTGCCGAAGGCGGCACACGAGCTGATTTTCAGTGGCACTCACACTGCCCAGGTCCTGGCCATCGGTCTGGGGGGCTCTGCATTTTAATTTAATTTTAAATGAAGCTTCTTAAACATTTTAAAAACCTTATTTACTTTACATGCAACAATAGTTTAGTTATATATTATAGACTTATAGAAAGAGACCTTCTAAAAATGTTAAAATGTATTACTGGCATGCAAAACCTTACATTAGAGCGAATAAATGAAGACTCGGCACACCACTTCTGACAGGTTGCCGACCCCTGGTATACTCCATCCTAGGACTGCAGGGGCTGAACTGGACAATTGCTCCTTCGGGCTGCCAGGGGCTGCTGGGGAAAATTTCTGTGGAATTGTGAGATTAAAGACTGTGATCAGAATGAATATGCACAACAGGTCAATTAAGATTGCGGGAACTACCTTAGCTCTGGCATTTCCTAACTTTTGAGTGTTTGATTCAACCTTAACATTCTTTTAACATAATTTTTTTGGATGTAATATCTGTATAAACCATAACAACAAAGCGATAGTAACTAAAATAGTCAAGAGAATTCTGACTGTAGATAATACTTATCTTATACAATTTCCTATTGTGGTTACACTTACTAATGAGCATTGAGTATCCAAATATTTGCATGAACCATAGTAGTAAATCTGAAACAATCATCTCAAATTTGAGTTGCTTATTTTATTGGTATCAACACACTCATTGCAGAAATTGTCAAGTATGTGAAAGTGTGGCTTAAACAATATCTGCTATGGTATCATTTGCCAATAATGGTAATCTCTGCAATTGCATCTGGTTATTTCAAAATAAAGCAGTGTAAGTGTAATGGAATACGTGCAATGCATATTAAAGCTCAATTATGGAAATAACTTTGAACATGTAAAGCATGGAATGCACTTCATTAAGTTTATGAGGAAATTAACAAAAACCTGTGTTGGACACACGTATTACAGCATCTTGCCAAGGCAGTGTGAAGATGAAAGCTGGAAGACATTTCTGGATTTCATTCTTGCAGTGAAGCTGAAATTTTGTGAATATTTACAGAGGTTTCTGCAGGTTTTATAATAGTAATAATACCTATCTTGTGTAGCTCTTTTCATCCATAGATCTCAAAGTGCTTCATAATCTGTATTATATTTATCATCACAACACCTCTGTGAGGTAAGGAAATATTATTATCCTCATTTTACAGATACAGCACTGAGGTATGCAGAGGTTAAGTGACTTGACAGAGGTTACATATGAAGTCTTTGGCATAGCAGGGAATGGAATCCAGGTCTCCTATGTGCTAGGTTTGTACTCTAACCACTGGACCATTCTTCCTGCATGTCCTGTTTTGTGGGCCCCCTTCTGTAGAACAGTATGTAGGACTTCAGTACTCCACATTGGATGGGGTTGGCCTGTGGGCAAGCTATCGGGGTGCTTGTCACTGGAATCTTAGGCAGGAGGGTTTGCTATTGATAGCGCTTATGGCTAAAAGGTATTTCCATTGTGGAAGCACCTGTCTTTTGTTTTCTAGCTCATCTGATCAGCAGTGCTAGCCATAGGGAAGCGAGGAACCTCTCCTGTTAGTTTTTCTTCAGGTAAGAAGCACTACATGCTGATTTAAATTAAAAACAAGATGCACATTTCATCTATTATTAAAAGTCTGCATTGCTAATACATGAAATGTGCATCTCCATTGCACTATACAACCAAAGCAAAACAAACAGAGGAAGAATCTTTCCTTATCTGTGCAGGCATTCCAAGGAATCCGAACACTGCTGCTACTGTCTACTGGAAACTGTGCTAATGCCCATGGTATCTGTCTGAGGTATTTCTAAGGCTGCTGTCACCTTTGTATCTAAGGTAGCATTAAAGGCAGTGTTGAGCATGACCAAAAGGCGGCACATTTTCTCAATGTCCCTTTTTTTCTGAATTGTGTCCCAAATTGACACTGGAAACTTTGTAATGAAAAATTAAAATCCAATAACTATAATCATTTCACACATTCTGCTTTCCCATTTAAACAAATGGGAAAGAATATAACAATTAAAAATGGGTGGGAACCAAAATCTCAGATCTAAACACTCACAAACTAGGAATGTTCGAGTCCAAATACATATTTTGTGGCTCAAGCCCGTCATTAATAAATCTCTCCAGGGACTCAGCAGAGGAAAACCCAGTCTGTTCTAAACCAATTTCATTTCAGGTGCAACTGAGTTATTAAAAAAAAAATCAAAAACGATTCAAGAGATATTTCCTAAACTTTATTTAATTAGAGTAGTTATGAATTTTCATTGCCCCAGGTTACGTAATTTACAGCAGTAGATTTCATTTGCTGCCTAAGCCAAAGATCTCATGTCCCTACAAAGTTATGCTCATCTGGGAGGAGCCTGGCCAGTCTGTGGAATTGCTGAGCTTACAACCTTACTATTTGTCATTCAGTATACCTGATCAATGGGTTCAGGAAAGGAAATGTGTGTGACTGAAAGGCAGTTGGCTCTTTTGTTGCAGCATGGCCATAGTTCATGATATACACATTAATAAACTGAGTTTTCTGCATTTGGAGCCTGATCCTTTTGAAGTTAGTGGAAAAATTCCCATTGATTTTAATGTGGATTGCATCAGACTATTAGTAAACTGGCAGGACCATTGAGTTAGGAGGGAAAGAAATTGAATTAGGGATTCAGTATGGAGAATGGGTCATATATAGCCCTTATCGTGTGTGTGTTATGATAAGCAGTATCTTGAATAGAATCCAGGAACGCTTCCATCATCTGCATGCATATGCTTTATACAGCTATATAACATCCAGTTCTTACAACTGCTTTGATCATCTTCAAAGAACCTATTCTTATCAGAGTCAGCGTTGACCTGACTGAGCTTCTACAATATTCAGAGAAGTCTGAGTCCAATCAAGGCGGTTCCAGTTACATTCTACAAAGTGGATTTGGTAAAAGTGAAAAATGAAGACTGACATCTGTTAGAATACTGCTATGTACATGTGAAGAAACAGCTAAAGCCAGGGAGCTCCATAATCTGCTCAGCGAAGGTAGCTTCCTTAAGCCCTTTTTAACCATGTTTTATGACGTTGATTCACTAGGGTTTCAAACACTGAAATCCAACAAATATTTACACATGCCTTAAAGTAAATGCAATTATCTATCTCCAAAGATAAAAGGCTAGCACCTTAATCAGCAGCACCTGCTGTCTTTTTTTTTCTTCCCTTTTCAGAAGAAAAATAAAAGGTGATCATACAGTAGAAAGATATTTCATTTTTCAGTCCTATACTGGATAGCATTACAAAAAGGCAAGAGGAAACTGCTAGATTGCTGGAAGACATCCCATTTCCACCACTGAAAATAAAAGACATTTCACACGTACATTTTAGAAGCAAGATTTTTTTCCTATTACTGATAAAATGATAAAAACAGACATAATATTAGTGATTTCCCAGCCCCTAATGAAAGCTTTTCATGCTTTGAGACCATATTTCTAGAGTGTGACATGACAGCCT
Source organism: Terrapene triunguis (assembly GCF_002925995.2). Classification (NCBI taxonomy): domain Eukaryota; kingdom Metazoa; phylum Chordata; order Testudines; family Emydidae; genus Terrapene; species Terrapene triunguis. The sequence continues at coordinate 25,134,307 of NW_020664439.1, read as the reverse complement.
GAGACAGTTTGGAAAAACATGTATAACTTATACTTGGCTAGAAATGAATGATTGCTGGTTATGTCTTTTAAAACCCTTCCCAGAAATTATATACCAAACAATTCATGCCATTAACAGTTTTAGTAACCACTTGTGCACGTGGGAGTCATCTCAAGCTATGTTCTAGCTAAGAACATGAGAATCTGTCTTGAGTCCACTTGAGTTCTCAGTATTGAACCAGAGAAAATCAGTACTTTCATATGGATTCCGTAACAGATGAATTTGCCCACATATCAAAGAGATACTTTGTGCTCCTTTCACCACAATCAGCCAAAAAATAATCAGCCAACTGCTTCTGTACCCTTCAGAGAAAAAGGAGGTCCAGAAAAGAAGCCCCAGAAAATTCACTGAACAAAGCAAGGAATGCTTTGTTCACATGTGGGCTGGAAATGAAACAAACTGATTATCTTAAATGCATATTCAAATACAATCCCATTTAGTGACCATTCACCCTTCATCAGAAATAAACTGTCAAGGCAAAATTAGAGGCTGTAGAGATTTATCTATATAAGGTGTCCGTGTGTGTATGTAGAGGAAAGGAAGATGGGTGAATGGATACCAAAAAACAGTCATACCCAGGTATTAAAATAAAGACAGGCCTAATCCCATTACTTTCCCTGCAGGCTCTGAGCAACTCCCATGGACTTTATTGAGAGTTATCATATCCTACAGGATCTGGTGTCCTAGGGAAGATAATAAAAGGTGCAGGAAGAAAGGCTCAGCTGGGGGAAATCAGCATACACATGCAGTACCAATAAGTCCCTTGATTTTGGTGACTAAATTAATTACATATGTCAAATCTCCCTAAATAAATCAAAACGTTTGACAGAGGGATTTTGCTGTCAGCTAATATTTTAGCTGTCTGGTAAGCAAGCTGACAAATGTGAAGGGATTCAGAGCTAGATTTAATTTGCTTAGTTTATCCAATTGTATTTGAAGGGGCCTCCATTCAGTTCTTGCAGATGCGTACAAGTTCCACAACAGCCAATCTTACTAAATATCCTCTCTCACTCAGATTGGTATCACAAATAACCCAATAGGACTTGAAGACTTCATCATAAATAGTAAAACGAATACCCCACGATGGGCTGCCCCAAGTCTCCCAGCCCTTCCAGAAAAGCCTAAGAAATGTACCTTGCAACATGCCCTGAGTTTAGCAAATTTGACTCTGTTGGACCAAAGGCAGGGAACAAGTTCCAGAGCCTATGACAGTACTCCTATCATTCAGGGAGAGAATTAGGACCTTTCTTTTAAACCAAATGGCTAGTAGCTTGATTGCCTCTGATCTCAACTGCTACAGTGTCACACAGGGAGAAAGGAAGGCTCTCCAGTCATCACAGTCCAACCCACTTAGGACCACCAAAGCCAACAGCTTACATTCAGTGTAGAAATTAATGTGACAGCCAGTACAAATCTTTAAGCACCAGGTTGTATGATCTTTGTGCAAATCTTTCTGAATGATTTTATGCTGTAGTCTCATATGTACTGTGTTGCAATAGTCTAGTCTAGTCTAGTCCCAAAGCGACAATTTCATATATAATGGTAGCAAAGATCCACTTCCAAAAGAAAAAAGTGCATCTTTCTTGCAAAGCTTAGCAGAGTGTATGGAGAGTAAGCCCACAGTCTTGGCAACTGCTGCTACCTGGCAATCTGGGAGTAGCCAGGAATTTAACAACCCATAGTCTGTGCCCCGGTATAACAAACCTAGTAGAAATCTCTTTATCCTGGGTTTTAGCTTTTTCCCAGTGACAAATTGGCATAGGCAAAAGGCCACACAAATATGGTATATTTTGCCATTCCTTTCAAGTAATTAATGGTAATGCGTTAAATGAGACAGCCTTGAGAGAGAGAGCAAGACAGCTAAACAGCCACTCAAGAGGTCAGCATAGTTCTTCCTATGTCCAGTGAAGAGGAAAATCTTCCTGATATCAGAATTGAGTTATGCTTCATCTGTGTGGATGTGAATTGATATGCCAAACTATAGTCTATCTTATCAATCACCTGGCCCTTGATAAGTATATAGGGTAGTTGTTGAAAGATTCTACAGATGTGAGTTGTCCATTAGATAGGGAAACAGCCAGCTCTGAGTCAGTGCTGCTGTTTATATGCATGCCCACCAATTATTTTAAGGTTGTCTGGCAATCAGCAGAAGTTGTGTTACACCCAGGGGCCCACAGGATTGAATGGATGAATGAAAGCAGGTGATTTGAATCCAGAAATGGAGAGGAAGCTACTCGTTGAACTGTTTTGCTTAACTTATTACTAGGCAGAAATAACCATCAGTCCTTCCCAACAAGTAAAACGTTGCCATGCTCAAAGATCTCAAGCTGCTTTTCCAATATGAAGGATTAGGCCTTGCAACCCTCTGTCAGAGAAGTAGGGCACACAGAAGTTAAAGGGTTTGCTCAACTTCACCCGGGAAGCATGTGGTAGAGCTGGGATAAAATCCATATTTCCTGGTTTCCGGGCCACTTCTATAGCCATGAGGCCATCCTGCTGCAAGTCAGCTTATATTCTTTGGTGTCTATCACGGTTAATAGCCTCCATCACCACAATATTCAGGTACCAATAATTAGACTCTATGGCCCAAATCCTGGGCTGCCCTGCAGCCAATTTGTGCAACGCAGCTCGTGCAAAGCAACACTAAAACTAACATGGCCAGCCAGAGGATCATCCATCTCAGCGTAAGGTATTCCTCCAGTGTAATGGCTCCTGTGCTAACCCCCTCCCAGGTGTTCATGCAGGCAGGGGGAAGGGTGGCAGGAAAGAGGGCTGTGTCCGGCTTCAGAATCAGCCCCTTTGGGCCATTGGGCAGCCTTCAGTGAGTGAGGTAATAAGGAAGGGGTCTGTTGGCTCTGAACTGGTTCTCCCATCCCAAAACCTGATACACTCAACATGAGAAATGTAATAAACAAGCACTAGTATTGCCAACCCCCAAAAAATAAATACGTACAAAAATTTGGCTCTTAATTTGCCTTCTGGGTTCTGAGTCAATAGGATGCACTCAGGTCACATTTTCAGCTTTTCTCTGCAACTATGAGGGCTTGAAACTTACATTTATTTTTAAATGAACACTGAGGTTCTCCCACAATCACCTGCCTCCAGCAGCTGGGACATTAAGAAAAATATCTAATCTCTAGCTACTCTCAATCAAATTGCAAGAGCAGCAACAAAACACCTGTTTACTTACAAGTTAACCTCTTTGTGCTTTGCCATCTCCGTCACAGTGCACATGCATTGCTTTGTTGAGTGTGAGAATGCAGGTTTATTAACTGTCTGCAGTAAGCTATTTGCACTGATTTATATTCATGGATCTGTAAGCATAACATTCAAACCGGCCTGAAATGTGAGCCTTGAGCTGAAATAGGATGACCAAAGATGAAAGAACATGGAAAACTATGATAGGCGTATGGGTTTTGCCCTATCTTCCTTAAAGTGTATCCGAATCCTATAAAGACTATCTGCATCTTTGAGACTCTTACAATAGCCCAGACTGATATTTCGTTACCAGAGAACTGGAAATCCTTCCTCTCTGGAAACCTTACCAGGATGAAGAATTAGATGTGGAGGTACATCCATTGTGTATAAATGTAGAATGTTCCGTTTTTCAGGTTTGTGGTCTCTTTCTACATTATTCTTTCTCCAAACCCACTCTGATCCAAAATTAAGTTTAAAGCAGCATAATTAACCATGCTAATCCTATGCATTACCAGTCCCAAATTGCTTCAGTTGTTCTTTGTATTGCATAAAGATGACATACCTGATAAAAATGGCATAAATAGTTAGATTTGAAAATACAGTGCTTTATTAACGTAGTTAGTAATGCACTGCCAAAGTGAGAGCTGTGGCCACTCACGTACTAGGATGTCTAACTGGTGTGAGTAGAACAGTGGCATCCATCAAGTGTTCATGACTGCCCCTGATCTGTTCAACACCGGCCGCCCGGGGGGGGGGGGGGGGGGGCAAGGGGGCCCCCTGCCCCGGGGCCCGGGCCCTGCAGGTGCCCCCACGAGAATATAGTATTCTATAATATTGCAACTTTTTTTTATGGAAGGGGCCCCCAAAATTGCTTTGCCCCAGGCTCCCTGAACCTCTGGGTGGCCCTGACCATTACTGACTGAATGATGGAAGCCATCACTAGCCACATACTGGGGCTGGTACTGCATGGTTTCTGCATAACAGACCTGGAACATGAGGCTGACTTGGCTATGTTACATGAACTAATCTCATTGATGCCCTGAATATATTTACAGAAGAAGCAAGTGAGCTTGGTCTTCAAGTCAATTGGGAAAAGACCAAATTTATGAAAGTGACTGATGGACCTCTACTCCTACCCATCGTAATCAATGGACAAGAAGTTGAATTTGTTTACTCACTTGAGTATCTTAGCTCTGTTGTCACCAAGAAGGGAATTTGCCTTGCTGACATGAAACTTCAAATGAGGAAGGCTACAGGTGTTATGCATGCTCTTTGGAAGCCTCTGTGGCATCCACGCCACATATCCACTAGGGCTAAGATACGTACCTATCAAACAGCAGCAGCTTCTGTCCTTTTTTATGGTCCTATTTGGGCCACCACCAAGATGCAAATGCACCAGCTGAGTGCTTTCAACAAGAAACAGTGTTGACATATTGAAGGTATATGATAGTTTCATCACGTTACAAATGAGGATGTCAGGCGTCGGACCAGCCAGCCTCCAATGTCTTCCCAAGTGAGTCAATGCAAGCTCAGGTGGCTTGGTCATCTGCTCAGCATGCCAGCCTTGTACATTGGACCCAACAAAAAGAGGGATGGAGAAGACTCCATGGATAGCCTCATGTGTCTCAGCCTTAATGTAGAGCAGGCTGCAATCATGGCAGGAGACCTGGCTCTGTGGAAACAGGTGATCCAAAGTTTGAACTTCATGCTCCATGAGCAGAAGAATTAATGAATAACAAGTCACACAATTAAAATAAATCTATGATTTGAGAAACCAGGGGGGTGTAGATCATGTTACAAATGTTAAAATTCACTCATCAGTAAACTCCAACACTGGGGACACAGCGATTGATATGGATAAATAGAGCAATTTTATACAGAATCTTGTTTACCTGAATCTGAATCTCTGGTTAATAAATTCTGCAGCTCGAGTTAGCAGAACATTTTCACTGGAGATGAAAGTCTCTTTCTACCGTCAGTGTATGAATTTTTTATTGTCTTTATCTGTTCAAGTGTTGGTAAGCGTTATGGATGTGCAATGCCTCCAGCATGCCCACTGCTTCAGCCAGGGTGACCTTAAGCATCCAGCAGTCACCTGCTATGCACAGGAACATTACCCTGTGCTATGAACTGCCTGTCTCATTATGTTCACTGTTCAATGCACTGGTCTTTTAACATCTTTAGAAAAATATCCTCTCCTATTTAAGAAAATGAAATGTCAAGAGTTACCGTATATGTAGGCTACGTCTACATTTGGAGCTAGGGGTATGATTCCCAGCTCACATAGACAAAGTTTATACTCAGTCCTTATTGAAGCAAACTCCCCTAGAAAGACTTCAGGCTTTGACTCATCATATTTAAATAAGCTCTTATTATGTTCAATGGGACTCTTATTCGTGTCTTGTGTCCGCTTCTTGTGAAAGCCAGAAAGATATGTAGACAGCCTCTGTGACTAATAAGTGCTATAAATCTAGCACTAGAGACTTTACATTTAATTCAGATATAAACAAGCCACCATATCCGAACAGAAAAAGTATTATCTGAATTTCTTTTCACTCGTTGCAGCTGATATTGCTAAGACCCCTTCAGGAGAAGTATGGCCCACAAACAAGCCATAGAACAAAATTAATAACTTTCAGAGAGAAGAGGGCAGGATCTGCAAAAACTAGTTTAGTTGTATTTACCCAGCTAAATATCTAGTGGTCTTCCCTAGACTTCCAAACCCACACACACACACACACACAAAAACTAAACAACGCCTGTCAACTGCTATCATATCACTAGGCGCTGGACTGGCTTTAGGATTTGGGAAAGGGGCAGTGAGATGTTTCTGTCACGTTACCTCAAACTTAGTTGGCTCCGTTAATATTGGGGATGGGGTACAGCAGGGTGGTATTTTTAGGCCATCATCAGTCTCCTCAGAAAAAGTGAAGTCCAGGTGCCTGTGCTGGGGTCTGTGCATAGATAGCAATTAAAAAAAATCAATTATTCTAATTAGTTAGGAGTCCATTAAATGATCTGTTCCCAGCTGTCATGAGGGGTATGTATTTTAGGTTCTGTTCTCTGCTTTGTCTCTAATTTTTAACTGTAAAATCTGGACTAGCCAACAGTATTATGTAACACAGCAGCTGAAAATAGCCAGCCCATCCCTCTTCTCCAACCTTACAAAGAGTGAGGACATCTGCTATGGAAACTGAATAAAATACAGGGGCATAAATGCATCACATTCACAAGTCTAAATGTTGAATGTATTATTCTCATTCTCCCCTTCCATTTCTTAATCCCCTTTTCCCATAGTGCCCCATTCTGTCCTTCTCCGGACCATTTGTTTTACTTTCACCCCAATTCTATCAACTGTTCTTTTTTCCTCTATTAAGCAGAATAGCTTTGCCTCATTTTCTTATTAGATTAATTGAAAACTCTATGATCTGCCCCTTCATCTCTCCCATTTTACATATTCTCTTCCCCCTGGCTCCCTTTTCTTCCTTCATTCCCATTTTTATTCCCCTTCTGCATTCCATTGTCTCCTCCATCCCCCGCCAAATCTTTCTACTACTCCTGTGACAGGTTGGATCACAGAAACCCTGTTGGGGCTGCCAACTGATGTGCCAAGACTACTTCTGCCCCTGCTTTCCCTGCCAGCTTGGGACTCCAGCACCCTGTCTTGTTGAGCCAGACATGCCAGTCTGCTCCAAAACAGACCCAGGGTCTGAACTACGTGTCCCAGAGCTGAAGTCTTAACTGAAAGCAACTTAAGTGTTCCTGTCTTTAACACTCAGATAACCAACTCCCAATGGGGTCCAAACCCCAAATAAATCCATTTTACTCAAATTGTTCACCCTCTATAACACTGATAGAGAGATATGCACAGCTGTTTGCCCCCCCCCCCCGGTATTAATACATACTCTGAGTTAAATAATGAGTAAAAAGTGATTTTATTAAATACAGAAAGTAGGATTTAAATGGTTCCAAGTAATAACAGACAGAACAAAGTGAATTACCAAACAAAATAAAATAACACACTCAAGTCTATGCCTAATACAGTAAGAAAGCTGAATACAGATAAAATCTCACCCTCAGAGATGTTTCAATAAGCTTCTATCACAGACTGGGCACAATCCTTTCCCCTGGTACAGTCTTTGTTCCAGCTCAGGTGGTAGGTAGGGGATTTCTCATGATTGCAGCTCCCTTTGTTCTGTTCCACCCCCTTATATGGCTTTGGCACAAGGTGGGAATCTTTTGTCTCTCTGGGTCCCCATCCCTCTCCCTTCTAAATGGAAAAGCACCAGGTTTAAGATGGATTTCAGTACCAGGTGACATGGTCACATTTCCTGAGAGAGACTCCAAGCCTTCATTCCTCCCAGCCTGAGTCACAGGAAGGCTTGCCTGCATACAGAGCCATCCACAGTCAATTGTCCTGGCTGATGGGAGCCATCAAGATTCCAAACCACCATTAATGGCCCACACTTTGCATAATTACAATAGGCCCTCAGAGTTATATTTCATATTTCTAGTTTCAGACACAAGAGTGATACATTTATACAAATAGGATGACCACACTAGTAGATTATAAGCTTTGTAATGATACCTTAACAAGAGACCTTTTGCATGAAGCATATTTTAGTTACATTATATTCACACTCATCAGCATATTTTCATAAAATCATATAGAGTGCAACATCACAACTCCCTCTCCTCTCCTGGAGCTTTAATTAGCCCTACTCTTTGAAGTCTCGGAGTGGTTAATCGCTTCCTTGAGGTGGGATGTGGAGCTGAGCTAAACGAAGCTTAAACTCAACTGGGAGACTTGGTATAAAAAGTCACTTACTATGCAAACTCAAGAGCCGCAAACAGAGGCAACTAACAGGAAAGTTTTGAAGGGTGTCACTGTGGACTTTGTGCTTGGAAGTAACAGGACTTGGTGAATGGTGCTTTGGAGACCATGGTGCATCATGAAGATGTAACCCCACCACAGAGCTTGACCTATAGAGGAAAATGGGAACATGAAATACCCAAACTACAGCTCCAATGAGACAGTGTAGAAGTATTTCTGACTTTTGCTGGGTTTTTTTGGGGGGGGGAGGGTTGCCAGAAGCTCCACATTTTCTATGGGGTAAAACATTTTCTGACCAGTTCTAATTGTTATTCCCACATAGATTCATAGATTCCCAGGCCAAAAGGGACCATTGTGATAATCTAGTCTAATCTCTGTATAACACAGGCCATACAACATCCCCAAATAATTCCTAGAGCAGATCTTTTAGAAAAACATCCCGTCAATTTCAAAATTGTCAGTGATGAATCCACCACCATCCTTGCTAAATTGTTCCAATCATCAATTACACTCATTGTTAAAAATGTACACTCTAATTTACAGTCTGAATTTGCCCAGCTTCCACTTCCAGTCATTGGATCATGTTTATACCTCTCTGTGCTAGATTGTAGAGCCCTTTTTAAATATTTGTACCCAGGGCCAGATTAACCTTTTGTGGGCCCGGCGTCAAACATATTTGTGGGCCCCCATGGAGGCAATGGAGCATGGCACGGGGAGGTCAGTCCCCAAAGCGAGGGGCCAGGCAGAGGCAATGGGGCATGGCATGGCAGGGGAAGCCCCACTCCACCCAGTGCAGGGCACTATTTACAAACCTGCAGTTGCCAGACGCACAGTGGCCTGCCCGGCCCTGTGCTGCCAGTGTGCCCCTTCCCCTCGGGGACAGGCCCATGCCACACCACACAGCCCCCCTCCCCCCACACATCCCCAGACTCCCTATGGCCAGAGGCCCCACGGATCCAATATGCCCAGTGCCCCCCCAGACCCACCCACAAATGCACAGCACTCTGCACAACACCCCCCCTCCCCCCAGCCCCACCCCCCCCGGCCCCCCCCTCCCCCTCCACACCCCGGCCCCCCCCCCCCATACTTCCCACTCCCCCAAGCCCTGCCTCCTGAGTCCCGGCACTCACTGGCCCTGCTGGGAGGCAACTGTCTGCCAGGCTGAGCCGTCAGCGCAGCCAGGGCTGGTCCCAGGGGCGGGAATCACTCCGTCCCCTTGGGAGTGGCGCGATCAGCCAGGCCAGGACCTGCCCCGGCCGGGATCCCTCAAGACGTATTTGCCTGGAGGGGCCCAGCCAAGCCCTCCACACTGTTCCCCCCCTACACACCTGACACCGGCCAGGATTCTGCACCAGTCCCAGGTGGCTCAGCTCTGGGGAGACAGGTGGGGCCCCACAGGTGGTGGGAAGCAGAGACTGCCCAGAGCCGGAGGTGCACTGGGGTCCGGCCAGGGGGCTGAGAGGAGCAGAGGGTGGGGCCAAGGGGCAGAGAGGAGCCCTCGGCCAGCCAGTGGGCAGGCCAAGAGAAGCAAGTGGTGGGCGGGGGGAGCCAGTGGGGTCTTGGGGCGCAGTGCAAGCATGAGCATGGGCCCGGCTCCATGGAGCCACTGGAGCCATTGTAAACCCGGCACTGTCCCCATGTAGATACTTATAGACTGTAATCAAGTCACTCTTTAACCTTCTCTTTGTTAAGTTAAATAGATCGAGCTCTTTGAGTCTATCACTATAAAGCATGTTTACTAATCCTTTAGTCACTCTTGTGGGTCTTCTCTGAACCCACTCCAATTTATCAACTTCCTTCTTGAAATATGGGCACCAGAACTGGACACAGTATCTCAGCAATGGTCATAGCAGTGTCAAAATACAGTGGTAAGAACACTTTTCTCCAATTTAAAATTCCCCATTTATACATTCCAGGATCGGATTGGCTCTTTGGGCCACAGCATTGTACTGGGAGCTCATGTTCAGCTGATTATCCACCACAACCCCCAAATCCTTTTCAGATTCTCTGCTTCCCAGGATTGAGACCCCCATCCTGTAAATATGGCCTATATTCTTTGTTCCTCTCTCTTTAAAGCTAGGAAAAAAGTTTAGGTGACATGACCACAGAGGAAGTCAATGTCAGAACCAGGATTAGAACAGAGAAGTTTCTGTCTTGCATTGTTGTTCTTAGTACACTAGGACCATATTTCATTACATACTATTGAGCTTTGCCTAGAGGCCAGAGTGGCTTGTCCAAGTCAGCTAGATGCTGGAAAGGAGGCTGTGTCAGTCCTAGTACTAGAAGTGCCACCCTCCTCAGAGTCAAGGATTTTTATTTATTGCTCTCTCAGAACACAAAAGACCCACAGCTATTGTTCAAAGGCCCCAAAAAAGCCAGCCTTGAAGAGAGACTCTGAATAACCTATGATTTTTGAGAAAAAAAGCCACCATAACAAAACATTCATTCACCACAACAAAAAGGGCTAGAATCTTATGTTATTAAAAAACCAAAGATGTTACCTCCTTTAGCCCTGAACAGTTAGCCAAAATTCAGGTTATCTGATTCCCCATGGAAGATTAGTGAAGGTTCCACACCTGAACTTCAGAACTGAGGTCCAGACATTGTTTGCTGCTGCTGCTCCTGTACAGTTGTTAGCTGAAAATGAAGTGGAAAGAGATTCACACCACTAAGCCTCTTTATTTGCTTTCCAATGGGCTTTTAATTAAACCTTAAGAAGAGCAAACCCTTCTAACTAATGTGCCAAATTTTGTCTAGAAGATGCTACTACTGTACCTTGTCCCTTGGGCAGCAAGAAAGCAATTTCCCAAAACTGAGTTTTAATTTTACTGTTGTTTGAGTTATAACTCTGCCTTCAACAAGGCTGTAATGAAAAGAATATACAACTACTTAAAAAATTACCTGGCACATAGAGCCCAGGCAAATTAGCGCTAAGCCTCACCAATTAACAATTCACATAATGCTGTTCATAACAGATATAAATTCCATCTCATTCCTTAGCTTCAGATAAGTGATAATAACATCAGAACCAAAATAGATTGTGGAAGGTAAGAGACTTGTAATACATTTGCATAATATCCTGTCCAGAAACAAAGCAAATATTCATGCACTCATTAAAAGGAAGATACAGTGAAATAGCCTTCAATTATGGACAAATTTATTTCTGCTCATCACTAAACTAATTATATCTTCCTTAATGCTATTATTTTGCAACAAACAAGTAGTGATTTCACCTTTGGGTGCCCTCTACACTGTAAATTGGTATAAGAAAAAATACATCCATTTCACTTAAAACGGCTTGCATAAAACACTTTTGTGAATGAAAACATCCCCCTGTACAAATAGATACGTCATATAAATTTAATGAAAACACGCGGGGGAAACAGCTCATTGGATATCAGTAAGGCACTACCAATTTCACAGCCATGAAAAATGTGTCACAGACCGTGAAATAAGCCCTTTCCCGTGAAATTTGCTCTCCTCCCGCTGCTGGGAGTGTCCCAGGCGGGGTCTCCTAACTGGTAGTCCGGGCCAGGCTAGGGAGGGACAGAAGTTGTCCTTCCCCTGCACGGCTGCTCTCGGTTGGGAGATCAGACCCACCTCCAGGGGTTTCACAGAAGTGAGGGTGGTACGCTGTCTCCTGCCGGGGCTCAGGGCACCCATTTTTCTGTGCCCCCCCCACAATCTGCCACTGGCCGGGACTAGCAGCTAGGAGCCCCTGGGTTGGGTGCTCCCAGCAGCATGGGGGAAGTTGGACCCACCTCCACCTCTGGGAACCTCCTCCAGTTGCAGGAAGTTCTGGGGCTGCTGCCCAGCCCTGGAGCTTCCTGCAGCCAGCAGAGGTATCGGAAGTGGGTCTGATCTCCCTGCAAGAGCAGCCGTGTGGAGAAGAGCCAGTCCTGTCCCTCCCCAGCCAGCCAGGACTAGCATCTAGGAGCCCCTGGCTGGGGCGCTCCCAGTAGCATGGGGAGATCAGATTCAGCTCCACCTCTGGAAGCCTCCTCCTGTTGCCGGAAGCTCTGTAGCTGCTGCCCTCAGCACACAGCTCTGAAGGCAGCACAGAAGTGAGGGTGACAATCCTGCTACTCCATACAACAGCTTTACAACCCCCTCACAGTCTCATTTTGGTTCGGGACCCCCATAGTTACAACACTGTGAAATTTCAGATGTAAACATCTGAAATCGTGAAATTGACCCATTTAAAAAACCCGGGGCTGTGAAATTGACCATAATGGACCATGAATTTGGTAGGGCCCTACATATCAGTGTCATCTCTTGAAAACCAACACCAAACATTCTTTGACTTTGCCAAATTCTAAAGCTTACTTATAGAAAAGCCCTACCCAAACCTGAGGCCAATGAGTAGAAGTATGAATGAGATGTTACCACCATTCCCTGTCTGTTTCTGTAGGTACACTAATGTTACACTCTCAGACTGAGTGGAAATAAAGGCCCACCACCCCACTGTCCATATAGGTCACCATGTTTCTCGGGTAACCTCTGACAGAAAAAGTGAAAAGCGGGAAAGCTTGAGTAGCACTTGAGTGGAAAATGTGGTTTGGTACAGACAGGCTTAAAAATAAGGAATTCCTATTGTGGAAGGCAAAGAGGTCCTCCTCCTTGTTAATGCTTATTTATGGCATCACCCATCTTTTTGAGGCTTAGCCAAAATCAGCACCTTAGATGAAGACAGCCAAAGCTGAGCTCAGACCAAATGCCATTCCTATTGGAAAAAGGTAAACGTGTTTATATTGCTGCCACTATGGCATGGAGCACAAGTGAATACTTTATAGAAACAAGGGTGCTGGAGCTGCAGAGCTAGTGTAGCAATAAAATGTAGGTAAGGACTCATGGGGCTCAGTTCTTCTCAGTATCTGAGCTCAGCTTCATGCAGCAGAAGTTGGGGACTGTCAGGGAAACTGTTACAAGTCAACAGCAGTACAGGTACAGTGGTACGGTACGGTACACCGTACCAGCAAGATATTTATAGCTGGTACGGCATACCGGAAAGACACAGGAGGAGCAGAACGTGGAGCCACCGGGCGGCCCCACGCCAGCATCTCTTCCAGCGCAGGGTTACCCACACTTTCCATGCAGGGCCTCCTCCATCTGTAAAGCATCCCCTCAAGAGGGCAGGGCTGGGGGTGGTACAGCCGCGCTGGAGGAGCTGCCAGTGTTCTGCTCCATTCCCCTACTGTGGTTCCCGGGAGAGCCCTGAACCACAGGGCTTTCCCAGGAACTGCAGCAGGGAAAGGAGCGGAACGTGGGACCACTGGGCAGCCCCACACCAGCAGCTCCTCCGGCGTGGCTGTACCACCCCCATCCCTGCCCACAGACGGAGGAGACCCTGCGTGAACTGGCTGGGGCGCTACAGCCGCGTCGGAGGAGCTGTGGGCGTTCTGCTCCTTTCGCCGCTGCAGTTCCGAAGTCTCCGGCACAGCAGGAGGAGGACAGAGCTCCCCCCCCCCAGATAAAGGGGCATGGATCGCAGGGAGGGGATGGGGAGAGCGTGGGGACCCCAGGCTGGGTTCAGGAAGGAGTCACGTGAGGTGGTCACATACTCACTCCCTCCGTAAGCTGCTCCTCTTCCTCCCCCCCCCCCACTGGTAAGAAATGGATTTTTGCACCACTGGAGGTCACTGATTCTATGCTGGCCTGACCCCATCCTGAGTTAATGCAGCATAGGGGCTGTTCTAACTTATACCATTGTCACATGGTCCTTTAGGGCCCCTGTCACCCACAGAAAACCAGCTACGTCCCCACCACACCCCTCCTGTCCACCATTAGGGTGAGGTGAGGTGGCAGGCCCAGAAGATGGTTCCACTACTTGACACTAGCAACAAGCTCTCTTCTGGAGAATTACTGCCAGGGTCCAGCTCCCCTGAGCCACGTAAGTTCAATTTAAAAAAAATACAGAATGCTAGCCAAGGCCTGAAGAGGGTTTTACCAACTGTAGCAGAGGAAGGAGAGTGGTAGGGAGAAAGTAGGTCATCTACCAAACGAAGATGAAGATGAAATTAATAGCTGAAAAACAGATGAGATACGGAGCTCTTTTAAAATAAATACATCTTTATCAAGAAAGAAGAGACACGTGAATAACTTGGGATTAGAACAGTAAGAATTAGGAATAGTGTAAAATAAAGAGCGGGTAACAGGGTAATTAGGAAATGTCAGAATTTGCAGACCACAGAGACAATTGCTTTCTAAATTAGCATGTGCTGGAGTGTAACACTACAATCTAGTCTGAGGAAAGATGCTGCAGGGCCCCAGGAGTAGGGCAAGGAGATGTCTGCACTGCAGTGAGAAGTAGGGCCATAGGACAGGCTAGCATCCCTGTGCTAGCTTTCCTCGAGCTAGCTTTGCTAAAAATAGCAGTGAAGATGTGGCAGCCTGGGCAGATTAGCAAAGCAAATATAAACCCAGGATCCCTGGTGTGATTGTGTAGCCCACACTGAAGTCTGTGCTGCTGCATCTTCACTGCTAGTTGTAGCTGCACTAGCTAGATTAAAGCTGGTGCGAGTACACCTGCCTGAGCTGCAATCACACCTGTAATTAGAGTGTAGACATTCCCTGGTTCCTGATTTTCCACCGCCCTCCCCAGGGACTTCCAGCTCTCCTCCCTGAGTGTAGATGAGCTGTCAGGGAAGCTAATGACATGGGGAGTATGTGCTAGCCTTCCTACTAAGTTAAGGGCAGGAAGTGGGTGTGGGAAGTCTCAGTGTGACAGGGTTTAGGCCCCACCTCTTTTCCCTGCAGCTAAAGGCTGCACCTGACTTAATATCCCAGGGCACCTAGCATCCCAAAGAGGTGAGAACACAGCAAGGTTATGGTTCTGCTATTCCTGATGCGCCACTCAGGAAAGTTGGCCAGGTGCAGAGGAGCATAAAGTGCACCCCACAGAGGCCTAGTAGTGGTTGTTCAGCCTCCTATGTGCTCCCCCAAAGTCAGACAGCTCTATGCTGTCCCCAATTCACAGCTGTGCCTATATGATCCAATTTAGCCCTCTGCAACTGCAGTTGGAATATTATGTTCATTTCTGGGCACTACCATTAACCTGAAGGATATTGACAAAGCTTGGGAGATCAATTAAGCCCCCAAAAGGCTGAAGGGATTGATTTGCAGTATGAGGAGTGATTAAGAGAGCTAAATGTGTCTAGCTTGGCTAAGGAGTGAGTAAGTGGGGGAGGGGGAGGAGGAAGGGACAGAATGGTGAGTCTACAAATATTTAAAGAGAGTAAAACCAAGGAGTGAGGAGTTACACAGGGTAGTGCAGGTCAAGAACTTCTAAATAGGAGCAATCAACTGAAATTATGAAAAGGATGATTTAGCCTGAATATCAAGAAAAGCACCCTGATAGTAAGATATATCTAGGTACGGGAAAGTCTCCAAAGGGATGTGAGAAAATCCCCATCTCTTAGGATATTTAAAATTAGCCTGGTGCACACACTAACACCTGTGGTGTAGGAAGCACACCTCTGGTGGCAGGCAGATAGACTGCATGATCAGATAGGGCTGGTTCACGTGTAAATGCTGTGAGAATACACCTCAAGCCATGATGTACCCCCAGTTACACAGTTTGGTGAAGTCAATACAGTACAGGTTGGTTATGGAAATACTGACAACCTAGAAAGAGTTTGTTTCGTTCATGCTTGTTAGTATATTCTAATTTGTTTATAGTAGTCCCCCAAATGCTATGGGCTGGAGCATCCGCTCCTGCAGAAAAAAAACCCATGGGAGGGCAGAAATCTCCAAATGGACTCCTAACAGAGATTCCCCACATTGTTCAGCTAGGTGTTCACCTTTGGATCTTAAAGCATGATGAGGTAGTTCAGCATTCCTATCAAAGTCCCATCTTTCCACCTATCCATCCATCCAGGTTCTTATAGAGGTGGCCATCCCCAGAGTGAGTGTGCGCATCTGTGGATAACAATGTAAGGATTGCCACAGTAAGCATTTCTGACCCACTGCGCTCAGAAAAGAATGCTTCCCTCACTAGCCGGCACGTGTCTTGGATGAGTCCAGAGGCAATAGGGACACTGCTACACTCCCCCCGCCCCCATACACACACACATGCACTTCCAGCTGTATGTGGGGGAGAGATCCCAAATAAGAATAGGTGGGGTAGTGAAACACATGCTACCCTTGGTTCCCCCTCCCCCTTCTTGCAGCATGTACATATGGGGACATGGAAGGGTGCTTCTTTCTTATTTCCTCCTCCCTTCCCCCTCCACCCTAAATGGCAAGGCTGGGGGAGGACTTATCTGTCCCAACCATTCCTGCTGCCATTCAGCTGCAGAGCCATCGGGGCTGGCTGATTGGCTGTCAGCTGCCAGGGAGTGGGGTGGCTTCTCTTTGCTCTAGCTCCTGGCAAGTGGCCATTTTGTGCTCTATTTGCTTTTGCTGCTGGCCAGTGGCCAGTTTGACTGTTCCGCCCCACCCTTACCCAGTGAGTTATATCTGGCACTATGCCAGGGGGTAGGCTAGTCTCTTCACTTTGTTTGGGGCCTGGAAGGGATTTTTCCCATATGGCAAAATTTGCCAATTGCTGGGTGGATTCCCCCCCGCTTTCCATCCAGCATCTCAGGGGTCTAGTTTGCGGGTTTAAATTATATTCTCACACCTGTAGCAGTTGGGGGGCAGGATAAAAAGGCTCTGATAGGAGGTCTCTGTAACCCACTGGGCTGCCTGGGACTCTGTAACCCGGGCTGCCTAGATATAATACAGGACTGGATTCTACACCTATTTGTCTCCATAGCTGCTGGCCCATGAAAGCTCAGTGGGTCTTCTATAAAGCCATAGAAGCTACTCATGTTTTGAGTGAAGGGAAAGTACTTTATAGCTGTTGCCTTCAGCGGATTCAGATGTTATGTGGCTGCTAAGGCCTGCCTCTTTCCTAGGCACTGTGCCCAGCCCAGCCCAGCCCAGTTGTTATATATGGGAGTGATTTTAACCCAGGAACAGAATGCGTATGTACAATGAAATAATCTTTATGTATAATTTTTTTTCAAAGGAAATCTAGTACAAATATAAGGACAAAGAACTGCAGGAACTTTGCAAACAGATGCAAGAAGAAAGGTACAGGAGGTCAAACTCTGAGTTTACTAGTTTTGACAGAGTCCCTATGAATAGCCCAAATGTATATCTTTCTTCCCTTCAAGAATCCAGGACATTCTCTCTTATTACTTTTCTCAAGTGATAGACTCAAGATGTAACTTGACTTCAGCTGAATGGGTATTAAACCAGTAGTTCTAATAAATAAATAATAATAATATATGGAGATACGCCTATCTCATAGAACTGATTTAATATAGTCGAGGTCCAGTCTTCTCTTCCAAAAATGAGATCAAAGTGATATCCCTACAAAATAAATCTACATGTTTGCTGTGGTTCTAGGAAGTCTATGTGCTAGTTGAGTGTGAATGCTTAAGTAGCTTCCTAATGTCTGCCAGTTTCAATAATTCAACTGAATCTGCATTTGAAAGAAAGACAAGATGCAGTTTTAATTATCCATGAGACACGAAGGACAATGTCTATATGCCAACACTCCTAAGAGTCCTCTCTTCCCTGGACTTCTGTCAACAGCACTTGGATTGACAGTTCTACAGGGGGGATAGGAAGTACATGCCTCCTTTCCCCCTGCAATTTGTAGGTGGGGGCATCAGAATATCAGTAGGAGGCGCAATAACAAAAGGATGCAGCTTTCCTTCCCTCAGCAGAACCTGAGATGAAGTGAAAAGATGAAAGAAGAGAGATATTCCAGCTCATCCCATGCATGATGGAGGAGTACAAACCTGCTGTTCCCCCTCCCAGAATTCAGTGTATGCTGGCAGATGCACGCACACTCAGCTCACCACTATGAGGAAAGGTTGTAGTAGAGGCAGACCTTTGGGGAAGTCATGGCAAGGGGAAAAAAGATTTGAGGGGTACCTTGGGTTAAACAAAAAGAAAGGAATGACAAGGAGTGGGGGTTTTCACGTGGCAAGCTGGGGGTGGTGAGTAGAGAGAAAATATAGAGGGGACAAATACAAAGTAGTCCAACTTTTGTAATGCTAATTATGTGAGGGGGAAAGGAAGATAGAGATTGGCATGGATTTTAAATGGACTCTAATAAACCAGTCAAGACTCCACTGGAACCCAATTAAATTTACTGAACACATGAGATTTTTCTAGTGGGTAAAAATATCACTTTTCCAAAAAATATTCCTGAATAGGAGCAAAACTGCAGCACACACGATTAGCCAAAAATGTTCAAGGACTTGGTCCAAAGCCTGGGAAGTCTTTCCCTTGATGTCAAGGGGCTTTTGATGAGGTGCCTCTCCAGTGCTTTCAGTTTAAATTCTGAGTTTAAGATCATGCATTATCTAACATTTGCATAAATCAACTATGTCTCAGTGGACACTTCCCCAAAGTAAAATCAAGACTCATTACTGATGAATGCAGTAAATTACTTTTACAAAATAATTATTTTGTGTAGGAAGTGAACTGATGAAGCAGAAAAAAAAATGAATGTCTACAATGTTAAGTTTATCCAGTATGGCTGCCCATGCAGCAACTCAGATGAGTTTCTTTGTGTAGTAAAGAGAAGTGGAGTACCAGTAGGTTTAGGAACTTAAATTGCTACTCAAAGCCACCTAGAGGATTAGCATGCCCACTCTTAGGCCTGGTCTACACTTACCCCCCAAGTCGAAGTAAGGTACGCAACTTCAGCTACGTGAATAACGTAGCTGAAGTCGACATACCTTAGTTCGAACTTACCACGGTTCAGACGCGGTCCACATGCGGCAGGCAGGCTCCCCCGTCGACTCCGCGGTACTCCTCTCGTTGAGCTGGAGTACCGCAGTCGACGGCGAGCACTTCCTGGTTCGATTTATCGTGTTCAGACCAGACGCGATAAATCGAACCCGGAACTTCGATTGCCAGCCGTCGAACTACCTGGTAAGTATAGACTAGCCCTTAGCTATGTTGTATTAAGGGTTCAGAGAGAAGTAAGGTGTAGAGATCCTGGTAGGGGGACAGAGCTTTGCTTGCTGCAGGAGAGTGGTTGTTAGGAAGCTGGTTACAGCTTCTAGATTCCTAGGTCCAGCCGGGCCCTGGTGATGCTTATAGCTGCTACCGGGCGGCGGTAAATTACACCACTGTCATAGGGTCTTTAATGGAAATCACACCAGTGAAGTCCTTCCCCCTCCCATCTCCAATATGCCAGGTTCCCAGTGCCAGGTAGGATGGAGCAGAGGCATAGGGCCTGATCTGGCTAAGAGCTCTTCTCCAATAGGGAAATTCTCTGTTAGGCTCATTTAAGCCCCTGAATGATGCAAAAGGGCCAGATCTCAAGAGAATACGGCCTGTTGGGCCTGACCATGGAAGCGTTGCTAAAATAAAGCATGTTGGGAATTCTGCTTCTTTCATTCTTTCCATTGTTTTGGGGCTTGTTTGCTTTTTTGAGGTGTGGGGTGGCTTGGTTGCCTTCTTCTTAAGCATCCGGTATACACCCTGTATGGTATCCAGAGGTAGGATACCATACCGGGTGAATTCATTAACGGTTCTAGCATGGCAGTTTCTAAGTCCCTAGGTTAGAAAACCGATTTTACAAATCTCACACATTTTGTTTGCAGAATATTTTGCCCTCATTTTAAACACTTCTTTATGGCTGCAGCAGGATCCCTTCTTGGAAGCTACGGCTTCTCCTCTTGGCAGGGGTGGGGGACCTGAGGGAGAGCTCCTATCTAAACAATGACAAAGTGATATTGTAGAAGAGAGGGACCCGGCTGTTCAGTCAGCTATTGAGCTACCACACATGCAGGACTAGATAACAGCCCCACCACATATCTTTTCCCTGAGGCCAGACCTGAGAAAAAGAGGAAGAGGCTCCGAGGTTAGAAGAGGAACCAGAGGCTCCCTGCTGCAACATGCCAAACATTGCAAAAAGAAGAGCTCTGTGTGGGCTTGAAAGCTTGTCTGTCACCAACAGAAGTTGGTCCAGTAAAAGATATTACCTCACCCACCTTCGTGTCTCAGACATTACAAGTGTCAGTTAAAAAAATAAAAACAAAAAAAAAAACCAAACTTCTCTTCACCAGGAGTCCCAGGCCCACTGCAGTGTCAAATTCTGCAACCCTTACTCCAGCAAACTCCCCTTCGTTTCAATGTTAGTTTTGCACAAGAATACGGTATAGTGATCATGTGTGTAAGTATGAGCAAGGGTGTAGAGTTGAGGAATGCTCATTAATATTCAATGTAATGAATCACTAAATGCTTAAAAAAAAAGATACCCAGCAAGTGACTTATTTCACACAGCATTTCTGGCATACCTGTTAATTTTCCTCTTTTGTTACTGTCCTCAACCCCATACATGCACACCTTGTGATCATTTCCCATACCGCTGGATGCATAGAACCAGGCAGAAGATAGGAACCAGAGCTTGGTGAAGTGAGATAGCTTCAATTACTAGGAAGCTATAATACTGACATGCCCTAGAAACTCTAGCTCAGGGTTCGGCAGCCTTTCAGAAGTGGTGTGCCAAGTCTTCATTCATTCGCAGTAATTTAAGGTTTCACATGCCAGTAATACATTTTACATTTACAGGGGCCGGCAGATGGAACCCCAGACTGGCAGCAGACTGAGCGGACCAGCAGCTGGGACCCCAGGCCGGCAGCTGGGACCCCAGGCCAGCAGCAGGCTGAGCCGCTCAGCCCGCTGCCGGTCTGGGGTTCTGTCCGCTGGCCCCTGCCAGCCGGGGTCCCAGCCGCTGGTCCCGCTCAGTCTGGAGTTCCGTCCGCTGTCCCCTGCCAGCCGGGGTCCCCGCCGCTGTCCCCGCTCAACCCGCTGCCGGCCCGGGGTTCCGTCTGCCGGTCCCTGCCAGCTAGGATCCCAGCTGCCGGCCCCACTCAGACCACTGCTGGCCCGGGGTTCCGTCCATCCAGGCCGGCAGCAGGCTGAACGGGGCCGACGGCGGGGACCCCAGGCCAGCAGCAGCGTGCCACAGTAAATCAGCTCGCGTGCCATGGGGTTGCCGACTCCTGCTCTAGATGCTGAATGCATGATATTAATTTCATCGGTGGCACCAGGAATCAAATCCAAATACTCCAAAAAAGGATCGGCATTTAAAAACCTTAATGAGCTTTTTAACCCAGTAGACCAAATCATTTATTTAAAAACATATGCATAAATATTAATGTTTGTTTCCATATTTTGGATCAAGAGGTTTTGATTTGGCTTTGAGAACATAGCAGAAGTCAGACCATTTTTAATCTCTGCTAAAAATCAAAATATCACAATATTTTGCCTAGATCTGGCTTGGATCACCTTTTTTGCATAATTAAGCAAGCTGATCTTGCAAAAAGATTAAGGAGTAGATGGTAAATTTACAAGTAATACTTGAATAATATGACTCACCATGACATTAAGAGACTGTTTAAAAGTCTGTTTCAAGTCAGTTGCAAGTTCAGACTTCAACTGCATATTTTTCTTAAATGAATAGAGCTGCTCCTTTTCAAGTGCTGTTAACTCTTGATGGCTTTCATTGATCTTTTCCATTTAGATAGTTCATTTATTACTGTCATTTCACTGTTCACTTGAACAGGTATAAAACCATACAGACAAACCCTAGAACTTTGGCACAATACACATATCTGATAGGCAGTTATCCAGTAACTAAGAGTGACAACCGTGTATTGTTACATGTTGTTTGGTCTTATTCACTCCCAGGTTGATAAAATTTATAGGGTAAATATTACCAAATGTTTGATCTCAATTCATTTTTTTATAACATTGATTCAAATTCACCAGAAGTTCAAACTAAACATCTGCTACCATTAGATTTTCTAATAATTATGATATTTTTCAGTGAGAAAGTTAACTATTAATAATGGAGCAACTTACAAGTACAGATCTTCAGAACATATTATATGCAAGCAAGTTGGCACAGGGCAAAGAAGAACATTTTTTCCCTGCCGAAAGATAAAAGGTCACAAAAAGACAAAAACATATCACACCACTTTGCAGAAAAATATATATTATAATCTGCTGGGAGCGCTATCAAAGACATTAGATTTTAAGGAAATACCTCATGATGCCACATGGCAGTAGATCTACTGTTCTTGGGACAGGTACAAACCACTTGGATACCTTATATTTTTCTCCCCTCAATGTAGCATCTCAGAGTTTGCTTCTTCCTCTGATCACTGAAGGCTTCATTGAAGCCACAGGTTGATTTATATGATGTCATTCATTTTTAAATCTATTTCTGCAGAGACATGCAAGCTCCACTTCAGTAGAAATTTATCTTTATGAACACACTAAACCTCGGACTGATTAATTTAAAATAATGTCTTTGTTTAAATATGTAGTAATCAGGAATGATTACTGTATGAAGGCTTAAGAGTACATTTAAAATATAAAATCAGCTTAAAAATACTGATTAAGAAAATGTAAAACAGAGAAGAGCTGCATCATGTATTCCATAATATTTAATGTTGTATTCAGCAAGACAGCTGACTCACCCTTACTACAAAGTTTTTGCAAATAAATCTCTGACAAACTTCAGGGCATATCAAAAAACCTCTGACCGACATTTTTTATTCCCAAGTTTAGTGCTTTTAATTAGGTACTGTGACAAATTTCCTCCTCTATCTTGGTGGGTCCTGCGCTTATTGGCGGATTTTCTTGCCTCAGAGATTCACCATGTGGGTTGGGGAACAGCCCAGAGACCTTCCCTTCTGGAAGAACCCACAGTCCAGGTCAATTGGGAGGCTTGGGGGGAACCTGGGCCCGCCCTCTACTCTGGGTTCCAGCCCAGTGCCCTGTGGACTGCAGCTGTCTATAGTGCCTCCTGTAACAGCTGCATGACAGCTACAACTCCCTGGGCTACTTCCCCATGGCCTCCTCCAAACACCTTCCT